>NW_028317898.1:1293333-1616666 GCF_062004578.1 Staurois parvus | reverse complement strand
TGAGCCTTCAAATTTCTTGTCACTCTGGTCAAAAATGATCATTGATTTGACCCCAATAACCAAATCGAACAAATGTTCTGAAAATGAAAATTATTGAACAAATTCTCCTGGTGTATGGCCAGCTTTAGTGTTCTGCCCTCCATTAAAACTGCGATCTGGTCACCTTGAGAGGAGATGGTGCCTTGTGCATGTTTATAGATCAAGGATATTCCCAGCTTGGAATATCACAAAGCACTCTGGGTCAAAGGTGACAGCTGAAGGCTAATATTTGGAGACTTTCTGACCTGAGCTGAAAAGGCATTAATAACTGAAAGCCTTTATGAGCAGCTGCCGAGGAATGAGACATGAACGATTTTAGACATTACATCGAGGGATGTAATAGCAGAGAATGGAGGGGAGGATGAGCTGCTCTTGGTGAGTACAGGAAGGATAAAAGATTGATTCCATAAGGCAAAGTGCATTGTGTAAAGAGCATCTACCCATGATGACCAATTGGAATTCATCTTTCACTGATCTGAAAGCCGGAAATTGAAATGCCTGGTTAAGAGCATTTCACGAATAGTGAGAATTAACAAATCGGGATGGTAATAATCTCTAATCTACTAAAATTTTACATATTTGATGAATGATTCTAAAATGAAAAATATGGCACAGCTAGTTGAGATGATGCAGAGGTTAATGATAAGAAATGGAAACAATCTGCTTAGTATTACATATAAGGCTCTCTCTTGGATGCTAAAGGTTGCAGAGCACAAATGCTTTGACTAACCTTTTTTAACTACCATCAAGCTGTGCATGCTTAATCCCAGAGTGTACCAATTTCCTTCCGGGGTAATCAATACTTAATGAGGTCTTGGGTTTAATTCATATGGTTAATGGCTTCCAAATGATTCTCAGTGATTTATGCTCAAGCTTTCGTCTTCATGTTATCTATTCTTTAAAGCGTCATACCTGAATTTCCAGTATAAGTTTAACAATCAGAATCATCACAATAATATCATTTGTTAGGCCCTAAAAAAAATATTGTTCTAATTGAAGTGTACCTGTCACCATCCTGCTAAATGATAAAGGTATGTTTCATATGGCGGACCTGTTTAGCGGATCTGCTTGCTCAGCAGGGGATCTCTCAGCTGATCCCCATTGAGCAAGTGAATGACAGGTCTGTGTTCGCTCCGCTGCTGCAGAGTGGACACATAGTAGCTCGCTCTCATCATTGGGTGGTCAGGTCAAAATGGACTGCCTGTCCATTTCCACCCGACTGATCCAACAGACAGAAGGGGAATTGGATTCCCATCCCATCGTTTTTTTGTGGGTCGGATCGTATTGGATGTCAGTGGGTGTAAACGAACACGTCCGTTTATACCTGCCACTCCATAGAGAAGAATGGAGGTTTTGATCAGGTCTGCCTGAAAAATGGGCAGGCAGACCCGATCGGAACGTCCATGTGAAAGAGGCCAAAGAGTTGTCAGTTTGGTTGTCAATACAAGTAGGAGTAGGAGGATCGTCGCTTATTAATGGACATGTCCTTTTCTTAAAGTGACACTAAACTCTGGTTTAAAAAGATATTCAAGTATGTATTCTTGAAGAATGTGTTACCCCAACATTTCATTTTCCTGATTTGTGCCTGTTGTACCATGTACTTGTGGTAAAAAAATCCTGTTCTCTTCCTAATGCTTCTTTTCTGGCGATCCTGCCATCCCCCTGCTTTCCTATTGCAAACTGACCACTCTAGGCATGAGAGCACATCTATCTGAATGTCAATTTTCTGGCTGTGCTGGGAGCACAGCCTACCTGTCTTCCAATGGACAAAACTTGTGCTGATACCTCCCCCCTCCACACATCCAAGACCAGTGTACTGCTGTTTCTCCACTTCTCCACCACTACCTCCCTTAGCCTCTTTTGCAGCTGAGAACAGAGGTTATGTGACCACTTAAAAGTATTTATAATATTTGTTTATTGTTACACAAATGTTTTGCCTTTTATTTCCATTTTAAACTGAATGAATTGTTTTACAAGATAAGGGTTCACATTTACTGTAACTCACTTTCTATTGCTCTCAGCCTCCTCCGAATCTCCAAATTCCTTTGTTTTGCTGCTGTGATCTGACTTCCTTTTAGAGGATGGCTATGTTTGTTCTCCTGTATTATCTGCATATAGGATTGTAGTCACTCTCTCTTCCTCGCTCCTGAGACGGGCTATGAGATTTGTAGTTTGCTTAGAGCAGTGCACATGGATGCAACTAATGTCCACTATTCATTACCAACAAATGAAATTGAGAGGGAAAAGGAGAGGTTTGGGGGCTCACAGAGCATGTTACAAGGAGGCATAAAAACTCAGTAAGAAGTGACTTCATGAAAAATAGATTACATACAATGGATTTGTATGGAATATGAAGAATAAGTATATCAATTAGTGTCACTTTAAATTAAAATCACCATTTCCCAATTGTTTTTATCATCCGATAATAAATCATCAGCTGTAAAGTTATGAGAAAAGCTGATGTATAAAGCAGCCATTTTGTAAGCAAAAATGAAATGCATGAAGAGCTGACTTATACATTTTTTGGTACTATAGTGGTACAATGATCTTTTGAACAGTGCAGGAATGAATGCAGCTGGTGCAGGAAAACCAGACTTGAATAGCTCATGGAAGCATGGTACCAGCTCCTTGCTTACAATCTTGTATGTTGGAAAAATATATTCGAAGGTAGCCTTGATGGTTCAGCAGCTTTGTATTCTTGCAAGATAGCCATGGTTATGATCATTTATTTCCTTTGAATATACAGCCAAAGGGTACTTTAAAACAGAAATAGACCCAAGGAATGCCAGGAATGATAGCTGTCACAGTTGCTTGAGCTCTTAACTGAACTGTCAAGACATGAAATTGTTGGTCTCACAAATGATCACATGTGCCACACAATGGCAACTACAGATCAAAGACTAAGATGACATCTTCCTTAGCTGTAAAGGATAGGAGTGTATTGTTCCGCTTTTGGTGTAAATGCATCTGTGTACTGTCCCCAACCCCTCCTTCAAGCCTTATATTCACCTGTCCTTGGTCTAGTGAGATACTGTCCATAATGCTGCTGAGCCACTTACCAAAGAATTCTGAGCCAGGCCTGTGAATGGGCAGTAACTCTACATTCAATTCCATGAAGAGTTTGAACTTGCTGAAGTAGAAAGCTGCATAGAACTTAATAGAAAGGTGTAAAAGGATGTTAGGCACGTAGTTCTCACTTTTCACCACTAGATGTCCTCATCCTTAGTTGCTTATAGTGTTCCTAAACCCCGGACCCCACATTCACTCTCTCTGGTCTCCCACAGTACACACAACATGGAAATGTAATTATCTGTAAATATAAACTGCTAAATGTAAATATAAACTGCTAAATACCTTTTCTCATCAGCAGTTACAGCAGTCTTGTGACTTCTATCAGTGTTCAGCAGAGCATTGGTTAAAGCTTGTAGGAGGAGTTTTCATTCTGCTGTAGGAGGATGCAAAACCCCTGGCCTCTCTCTAAAGAGCTCTGATTGGCCCTGTGCGGATCACATGCACTCTCCCAAGAAAAAAAAAACCCTCTCTAACAATACACACTAAACTGAGCATGCGAAGAATGGCTAAGGGTTCAATCTGTGTTATCATGAGATAAGATGTGGACATTTGAAGAGTAGGAGCTGAAAAGACAGGATCAAATGGCTTTTTTACACAATGCAGATGATTAACCCCTTAGGTTCACAGTGAGCATAACAAGTATGCTTTACTTCATATACAGACTGATTTTACTGCTGTGGGTTTAGTAACACTTTAATTTGAATAGTTTTGCAGGTAAAGTTCTATCTAGGTGGGGGGGGGGGCCAGAAATGGTACCAGTATGCCATAGATGCCATCTTGGGAGAGTCTGTGATTGGACACAAAGTTCTATTGAGATCTAGACAGCCATCTTTGAGATAAAGGTGTTATATATATATATATATATATATATAGCTCATACTGTGTAATTTTGGTGGACCCACAGTCTGGGAAGTTTTAGGTAGGGACAGAGACCCGTTTGTGAAGGAGAGGTAGGCTTGTATTAGGGGTAAAAAAATGCCCCCCAACTGCTCCCTCTTAAAGGGTTATTTCACCTTTACAAAAAGGTTGCCTATGCAGGTAAGGTGCGTCTTTAGATAAAACAAGCTATGCAGCTTTGATCAGAGCTGAATGTTGCCCTTGCTATAGGTGTAGGCAGGGCTATTTTCAGCTGGAACTTGATGGAACTCAGTTCTACCACCTCTGGCTCAGGCTCTATGCTCCCTGCTCACCACTATCACAGAAATCCGGCTTCTGTGTTTACAAGTCACACTTGTCTCCCACAGCAATGGCTCCCACAGATCTGATCTCCAGAGCGGCTCCCATTAAGTGCAGGATGGGCACAAGGGAGATGCAGTGTGGATGCCAACACCCCCACTGGATGATCTTCCTGCAAGTGAGAGAAGTGGAGCCACCTACAGTGTGCGGGGAGGTACTAGAGCCGGCTGGGTGCTTCAGCTTAATACAGCAATAAAAGTAAGACATGTAGAGCTTTTAAAGGAGTGGGGGGGAGAAAAGGGGGGAAGTGGGGGGAGGGGGTTACATGCAGAGGTCACAGCTGAAGAGGTGTGGATGGGGGATGCAGAGGTAAGCAGCTGTGGAAGAAGGCTGAATTTTGCACTCTGTGTGTAGTGCACCCCTGAACTCTGCACTTTGTATGTAGCACACCCCTGAACTCTTCACTATGTACATAATGCACCCCTAAACTCTGCACTATGTACGTAGCAAACCCCCAAACGCTGCATGTAGCGCACCCCTAAACTCTGCACTATGTACGTAGCAAACCCCCAAACTCTGCACCTAACGCACCCCTGAAATCTGCACTATGTGCGTAGCAAACCCCCAAACTCTTTACGTAGCGCACCCCTGAACTCTGCACTATGTATGTAGCAAACCCCCAAACTCTGCATGTAGCGCACCCTTGAAATCTGCACTATGTGCGTAGTGAACCCCCAAACTCTGCACGTAGCGCACCACTGAAATATGCACTATGAGCATAGCAAACCCCAAAACTCTGCACGTAGCGCACCCCTGAATTCTGCACTATGTACGTAGCAAACCCCCAAACGCTTCACGTAGCGCACTCCTAAACTCTGCACTATGTGCGTAGCAAACCTCCAAACTCTGCATGTAGCGCACGCCTGAAATATGCACTGTGCGTAACAAACCCCCAAACTCTGCATGTAGCGCACCCCTGAACTCTGCATTCCATGCATAATGCACCCCTAGTATTTATTGCCCCTTTAAGACCCTCCCGCTTTTAGTGAAATATGACCACACCCACTATTTGATGTGGTTTGGAGGGTGTATGTGTGTGTGTGTGTGTGGGGGGGGATTTTGGGGTGTCGTGGTTGAATTCCTGCACCTATTTTCTGGGAAAAACATCCCTGGGTGTAGGTCATTTACATACCTCATGAAGCCTGACTAGAAAACTTCTAGGACATTTCTTAGAGGCTCCTAGCTCTTACTGTTCACCTTCACCATCACCGGAGTGAGCTCTCAAATGCTGAGCTCAGAGCTACTACATCAGCACATGTGAGGGGGTTTGAATCAGAGAAAGAGCTCACTCCTGTGATGGTGGGGGGGAACAGTAAAAGAGCTGGGCCTCTGTTAGCTATGTCCTAAAAGTTTTCCAGTGAGGCTTCATGAGGTACGTAAATGGCCTACACCTACAGCAAGGGCCTTGTTCCGCTTTAGTCAAAGTTGCATAGTTCGTGTTTATCTACATTCACCCCTATGTTTATATACATTCACCCCTATGTTTATCTACAATTACCCCCATTCACCCCTATGTTTATCTGCATTCACCCCTATGTTTATCTACATTCACCCCTATAACCATAAAACATCAAAGTGCAGCGCTTAAAAAAGTAAATAAGTGATAAACAGTAGTAAAGAGTCAATAAAGCATCCACAACGTTTCACTGGAGAAATGCAAACTTCCACGGCCTTTTACTCCTTCAAATAACAGAAATGCGCACTCACCAGAAAACGCATGGATATGCGCATGTACAATCAGACATCCCAGGTGATAGGAACATCGAAGGTTAGGCAGCAGGCATTTTCCTCACGATGGGTCATCACAGACTCCTGAGTCAGGTCCAGAGGTTCCCCTAAGGTCAGCCAGGCACTCCACACAAAAGATCCTCTTAAGATGGCAGTGTGCTCTCTCTGTGGGAATGATAGCTCCACATAGGAGCCCCAGAAAACAGATGCCAGAGATAGTGTAGTACTTCCCAAAAACTTTTTATTCATATAAAACGCATAACAGGGCATATCCATGCGTTTTCTGGTGAGTGCGCATTTCTGTTATTTGAAGGAGTAAAAGGCCGTGGAAGTTCGCATTTCTCCAGTGAAACATGCTTTATTGACTCTTTACTACTGTTTATCACTTATTTACTTTTTTAAGCGCTGCACTTTGATGTTTTATGGTTATATTGATATTTTGAAGGCAGTGTGGTTGCCTTTAGTGTTCTAGCTGCTTTATTTATAAGAGCGCTCACTATCTTCTAAGCTGAATTTTTACATTCACCCCTATGTTTATCTACATTCACCCCATTCACCCCTATGTTTATCTACATTCACCCCATTCACCCCTATGTTTATATACATTCACCCCTATGTTTATCTACATTCACCCCCATTCACCCCTATGTTTATATGCATTCACCCCCATTCACCCCTATGTTTATATGCATTCACCCCTATGTTAATATGCTTTCACCCCTATGTTTATCTACATTCACCCCCATTCACCCCTATGTTTATCTACATTCACCCCCATTCACCCCTATGTTTATATGCATTCACCCCTATGTTTATATGCATTCACCCCTATGTTTATATGCTTTCACCCCTATGTTTATCTACATTCACCCCCATTCACCCCTATGTTTATATGCATTCACTCCTATGTTTATCTACATTCACCCCCATTCACCCCTATGTTTATATACATTCACCCCTATGTTTATATACATTCACCCCCATTCACCCCTATGTTTATATACATTCACCCCCATTCACCCCTATGTTTATCTACATTCACCCCCATGTTTATATGCATTCACCCCCATTCACCCCTATGTTTATCTACATTCACCCCCATTTACCCCTATGTTTATATGCATTCACCCCTATGTTTATCTACATTCACCCCCATTCACCCCTATGTTTATCTACATTCACCCCCATGTTTATCTACATTCACCCCCATGTTTATATACATTCACCCCTATGTTTATCTACATTCACTCCCATTCACCCCTATGTTTATCTACATTCACCCCTTATCTGTATAGGCAGTGTCTTGGTAAAAGTGAACTATGCCTTTAAACTTCAAATTCATCAGAGAGGGGGTGTACATATGCTGTGGCCAAAATGCTTTGCTTTGTGTCATGCTGATACAGAGAATAAGGGATTAAAACAGGTGGTGAGAAGGCAATATAATACCTCCTCACTGCCTCTCAAATGCCATCTGAAGAGAGATCCAACATCAATTGCTCTTCAATAAGCAACACAAGTGTAAAAGAGTCCAAAGTGATCACTGCCTGAGAACTTGAGTACAGCCCAGGAATCAGAGCAAGGCTGCTTCCATCAGGGATGGGGCCTTACCTCCTAAACATGCCCCCCATGCATTTACCCAGGGAGGTGTATTGGTGCAGGGGTGAAGGCTGTTTCTGGTGTTCCCTGCATTGGGATCCTTGATGCAATTGTTCTTCCTCGGTGCTGTACGCTGGAACAGCTCCATCTTCCATGTTATTAATTCTACAATACCGAATTCATTTCACAGGAAAAGTTCTCCTCAGCTGTCAACACTGAATTGTAACAAAGTCAAACGGCGCTCAGCTCTCTGACAGTCCGGGTGTTCCCGGAGACCATGTTGGTGTTTGGCAATGAGAGCTGTCAATCACCCGAGCCAGACACAAGGAAGGGTTTTGTGTATGCTACGGCGTCTGCACAGCCATCACCTTTCTTTGGGATGGAGGCGGTTCAGGGAAGGACACAGCGTCTTTGAGAAGAATCCTAATGACCTGCTTCAGACTGGGATTAATTGCTAGTGGGTACTTCAGCTCTCCAGGGAGGATGGGTCTCCCACAGCTCGAGCCAAAGGCATACATGCTGGGAAGTGCACTTTGCTGCATCACAGAACAATGACTAAGTGCAATGTGCAGTAACCCGTGACAGCCAATCAAATCTCATCCTTCACTGGTTTATTAGGCTGGCATGGCCACTGTACAGTAATCAGGCCCTGTTTTGTACATATGTTATATTTGCTCACCATGCTAATCAATAAGGCCTCATGCACACAGGCTCTTTGGCCCATGGGTATCAAATCCCAGAATTTTGGGTGCAGGGTCCAGCCCCACTGCCAGCAGCCTGTCAGGATCTATGACAGACGAACAGCTGGACGCTGCACCTAGTGATACTCTCATTTAGGGCCGAATGTGCTAAGGGTATATGTCCGGAATGCAGAATTCCTGCATTGCAAGCAGATGTCCCTGAATACATAGGACCCTATGTGCGAGTACTGCTCAGCACAACCTTCAGCCACCACATATTTCAGGGTGTCACAGATTTTGACAGGCTTTTGGATTCAACACCCATGGGTCAAAAAGCCAGTGTAGGATGAGGCCTAAAAGATAAAAGTATCTTGCCAAGACAATATTCCAAGTTTCCCCCTCCATCAGTATTTTCTTTTATGTGATTGGATAGGCCCCATCAGGAGTTTGAGCCCTGGATATTTGTTATAATTCACCAATAAATCTGACTAATGCACAGAAATCTGATTCCTATAGGCCACAGCAGTTCCCACAAGCCTACTATTGCCTAATACTTGCTTGTTTATCTTTTAAAGTGTTACTAAATCCACAGCAGTAAAATCAGTCTGTATATGCAGTAAAGCATGCTTGTTATACTCACTGTAAAGGGTTAATCCTCTACATTGTGTAAAAAGGCTGTTTGATCCTGTCTTCTCTGATCCTCCCCTTCTACTGTCCCCAATCCATCTGCTGATAGTATAGAGCTCTAGGACTCACTGCACAGTTTAGTGTGTATGGCTAGAGAGTTTTTTTTTTCATTGGGAGAGTGCATGTGATCAGCACAGTACCAATCAGCACTGTCCATATAGAGGGTCAGGGGTCCTGCAGCTTCATAGGACAATCAGAGCAGAATGAAAACACCTACAAGCTTTAACTATTGCTCAGCCAGACACTGATAGAAATCAGAAGATTGCTATATACTGCCGGTGAGAATTTATTTAGCAGTTTATATTTACAATAATAGCTGCATTTCCACGTTCATTGTACTGTGGGAGACCAGATATAGTGAATGCAGGGTCCTGGGTTTAGTAACACTTTAAGCTTCTCATTTTTTCACATTACTGTTCTTGATAACAAACCTAAAGTTGGCCATACACTATGCAATCTGATTGTACAATTTACTTTAGATCTACCATCAACTATAGAGTACAAGGACCTGCCTGACTTGATGCTAACATGGATTGGTTAGATCTGGTAACTCTAAAGCCAAGTACACACTATGAGAAAATCGGATGACCAATCATCTGATTTACCACAAAAGTGCATATCATGATGTTGTTGGAATGGTATTGACTTGTAAGAAAATCCTCAGCCCACAAAGGCAAACGTAGCTACGTACTAGTGTAGTAGAAGGGGAAGTGTAGGGTCATTTTTTGCTTCTGATCTGTTCAAGGATCAGGGGTATGTAATGCACACAGGGATGTAGTCCGTGCTGGGTTTAGGAGTACAAGACACACAGAGAGCAGGGCCCAGGAGTACATAATGCACAGGATGCAGGAACAGGAGTGTTATCCACAGAATTCAGGGGTCAGGAGTATGTAATGCACAGAATACAGGAAACAGGAGTATTATCCACAGAATTCAGGGGTCAGGAGTATGTAATGCACAGGATGCAGGAACAGGAGTGTTATCCACAGAATTCAGGGGTCAGGAGTATGTAATGCACAGAATGCAGGGAACAGGAGTATTATCCACAGAATTCAGGGGTCAGGAGTATGTAATGCGCAGGATGCAGGGAACAGGAGTATTATTTACAGAATTCAGGGGTCAGGAGTATGTAATGCACAGAATGCAGGGAACAGAAGTATAATCCCCTCCCACCCAATTACCCCTCTCCAAATTCTCCTAGCACAAATCTTCTCCCCCCCCAACCCCCCTTCCCAGCACAACAAATCCCCCCAAATGTATTTTCTTAGCAAACATTATATCCCCCCTTCAAGCAAAAATCCCCCCCCCAAAAAAAAATCCCTCTTTTTGCACAGATCATCCTCCTCCCAGCATAAATCACTTTTAGCACAAATCATCTCCCCCCAAATCCCCCTTCCCAGCACAGATCTTCCATCCTCCAAACCCCCTCCCAGCACAACTCATCTTGGGACAAATACCCCACTCCCAAATCCCCACCCAGCACAAATCCTCTTCCCGGTTCTAGCACAAAGCCACCCGACTCCTCCATCCCAGCACAAACCCCCCTTCCTCCTCTTCAAAACCCTCCAGAACAAATCCTACCCCCCCCATCCCCAAATCCCCTCCCAGCAAAAACCCTCTCCCCACTTCCAGCACAAATCCTCTGTGCCGCAAATGCTCTCCAGTTCTGGTTCTGTAACAAATCTCCCCACCCAAACCCCCCCCCCAGCACAAATCTTCCCCCTGCACCAGAACAATTTTCCTCCACCGCCCCCAAATTCCCCCTTCCAGCACAATCCACCCTTCTTCCCCATCTCAGCACAAGTCCCCACCCAACTCATCTTTTTCTCCAATTCCCCCCCCCCCTTCAGCACAATCCTCCTTGTCCCCAATACCTCCTTCCAGAATAAATCCTCTTCCAACCCACAAATCCTTCCTCAAAGCACAACCCCCCTTTCCAGTAACACCCCCCCCCCCCCAGAAATTTACCTCAGCACAAATCTTCCTTTCCTCCACCCCCCCCCCCCTTCCAACCAAATCTATCAATCTCCATGTCTAACACAAATCCTCTCCCCCAACCCCCCCAGCACAAATCTCCATCCCCCAAATCTCCCCTCTCAACACAACCCCACCATCCTGGCACAGCCTCCCCCAAAATTTCTCCACATCTTCCTACTACCCTCCCCCCAAACATAAATTGTCTTCTCCATCTAGTACAATCCACCCACCAACCCCCTGCATCTAGCACAATTCCTACCCCCTCCTAAAGCACCCCCCAGCACATATTCTCTTACCCCCCCAAATCACACCTGCCAAAGTAAATCCCCCAGATAAATTAATATAAAAATAGATCAATATAAAAAATATATCAATATAAAAATTATACACAAGAAAAATCAATGTAGAATAGAATACATTAAAAACTCAAATAGAATGCACTAAAACCAAATATAAGGTGCGGCCCATACAGGATACAAGACAGGAATATATATCATGCTAATAATTTCAAAATAGCAATCTATAACAAATTCATATAAGATATACTGTATATCTGAAAAATTCATATAAGAAAAAATTCATAAAAATATAAAAAAAATCATAAAAATGTCATAAAAATTAAACAATTATCAAAATATGGGACAGTATAAAAGTATGTATGGGGAGGAGGACCTGATAAAAAAATATGAAGAGAAAAATATAAAAATAAAAGTAGTATCAGGACATAATAAAAATATATATAAAAGAACTTGTAAAAGGGCAACTAAAATTATCAGCTGTTATCAATAAAACAATTCAGGTCTATATCTTTATTGAGACCTTTGGGATATAGACAATCTATTTAAAAAATCCACTTTGTCTCAGCCTGGGATACAGATCTTTTCTTAAGGGTACCTCACCAGTGGGACGTAATAATGTCTATTCCCACGAATTTTAGAGAAATGGGGTCTCTGTTGTGGTGTTGCCTATAGTGCCTAGAGAGTGAGTGCTCTTTGAAGCCCTTTTTACTATTAAAAAGGTTGGTGTTCTACACAGCACATGGGCTTCTATGGTGCAAAAAGAATGCATGTGGCCTTATGCTGACCATACATGTCTCAATTTATCATGTGATCAACTATTCTGTCTGATTTTTGTAATCATTAACATAAACAAACCATTGATGCAATGCAGTCTTCACATGCAAATAAGCTGGACACCGACTACATGTGAGAGGGTTCCCCGCAATTACCTGCGTAAGGGCGTTCCGTATGTCCATTTTTCATCTGTCCATTTATGAATGAAAAACAGACACCATGTATTTCTATGGACTAGCGGATGTAAACGGATGATCATCTGTTTAAATTCATTAACCACTTGCCCTCCAGAAGATTTACCCCCCTTCCTGATCAGGCCATTTTTTGCATTACGGCGCTGCGTTACTTTTACTTTAATTGCGCGGTCCAGCAATGCTGCACCCAAATGACATTTACGTCCTTTTTTCCCACGAATAGACCTTTCTTTCAAGGGAATATGTTCGCCTGTGCGTTTTTTTATTTTTTACGCTATAAAAAAAGTACCGAAAAATCTTGAGAAAAAAAACAATGTTTGACTTTTTGCTATTAAACATGTCCAGTAAAAAAAATTAGAAAAATTACATTTTGGCATACATTTATGCCAAAATGTAGAGAATAAACAGGTGGCACACACACCTAGTACATTATCAAAGGTTTATTGAAAGGAGTGAAAAATAAAAACATACTTGCAGACGAAGCATGTATCTAAAAAGCATTTGCATATTGACGATGGCCACAACGGCAAGCAAGGTGTTCCAACTGTCAGTGCTCCCATCAGCCATCCACTACACATCTGCATCAGAGGCTGGTCAGTAGCTCTGAGGAAAGGGATTCGTCCCCAAAACGCATCAGCCATTTGACCGCACTGACAGTTGGAACACCTTGCTTGCCGTTGTGGCCATCGTCATTATGCAAATGCTTTTTAGATACATGCTTCATCTGTGAGTATGTTTTTATTTTTCACTCCTTTCAATAAACCTTGGATAATGCACTAGGTGTGTGTGCGCCACCTGTTTATTGTCTATCTAGTGGCTGATCTCCCCGTCTGAGCAGGGCTGCACCCCTGAAGCATTTCCTTTGGTTGTTGCTGTCCTGGTTCCCTTGGCTTCCCTTTTGGCTGTGCATATCCTGAGGCGCTGGAGAGTACATACGTTATACCATAATGTATTCTGCTACATGTCTTTGCTAAAAAAAAAAATCCCAATACGTGTAAATTAATTGGTTTACGTGAAGTTATAGTGTCTACTTTTTTATTACTTTTTACTAGTAATGGCGGCGATCGGTGACTTACAACGGGACTGCTGGACTGTGGTGGGCATTCTGACACTGGAGGGAACTAACTGTCCCTGACATTCCCAGTTACACCAATACAGTGATCATTGCTAATAAAAAGCACTGACACTGTACTAATGGCACTGGTCAGGAAGGGGTTAACATGTGGGGCGATCAAAGGGTTAACTGTGTGCTGTTTTACTAGGGGCTGTGTGTGTGTGTGTGCTTCACTGTAAGCACACTGCTTTGCATGGCTGACAGGGGAGAGAACTGTTTTGTTTATTAACAGTTCTCCTCCCCATCGAAGATGCTCAGCAATCACCGAACGCCGGCAAGCAATCACCGACTGGGACCCGGTGATTGACAGCCGTGGCCGGGAATGGTTGGCGCGGGTAGGGCACGCACGTTCCTCACGTGATTATATGTGATTTTGCGCACTCGTGCCACCCTGTAGCAGTATTGCTATAGGGTGGACGGGAAGCAGTTAATGTCCGCATCCATTAACATCCGTTTTTTTGAACAGAAGAAAACCCTATTTTTCTTCTGTAAAAAACTGAACACCCATGTGAAAGGACCCGAAGGCAGCCCCTCTTGCAGTGGTCATCTGCAAGTGATTGGCCCTGGACTATCTGTCCCTCACAGGTGATTGCTGCATGGGCAGTTACATGCAAGTTGGCACAATTAGCTGCAGGAAGTTGCATTCTGCAGCTAATCCCCAGGTACCTCTGCTGGATTCTCATATGTAAACAATGTCAGGGTCATTCACACTTGCGAATGAGGCTTAAGTTTCAGAATTGTATCAGAAAAAGTAGTCAAAAATGAAACAAGTTGCTTCATAATCAGACAATTGTATAATATACTGCACTGTCAGAATGAGAATGATCTGAATTTTCAGTCCCCCTAATTACTTTCATCTTCCACCAGATATTGCAAAATTGCTCATAATCAAATAATATGGTAGCAAAAAATCAATCGATAATTGCTGGATTTGATCAGAATACTGAAACCATTGTTTCAATAATCAGTCAGATTGTTCTGTGTATAGCCAGCATTCTGCGAGAATTTTAGCATTCTTGCTGCCGGCAGGAAAAAGCATTTTCTTAGCCTTGTGGCCACCAGTGTTCTTTCCACTCAGTGTGCAGTTTTGTTTTGTTTTCTTCCTTAAGATTGAAGTCACAGTATTTTCCTAAATATTTGTATCATTTATTGCTTAGATCTTTGTGGGCTTTTCATGGATTCCAGTCTTTCTTGATTAATAAAGGTAATTGTAATTAAAACTGCTGATGTATGTACAAATTAAAAACAAAGAAACAGTGCAGTATTCTGGAAGTTTGCAAGATAAGAAGTAGCAGGGTAGTTATTCTGTGTCAGACTGAGATCGATTTTTAGCCGGAAGGCTGAGCTTTGCTGATTGTGGTGAATTTTCACACTGATAGGTCACAGACTGTGAGGTAGCAGCAAGGGGGCTGCACTGTCTGAGTGTGATGGATTTTTACACTGGCAGGTCAGAGGGTGAGTGACAGCAGCATGGTCTGAGCTGCGTAAACACACACTGCACAGGCAATGTTCCATCTCTGGACCAGGATGATGCCTGAACAAAGATTGCTTTGATTTTCTGTTCAGGATGAAGGATGGAGGCATGTACATTTTATAGTTAGGCCTCCTTCCCATGGCTAAATTGCCTGTGACAAGGCAAGTAGTTTACAGAAAACTGTCTTGGAGCCCAGGTGTTGTAGACAGTCTCCATGACACCAAGCAATGACAGGCTGACAGCAATTGCATCTGTCCACCGATGCTCAGAAGTAACCACACATAGAGCCATTATTTGAGGTTAGGTACAGATGATTGCCCCTGGATGAAATGCAACTTGCATCCATAAACAATCATCTGTCCCTAACCACATAAGGGCCCCCTTATATCAAATGCTTCCATCAGAGTTTCCCATACATTTTGCAGGCAGAATGTGGAAACTAGGAGGCAGAGCAGGCTGCAGTTCTGGACAGAGGAACTTCCACTTCTGTTCTCCTGTGAATGCTGGGGACCGGGTACATACATTATGCCATTGATTCTTAGAATGCCAGCAGCCCTAGCAACCAACCACTGCAGAGGAGGGGGACCTACTACACTGGGGATCAGGGACTAGCACAGTGGATATGCTGGGGGGGCAGGCGGTTGATCACAGCCCACCACAGCACCCCCTAGATCAGGCCCTGAGCTGTAGTCGCAGTCAGCCTGTCATTGCTATGTATAGGTACAGCAGCTGCAAGTATTTGCATCCACCTGGGCTCTCAGGCCCTATTTTTCTGCAAGTTACTTGCCACATAATGGCCAGTTTGGCTGTGTAAATGAGGCCTTGTACATTACTTAGAATGTATGCACTTAATGATCTATCTGACAATAACTCAACTTTAGTAGTGTAGTAGAATTTTGTAATGTGCAGTAACATACAGCAAGACCATAACTCTCTGTGGTTTATGGATATCACAGTAATGAAAGCTGGCATGTGGTTGGCCTATGCTCAGTATTGCTCTTTGTAATATGATATACTGTATATAACATATACTGTATAATCTACAAACACATAAGATTCAGCTTCATGTGCAGTTCAGAACATAGTGAGAGGCTAGTTCGTGTTACATAGCAGATAAATTACAAAAGGCATTTCGATATTTTAGGGAGTTTATCTTGAAAGAACTTGTGCGGTATTATTGCATTTTCTTCCTAGGGATATTTACTTTGTGGATAATGGTTTGTTCTTCTACATAGTCTCTAGGGACAATCTACAGAGAGGTTGAAAAGTCCCTTCTGTCTTTGTTGCTATGTTACGCTTCATCAGTGCAGAGCGTCTGACAGACCCTTTTGGTCAGTTTCGGGTTGCACAATTCTTTATATTGTACCAATATGCAGTTTCTCTCTTAAGGACTGCCAAATGAGACATTTTATCCTGTGATATGAGATCCCCAAGTTTTGTACTTTAGCATCCGTGCAACATTTGGAATTTTTTAACACAATATGCATTTAATAAAATTTTATATCAGGAAGAATTAATAGAAAAATAAGTATTTGAACTCCTCTGTACTACCCATGATCAGAAATTCAGTTGACAAAAAAAAAGCTAATTGCTATTGATTTATTTTACCTGAATATCTGCATGCAGATCTGTTAAATCTGCAGAAAAGTATAACTGTTGAATCACGATTGCCTGAATTCTCAATTGCATGATGTCCACAGACTGGACAGATAAACATGCAAATATGCAGGAAAAATGTGAGTATCAAGAACTCTCCTGATAAACCACACAATACAAAGAAAGACCAGTCATTCTGCATGATTATCAGTCTAATGGAAACACAGGATATTGATTTAGAACAGGGGTTCTTAACTGGATTGATACATACGTACCTCTTGGGTGGTATTGGAACCAAATGATGTAGAACTGGCTTTCTAATTTAAAACATATTGAAAAGGATTCTCTGCATTACTGAACCTAAAATCAAAGTGGAGCAATTGACTTCATGATGACAATCAAGTGTCAGTAACCGCGATTCCACGTTTTTATTGCACAAAAACTACAGTATAGCTTGTATATTTGTGATATTTTTCAAATAAATAAATATGAACAAATCTTTGATTTTTTTCAGCTGTTCTGTTCCTGATTATCAATATGTAAAGAAACACCAGTTATTGACATATTTTGAAGTCATATTGGTACCTAATACAGCTGGTGATGATGATAATGACTTAGTTCACCATAATTTGGTGAAGGTGGTATAACATACTGGGAAATCTATTGGGGGTCAGTGATTGTAAGAAGGTTACAACCCCTATTTTAGAACAAGGAGCAATGAAAATCAAATAAGATCTAGGATGTGGTGGTCCAGGAAGGTCTGAGGGGTTTGGTCCTAAAGGACTGGGCAGTGGTCTCTGATGCAACTCAGAGTGTCCCCCAGAAAAGAAAAGAGGGAGCTGGGAGAGCCCTTATAGTGTAGTTATCAGGTCCAAAAAAGATTATTGGCTCAAAAACAGTTGATCATTAGGAGAAAAGAAAATGGGAAATAACTTACATCTGTTGAGGCTGCGGTCACCCTAGAAAGTGGAAACACGCACACTTCCAAGTACACAGGTGGAGAAATCCTGTTTTCATGCAGAAGATGGTCTCTCTCAATGCTATGGGGATTCCAATCTTGGGTCCTCTGTGGGGTCCTCAGGATGGTGTTAGAAATTGGTGAGTTCAAAATAGGTCTAAAAAAAAAAAGCCTGTCAATGGTCTGATCAGCAGTGCCATCATTGTCATATGTCTAAGAATAGGTTGGAGTTATCTGGTTTCATGAACCAATTTTTTTTATTTCACCAATGGAAATGGCAGCCTTTCTATACATAGCACAGAAGACCCTTCTTGGAACAGTCTCAGTTCATCACATATCCCAAAAATAAGAGGGTTGTTCCTCATTTTAGGAAGTGGATGAGGCATGAAAATCATTTCTTAAAGCCCCAGTGGCAAAATGCATATCCAGAACTGCTGGTATATAGTGAAAATATAGCCATTTGTTCTAAATTGCATACAGTGTTTTTTGGCCATCGGTGCAGTGAAAAGGATTCTCTGCTTTACATTACATTTCTATTACATAAGGTCTTGGGACCCAATGAACAAATATCCTTGATAGTTCTACTTGGAGTCATTCTATGAAATATTAACATCAAGTAGCACAATACAGCGTATCCAAAATAAATAAAGGCAACCTTCACAGAATCTTAGGAGCACAGTTTTTTGTTCAGACCTCTCAGCTAAGATATGACCTATATGCCCTCATTTTTTTTAAATTTGTATGCATATGTCAGACTGCTCAAGGCATGGGGCTCCATAGAAGATCACTGAACAAATCAATTAAGAAATGCAAAGACTCTAAGTTCTCCTTCACATGGCTGTTTAGCTGCAACCACCAGATTTCAGCAGCAAGTATCAGTGGATTCTCGCGGATGGAATCACAGGTGTATGCAAATAGCACTGACCACTCAGCATATATAAACTAATGACAGGCAAACAGGCAACATCACTGTTCTCATGTGACTGCACACAAGGTAGTTACTTGCAGTTCGGGACAGATGACTCCGGCCAGGTTTGGATGTCCCTAATCCCAGAGAACCCCGTGGTGTGTGGCTACACGTGAACAGTGGCACCCACTGTCAGCCTGACATTGGTATATATAATTTTGAGTGGCCATTGCTATTCCCCTGCACCTGTGATTCCAGCTAAAAGAATCTGCTGATTCTTGCAGCTGGAAACCGGTGGATGCAGCAAACCGGTTGTATGAAGGAAGCCTGATACTAATACTTTACAAAGCCTTTCTGAATAAAGCTTTAATTAAAGTGCAGCATAAAATAAGGTCAGTATGCACAGCACCCCATACCCAAACTGCACCACCCCCCTATTTCCAGCATTGCATTTTTCTTTTTCTCCACCGGCACTTGTCAGATTTGATATCGGCGTAGCTGTATGTAGCACTGCCCATACCGCCTTATCATTTAGTAAGTGGAATCAGTGAATGAAAAACTACAAGTCCCATCTGCAGAGGGACTATAGTTCTCAATGAAGCACAGGTGCAGTGATGCCACAAAACTTGTAGTACATTGATACTTCCTCTAGCTCCATAGCTGAAGGTCTGTACCTCAGTATGGACCTGAGCTAGAGGAAAAATCTGCAGAATCAATGGGACTCAGACAGAAAGAATTAAATTAACAAGGAGGTTTCCTACTCTATAAAAAACGTTTGTAATTTGTAATCCAAGCGGCAGTTCATAAGCAGTCAGCACAAGGGAAGCATACACTCACGCAAAGCTGATGCGATAGTCTCAGGCAGAGCTGACAGCGTTCCAGGCAGGGCTGATGTAGCTTCTGGGATTCCCCTTCCTCCAAAGGAGCTCAGGCAGAGCCGAGGGGCCACTAGAGTCCAGCTGGAAACCCTCAGTGGTTGCCCAGCAGAATGGCACAACAAGAGAGACCAGCACTGGCCTCTTAAACCCCCTGAGCAGGAAGAGAGGCGGAGGGGGGCCATTAGCAGGTGACAATGAAGAGAATGGAACTACAGTAATTTTAATTTGTAGCTGTACACAGAAAGGACTGGTTGGGCAGGGTAATTAGTGGGGGGTAAATACATTAATACAAAAGTAAGGCACTAATTAGGGATGTATACACTAATTGAATTTGGGACCTTTTGTGGAGGGGCGAGTTAATTACAGCTAGGGGCCTTTGGCACACAGGAGTGAATACTAATTGGAGGAAGCTCTTCCTATGGCCAGGAGGGATTAGGAACAAGGAGTTAATACCTGGGACTGGCAGAGACCCATATCGTGACAATTCCTATTAACTCGTCACTATGATGGGCTGTCGCAATGGCTAGTAGGAATGTGTGGGAGGTGATTTGGGAGAGGCTCATTTCATCATTACCAGGGCTAGCTGCATTAGGTCTGTAAAGGTATTTATAGATGCCTCCATTTCACACCTGTTAACATTTTTTTTAAAGCAGTTGGATCAGCTTCTGTCAGTAAGAAAAATTATACATAGAAGTCTAGACATGGACACTGGGGAAAAGTAAAGAAAAAAAATCAGAATTACCTTTTCTTCAAGGTGTTTGATGGACGTCAGTTGCTCCGTATAGTAGCCAGAGAGGCGGTTGGAATCTGGGATCTTAGATGGAAGTAGAGCGAGAAAGAGAATAATAATTAGAATGGCAACTGCTGTGTGAAGTAATCACAGTCTGCCACTGTATAGATTAGCCTCAGGCTAATGTATGCAGGAAATTGAAGTTTGATTGACAAGAATAAATAAAGAAAAACTCTGGATGCAAAGGAGAAAACATTGGAACCTCTATGGCAGATCCTTATTTTCGACTGTTCTGTAGATACTGATTATTTGTTGTAAATAAGTGTTTAGTAGGAGATTCTACCTCTCATATAATGACATGATCATTGTCAGAGCTGAAAAAAGAAACATTGCACACGTCTTTGCAGTTGCTTAAAAAATATGAAAATCTCAGTGCAAAAAAGCAAAGGTTATCACTTGGGATGCGAGTATATTGACCCCTAAATCTATGAAGACTTCAGCTGCATTGACATATTAGATCAATGATGTCACAGGCATCTCAACCCCTTTGTTACCTGCAGCTGTGAGGTGGGTAATCTCCGTTTGCAATTCATTGGGCCGGTTGGGATCATGTTACAGCTTCCTGCAGGTTCAGGCAAACTTGAGTCCGGATCAAAACCAAGCTCATCCCCAGTCTGCACACTAAGTTCTGCTATCATTGGTTCAGGGAACAGAAGTTTAACAAGTTCACGACCGTCCGCCCGCAATTAACTGCAGATGGGCAGCCGCTGAAGTTAAAGCAACGCACAGGTATGCCACTGCCTACTTCCAGGTTTCAGGATTGTACACAGTGGGAGCCTGGCAGCAAGTCCCGGTGAATGATTCATGTCTGGGACCTGCTGATCGGCTGTGTATGATCACTGCCCAGTGCTCTGTGTTGTTAAACAACACAGAGGTCCGTGCAGTGAAAGTGACCTGTTCATTTGAAAACTTGGAGATAGTTTAGTAAAAGCAGCACACTAGTTAGGAACCCCTTGATTGCTCTAGATGTTAATGGTTTCCTAGCCAGTGACATTACAATGACTAATGTATTATCACTGATCACTGTATTCATTTCACTGGTGATGTCAGTGTCAGTTAGTGTCAGATTGCCTGACGCACTCTCATAGTCCCATTATAGGTCGCTGATAGCCTCCATTAATAGTATATAAAAAGAATTCCAGTATATATACCTTAGTTTATAGCACTATAACTTTCATGCAAATCAATCAATATTCACTTATTGGGATTTTTTTATCAAAGACAGCAGAATACATTTTGGCCAAATTTATGAAGAAATTTGATCTTTAAAACATTTTTTCATTGTATATGTCTTATAGCAGAAATTAAAATATATTTTCAGTCTTTTTTTGTTTATATCGCAAAAAATAAAAAATCCAGTAGTGATCAAACACCACCAAAAGAAATCTCTATTTCTGTGAAAAAAAATAATATAAATTTTGTTTAGGTACAGCATCGCATGACTCTGAAATTACCAGTTAAAGTAGTACAAAAAATGGCCTGGCTATGAAGGGTTAAATTTCACAGCCTAGTCTTTAAAGAGAGCCTGTTCCTTAACACAGTCCCCTCCATTCTTTGCCCATTATAGCCTTCTCTTTTTCTGGGATAGACTAATTACTGTCTGTGCTGGCTCATTATCTCTGCCCCTCCCTTCACCTTCCTACATCAGGCTAGGTTCACACCTATGCAGTTTGCATTTGATCCATTTCTGCATTGCATTTTGCACTTGTGTGTTTTGACTTGTTTTTGCTGTGTTTTTTTTATTTTAAATTTTTCTTGTTGCTAGGCAGATTTAAAATGCATCAAAAACGCAGAAAATGCTTTTCTGCAGCGTTTCCATTGAAGTCTAAAGAATCAAAAATGCTACTTTTTGTGTTAAAAAAAGTCCATGACCCTTTCCAAAAAATGCACCCTGTGAAAATGCTGAGATGTGCATGTGTCTCATAGGAAATCATGTTAAATGGACTGTACTGCATTTCTGCAAAACACTCCGGAAAACACTTAGGTGTGAACCTAGGGTCACCTTTTGTGTAGCTACTGGGAAAACCCTTAGGTGTGAACCTAGGGTTACCTTTTGTGTAGCTGTTGGGGGAGATGCAAGGGGAATACTATAGAATGCTGCACGAGTGACAGCTCTGAGTATACTGGGGCTGCTGACATCACATCCAAGATGGCAGAACCCTGTAAAACTCTCAGGGATTTTGGAAGTCTACACAACGGAGGCTTTTATAGATAAATAACATGAATAAAATACCTATTGTAAATGCACATATAACTTCTATGAAGATTTATGTTGGAATGAATAGTCTGGCAACAGGGTCTCTTTAACATATTTTGCCATTCACACATACTGCTAAGTCTATATAATGAGGAAACAATGAAGGGGTCTGTAAAAATAGGTGCAAAAATGGATGATTAGCTTTTAGTAACCAATCACATTCAGTGCCTATTTGTTCCAGTCAATGACCAATAAAACCATATGATTTATTCTGTGGAGTAGCTACACTTTTGCTGCAGTTTTAATAAATCATCTCCATAGCTGGAGATCAAAGACACTGGGCCTGTGTGAAAGGGCATCATCATTCATGTGCACCTAGTGCAAACTGGCCTTTAATATAGGCCTGATTTCAGGGAACTAATTCATATAAATCACAGAAGACCCTGTGTAGGTGTGTTGGTAGCAGAGATTAATTGGCACAGAATAAATGTAGCAGCCTTTTTGTGGTATAAAGCCTTACTTAAAAACCAATTACCGTCACATGCTGCATTAGTCTTGTTAGTTGATAGTGATCTTGTTTTTACAGTTACCGCTGGTAATTAAACTGCATACAAAGGTCATGTATCAGATTCCAGCGATGTCGCAAAATTTTGAATTGACAACAGTACTGAACAACCCTTTTTGGAAGCCAATTAAAAAATTGTGGATGGTTTGTCTTGTGGTCACAGTAACCCTATTCCAGCTATCGATCTAAGTGTGGCTTAGGAAAGCAATAGCTGTAACCTAAATTCGTTCCGCGTAGATGTATGTTAACTACTCTTTATATACTAACTGCTAAATTCCTGGAAAGTAGCTCTCGCCTTTTTCTATCCCACTCACTTCTGATGTCTGCTAGAACACTGTGCTGCTTTATCATTTTTTCTCCCTCCCTTTACCTCTGTGTGTCTGAATTTTTATTAAAGGGCATTGCAACATGAACACTGTTTTCCTGTATGATTCCCTTTCTCCCATACAACCCACTAAGGGCTCGTTCACACTTGACTGTTTTACCAACTCTTGCCAAATGCACCTATAGCATTTGGCAAGTGTTGGTCCGGTGTTTGCGGAGCGTTTTTAACAGTAAAAATGCTTCCCAAACGCCTTTCTGCTGCCTGCGCACAACGCTAGTGTGAACGTAGCCTTACACTTAGACAAGCTCCCTGCTATTGTGTTCTATGTGGTGTATACAACTTCTATAGAGCAGGTTTCATTTAAAATAGAGAGTTGGTTGCAGTGACCACACTCTCCCTGGACACGCTGAACCCTGGACTCTGAAATGATTAGTATTTTGCTTGGGTAGTGTGTGTGCAGTGTGATCCACAATGCAAACACATGTTACAATATCATGTTTCATCTTGATGAGAGAGTTATCTGCGTAGAGCACCCTAAATCCTGAGACTTAGGAATTCACCTAGATTCACACTATTGAGAGCCATGTGGCCCATGTTTGTTCGGGTACGACAGCCTATTCATTTGAAGTGGCTTCTGTGCCCGAGTTTCCTGCAGGAAAAAGGTGCATGGACCTTTTTAAAATCGCAGCTGTAGGGAAACTGCATGGTCTTTTTGACCATGCGATTTCTCGGCAGTTCCTGAACCTGCAAACACGCTGTGGGCTGAGATGTATGGGGCTGCCATTGACATTTTTGCTACGTTTGTAGGCAAGTGCAGTCTGCTTTATCCATTGCAGGTGGCGATCCACTACAGCAGCATAGCAGGAGAAGAGGCAGTCAAGAGGAGCAATGTTCCTCTATGGATTCCTGGGTCACTGGGGAAGTTATCTGGTTGGATGCTGCTACCCCTTGTGACTCTGGCACTCATCTTGGATCAAGCAGAGTCTGTTTAAGACCCTGTGTTTAGCATGCATTTTGCAAGTGGGTAGCATAGGGACAGGTTACCCATCTGTCGGGGAAAGTAAATAACAGTAGAGAAAAATTTCAGATGTGTAGGGACAGGATAGGGACACACCTCCCTCCCTTGAACCCTCCCATTTGGGTGCCAAGCAGCCAGGCTGCATTCCACCATCTGCATGTACCAGAACTGATCCAGTCTACATTGTTCCCGAAACCTGTGAGTGTTTCCAGTTCTGTTCCTGCAACTGGACTCTGTATTTACTGCCTCCACACCATTACTGAAAATATGGGTTTGATAAACAGTAGCACTTATATAAAAGGATTTCTCCTTTTCAAGTATATGTTTTAGAAATTTAGGTAATCATCAGGCCTAAAATGTGCATTTTAACATTTGTGCAAACAATGAATGAATAAATAAAAAAGCTGTTGCGGATATATATATATATATATATATATATATATATATACAGTACATATCTTTAATGCATGAACATTTCCCCATATTGTATTCCATTCTGTATTGTAAAAACACTGCAAGTACAAAAAAAAGTTAATTGGCCAGAAATCTATTGTGCTCCTAACGTCAGGTCAGGCAAAATCTGAGGCTAATTTCTGCCTTGAAGTGCAGAATATATTGCATATATTAGTTTAAAGGGAACAGAATATTTGACATTCATGCAATAAATTCACATTTCTCCAGTTTCTGGTGCATGTTGCGAATCTTCTGCAACAAAGTGCATTGCAAGTGTGCATAACACATGCACCACAAAAAATGTTGGAAAAACAATAGTACACTGTATGTGGGGAAAAGGCCTCCTGGGAGATGTAGTTCTTGCGCGGGGTGACCATGTCAGTAGGAAATGACCTCCCAGCAGCTGCCCCTTGCCCTACAAGCCTGGTGATGATGTCACAGGGAGTAATAAAAGCTGTTTCTTACTACAGGAAAAACAATATACTGTAACATGCTCTAATTGGGGAGACTGAGGATTTGGAGGTAAATTTGGGTAATGTCAAGACACTCATGTTAATGTATATTCCAAGCCTAATTTTTTTTTTCATTTTTGAATTGAACAGGGGAGAGTTTAACCTGCTACCCTTTTTGTATCATCTGTGCTACATTAGGGAGGTTCCTCTACAGTTCTTGTTGTGTAGACAGAAAGTGAATGGTCTGGAGTTGTGAGCAAGGTGCCCCAGGGCTCTTTCCTTGGACCAGTTCTGATTAACTTTTTCATAAACAATATAGAGGTTGGTATAAATAGTTCAATCTCAATGTTTGGTGATTTTACAAAGCTAAGGAGAGCAATAACTTTACAACAGAATATAGTAACTTTACAAGAAGATCTAGTAAAAAAGAGGACTGGGCAGCTATATGGCAGATGAGGTTTCATATTAAAAATGTAAAGTAATGCACTTGAAAGCTAAAAATATGAATGCAGTTTACTTGCTAGAGGGAGAATCTCTGGGGGAATCGAGAATGAAAAAAGATCTGGGGTCCCAGTAGATCACAGATTCAGCAATAGCATGCAAAGCCAAGCTGCAGCAAGCAAAGCCAGAAGACTATTAGCATGCATTAAAGTGGTAGTAAACGCAGCCTAAAAAAAAATTAATTAAAAATCCACTGCAAGATGATGTCATAACTTGCTAAAGTGCACTGCATACTAGCACATCATGAACGACTTTCCTTAAAATGAAGCCCTCCAGCGGCGTGCTGTCACCTCTGCAGAGGCTTCCATCTTCTGTCTTGTCATTACAGTGTATGGGTTTGGCAACTAGCAGGCTAGCTGCTCAAAGCTGTCAAATCCAGTAGCAGGAATTAGTAGATTCCCGCCACTGGAATTTGCACCATGGCAAAACGCCTAATGTGAATGTACCCTCAGACAGTTACTGATAGTCTAAATGATGTGTCCACATATTTTTGGGAAAGATCTGCTAGATGAACCACACAAATGATGCATTACTAACCTGCTTGTAATATGGATAAATCACTCAATAGACAATGGTAGCTTTGGTGAACGATAACCTCTTTCTGTAGGACAGTTGTTTGTATGTCTTGTGAACAACTCCAGACACTTTTTTTTTTTTTTTAGTTTGAGATACAGTAGAGAAGCATTACATTTCTGCCAGGTTTTCATTTCTGGGTTTAACCTCAATGGAAAGGACTTCTTTTCAGTTACTGTGACATCCATGCAACTAATGAGATGTGCATTACTCTCCGGGACAGAAAAGCACAGACCACAATAAAGATTTTGCCAGATCGCTGCCCACTCTGCCAAAATTAGTTTTTATATATGACCCTTTTGGGGTTTATCCGAGAGAAAAAAAAACAAGTTTGGTTGGAGTTTGGTTTTTAATAAATTTTTTATGGCTTTTTTTTAAATTTACAAATAAAGCAAATAATGTTTTTCCATTGCTCTGTGACATAGCTTAGGATAGTTCGGTTATCCATCTTGAGAGATGCCTCTTCTAAACAAACAGAAAAAAGGAGCTGCAGTTCAATATCAGTATTACAAAGTAAGAGAGGTTGAACACATAAATAAAACAGAACAAAGCATGTCTGCAGACTATTGTCTTATTGTTCCAATGGGATAGGTAGTCATAGACGTCCCAGTGTGCCACCTAGTATTCCCTCTGCATACTGTTTCATTACTGTTGCATTACGTTGTGTTCAACGTGTTTGGCCATGGTAACAATTTCTTGAGCATTGTAAGTGTGTAATATAAGGGTTTCTATTGAATAAAGATTTTTTATATACTTATCCCCTTCAATGTGTGTATTAATGTCTGAAATGAGGCCCTTTATAGTGACTTTCATTAGACTTAATCATTATTGAAATGAGGTGATATGAAATTAGGTGACATGGCCCTGCTGTTACATTTAGGTATGACACATCCAGGGGCGGACTGACCATTTGGAAACTCGGGCACTGCCCGAGGGCCCGGGGTCAGTAGGGGCCCCATGAGATGCCCCTGGTACCTTTTTCATAGGCTTTTTTAAGTTTGGGCAAGGACACAGGGGCCCCATGATCCCCTATTGCCCGGGGGCCCCATGAGTTGTCAGTCCGCCCCTGGACACATCACATTCCTACTATGTCACGTGACACTGAAATCACAATTCAGCATATTTTTATTTCCAGTTGAATCTTGGCAGTCTGATATGGAAAGAGTATCGCCAAATATTTATTTTCTGTAGACATATTGGGCTTTTTTTTTTTTGTAACATTATCTATGTAAATTGTGGGAATCATTACCATGGGAGTTTCCAGTGTAATTAACTGGTTGCCTATACTGGGAAATTTTTTTTTTTTTATGCAAAAATTAAAATTTTGGGCTTTTTTATGTTTGAAAATGAAACAACTGATTTTTTTTTTTTCAGAGGCAGCATGTGTACAAATACTTGATATATTCTTCTGTTATCATATATCAGTCATTTACACCTCTAACAGCAATAATGACTTTAACACTAGAGATACTTTTTTATCCCTATTTAGGGGTAAACTTCAGGAAAATACACTCTCATACTCATCATTGACTACTTACATTACATTGCTGCTAACAGATACACAAATGTGTGGATGATGTGTCCTGCCAACCCCCTTCCTTTTATTTTCTTTTACTTTATGATCTTTTCTTGTTATTTCCAAGTGTAAGCCAATTTACTGTATTGGAAAAATGTTCAGAACCACATGGTTTGTAGTCTTATTCCCTCCCTATTGTCAAAAAAATCAAAATATGTAAGGAGCTGTTGCTCTTTCAAAATTAAAAAGGGCTAGATTACTAGCCCAACACAACGCTTAAGGTATCTCCATGGTAAGGGGCCAGCAAGCATACAATATATACAAAACCAAAAAGTGAAGCCGTGCAAATAGCAAATAAATAAATATACGTATGCAAGCTACGGCACATAATGTCCAGGATACTGTACATTCAAATATCTCAATCAATACTAATATGCCGCTCTAATAGAAATTATGTGCAACACACATAATGAAATTAAATAAAGTGAATCATCAAATAAACAGTCTGTGCATATAATGTAAATGGTATCAAAAAGTCCAGCACCAACAAAAAAAACTTCAAATGGTATCAAAAAGGATCTCTGTGTATCATAACTTTCCTAATTGATGAAACACACCAAGCGTCTTCGCACCCAGTTAAGATGTCAGCTAACCAAAAAATGTGTGACTATCATGGAGAAGTCAGAAAGCTCTTGTGTGGAAGAAACTGCCTCTGCTATAATCCAAATCGGCACTCACATTTCTTCAAACAGATCCACCACAACTCATAATCCCGGAAATAATAAAATAGAGCACCGGACTCGCATAGTGTGAATTCCTTGAGGATGATTTATTAATGTAAAACGCTAAAAACATACAAGCTGATAAGTGTATACAGATACTTCAAGCCCCACAATGAAGTGTGAGAACATGCAAGGGAAACGTGGTGATGTCACTACCTTTGGTTCCACCCTACAAACATTTTGTCAAAAAAATTACATCAGGCGCCCGAAAGGACCTGACTAATCACCATCCTTTTAAATACCCAGCTATTAACTAGCACAGGCGACCAATCAAAAAATCATTGATGGACATAATTGCAATGCGCCATCTCGTGGTCTAATATAAAATTACAATAAAAACCATGAGGTTATCAGACATGTGTGACAACGCGCCATCTTGTAGTAAAATAACAAAAGACACATGAATATAAATTAAGAGGTTTAAATAGATTCCTGTGATCTTCCTTCATATAAAAGATGTTACATAACAAGACACTAGGAGGAGCACAGGAAATCAACTAAAACCGCATGTGGAACAACCACATCAGCACCCCTGCTGGTCAACCATCTAGTATTCAAGCAGCAATATTAAAAATTAAATATAATATGGAAAATAATATACACAATAATATAAAAAAATTGCACAGTAAAAAAATGTATTTTGAAAGAAAATTACCCAAATGTCCGCGAGATGACTTCTCAAATAGATAACTCACAATTGTAAGTAAGTTTCTGTGATCTTCCTTTACAGAAATATAAAGTTCATAGAAACAAATTCCCTACAAAGGCTAGCTCTAAAATGATGTGTTCCTTCCTACAAATAAAAGGGTCAACTATTATTGATGAATGCAATAACATACCACTCTTTATTGAGCCCATGGGTTGAGAACACTTTCAGGTCATATACCCACTTCATTTCTAATTGATATATTTCTCTTTTTACATAGCTTTCCCTCCAATGTGGTAAGTATTTGTTAATGTCTAAAAATAGGGTTCCAGAAGGGTCTTTGGTATGTACCTGTGCATAGTACTTGGATACACTATGATCTGGAAAGCCCTTCTTGATGTTAGCTACATGTTCTTCTAAACGTACACACCAGCCCACATATTGCAGGCCATAAGGGCACTGCAATAAACTGTGTAGAATATGATCTTAACATAGCATTAGATTGAAAAGACGTAGCTTTCCTACAACCCAATTTATTAATATGACAAATTGTACAAGGATAGAAGCCTTCCATATCCTGAAAGAAGCAAGTAATCAATGGGGGATCTAAAATATTGGGTGTCAATTTATGTCTCAAGAAGGGATACCTCTGAAAAGAACCTGTGGTCGGTCCAGAAGTAAAGGACCAAGAATACGACCAGTTTTTAAAACTGCCCAATGTCTCTTAAAAATATTGCTAATGGCATGATGTTGAGTAGAAAAGAGATAACCATAGAATAGGAAATATCTTAGCCATCAATGAATTAGAATTTGTATTTCTCTTCATTACTAATGCATCTCTATCTATATTTGTATTTGGGAAATCATATAATTTAAAGATGTTTCACTATATCCCTTCTCTAAAAAGTGAGACGTAAGGATTCCTGCTTGAGAGATATATTCTTCCACCCGAAAACAGTTACTCCTAAGATGGAGGAACTGACCTTGGGGGACAGATGAAAGCCAGGATTTTTTATGGCAACTATTGAGAAGAATATAAAAATTCCTATCAGTAGATTTAAAATATGTACTGGTAATTAAACAACCATCCTCAACCTTAATATTGAAGTCCAAAAAATTAATATGATGTTCATTCACTTCAAACTGTAATACTATGCCCCTATTGGCATCCCACAGGAGGAGGATGTCGTCAATGTACCTCCGTCACAGAACCAAATTAGGTTTGGGAAGGCTTAGATGACATCCTCCTTTCACTTGGCCATGAATACATTTGCAACTCCCCTACTCTGCAGATAATGCTGCCCTTGAAACCAGAAATAATTGTGGGTAGCAGAAAAGGATAAGAAATCCATAATGACATTTTTCTGTAAACCAGGGATGTATCATTCAAATTTAATTATTATTCTACAGCTTCCAGGCCCAACTCATGAGAATAATAGTATGCAAAGAGGACACATCCGCTGAAACCACCAGAAGTTCCTCTTTGTTCTGTACTTGTCCCAAAATATTAATACCATGTTTAGTATCTCTTATGTATGATGGGATCTTAATGACAAGAGGTTGAAGATAGTGATCTACATATTTCTCTGCTCTAGATGTCAATGTCGCCGATGACAGCGGCCAAGGGAATGGATCGGGTCCTTATGGACCTTAGGCAAATAATATACAGTATTATTGGCACCTTTGGAGCAGAAGTAATCAAATATGATCTTTCTTTTTTTTTTCCAGAATGCCCATATTGTATCCTCTAGTGATTAACCTAGATAGATCTTTTTTATATTTAAAAGTAGGATTGCTCCTTAATGGTGTACATGTGTCTGAATCTGACAAGATTTTATTAATTCTGTTTATCCAAGATAACAATACCTCCCCCTTGTCGGCGGGGAGGGTTATCAAATCCTTATTCTCACAAAGTTGTTTCATTCCATTTTGAAATCTCTTATCAACCTTAGGTTTAACAACAAATACATTTTCTAAATTCTTCAAAACAAGATAACGAAAGATACCAATAGAAGGTGGACATATCCCTGGGGGATTAAAGATGCAATACTCAAATTTGAATGGCTAATCGAATAAGCACTAATTAGTCTATTCGTCTTAGCAGGATTAGTCAGTAAATATCTTTTAACATTAATCTTTCTAATATACTTGTGAACGTTGATAAAAGTTTGGAATTTATCCAATCTTTTAGGGGGGGCAAATCCAACGGTCCAAAGCAAATTTTTCATCTGTCAATACAGCTTTGCTACGATTAAAAACCCTTGCTCCTTTTACACCTGCCTTCTTTTTGGACCAAATTCTCCTTCCCCCTCTGGTTCCTCTCTTCTTTCTCTCTTCTTTCTACACCTCTTTTTTTGGCATTGATTTGGGGTCTGAAAACCCCAATTTTGGGCTCTATTTTGTACCTGTTAATAATAAGATCCAGAGAATGGCCTATTTCTAGTTCCTTCATGGTGGCTCATTGATGGATAATTCTGATCGCCCCTGGGGTTATTCCTGTAATTTCTCATTTGACTATCTCAAAAGGGGCTACCATACTGAGTTCATGGCCCAGAGCCTCTATGATTCATGAGTGGAATATTGTCTCTATAGTCAGCATAATGTCTGAGAGAGGGGAGAATCCCTTCCCACCCGTTTCCCAGTATGCCTATAAATTCCAACTGAAGCACTCCTCCTGTGTTAGCCAGGTTGATTATAACCCCGATTTCTCAGTATGCCTCTACGTTCTAACTGGAGACCTTCTCCCATATTGACCAGGTTGGTTATGACCCTGATTCTGAACTGGGGGGTGATAGGTTGTAGTTGTTTTTGTCCCTTGTGGACCAATAATTGCTGACTCATCTATAGACTCATCATTTTTATCCATTGGATGATTTTGAATCATGCCTTGATCCGGGACCACGATGTCCTCTGCATACAACATCCCCCCTGCTTTGCTGATGATAAGTGGGGAACTGAATTTTGTTTTATTCAAAGGATAGTTTCACATTTTTTTAAAATAAATGCACCCATTCGTCAAAAAGATTAAAATCTGCATTTATTATTTTCTTGCATTTGAGCCTGCAAAGCATTGCAACTACAATCAATGGTTTGCAGATGGAATTCTACAGACCTTTCCTTCAGCTAACCTTTGGTTAGGGAGCTGGAGGAAGTATCAATGGACTACAAGTGCAGTGATATCACTGCACTTGTGCTCCATTGTGCTCCATTGAGAACAAACGTCTCTCTGCCACGATGGCAGATAGGACTAGTAGTTTTTGCATTCACAACTCTCTGTGAATAAATAATGCAAATGTGTGGGTGCTGCACCACTGCTGCACCAAATTCAAATTTGACAGGAGCCGGTGATGAGAAGAAGTTGGACAACCCCCACATTCTGTAAATGATATGAGGTGGAGGGGCAGATTGGGGGTGGGGGGCTATGGATCATGTTTAATGCTACATCCTAAATGTGGGTGTAACATGAAACATGGTCTGAAAGGCCGAGTTAGATTCTTAATGTAATTTGGAAGAAAGACTCCAAATTATTGACCTTGTAGTAACCCAAGGTCAGCTCTATGGACAGCACATGAGATGCTTCATCTTATCTTTTAGAAATGTTTCCAGAGTGGAACATGTCAGAAGCCATTCCTGGCTTCTCGATTTTCAAATACTAGTTTAATGGGTGTCATGTTGATTCAATGGCTTCAGTACTAACACATAACAAGTATGATGAGTGTTGTCTATACTTTGACTTTCTTGATTTGTATACTTGTCCCTAGTCAGTAAATTATAAAGATTTGAAGCCAAATGACTGCACAATAACCAGGCAGCTAGAATATTTAGAAGCAATGGTAGCCTTCATATTCTTTTCAGAAAATCAGTACACACTGTTCCAAAAAATCCAGTTCAACCTCAAACCTTTTATTCTGTATCTGTTCAAAATGTTTCACAAAATCATAGAAGTAAACCCTAAACGTCTGTGTTTGCTAACCCTTGAAGTGTACAGTATGCACTGGTGATGAGGAGAACACCCTCTTGTGCGGTTCGCGGTCAAATTTTTCTAACCTAAAAGTTCAACCACAAACTTCGAACCGGGACAGTTCACTAAGCAGTAGCTTACCGCATCTGAGTATGTGGTAAGATACCGCACAGCCACTAAAATACCACGAGTTATATTATCAAGTCATGTGGTATTTTAATAGTGAAAACATTCTTTAATGTTTCAGCTGTCAGTGGGTTTCCCCACTGACAGCTGAATGTAGAAAGAATCCCAGCAATTAAATGTTTTTTTGTTTTTCTTTAAATTGGCGTGGGCTCCCCCCATCCATACCAAGCTCTTCGGGTCTGGTATGGATTTTGAGAGGAACCTCCATGCCAAAATATAAAAAAATGGTGTGGGGGTCCCCTCTTAAAATGCATACCAGATCCAGGCCCCCTCCCATGTGAATGAGTATGGGGTACATGGTACCATTACTCATGCACAAAAAAAAAAGTGTAGTGTAAAAAATGACAGAAGACAGTCTTTGACAAGTTCTGTATTAAAAGCAAAATAAAAGAAATGTCCCCTGAAGTAGATCCAACATCAATCACGATGCCCATTGCCACTGCTGCCCCGAAAAAAGAAAAAAACTCCTTTCCTGACATTGACTCCTGTCTGACAGCTGCATTTGCCTGACATTTCTTAAATACTGTGATGTTGTCACAAGGGGCGGGGGTCACCCGATTGACATCACCGGGTGGCCCTGCCCCTTGTGCTGTCATCATGCACTGTAATTGTGGTCAGGTGCATTGCTTTGGCCAATCACAATGCAATTTCAGGGCACAGTGCATTGTGGGGCGCGGTGGGCAAACAGCCCACCGAATGCCCTTATCATTCGCGTGTTCACTAAACATATGAGTGGCCGATGTTTGAGTTGAACTTAATTGTTGCTGGCTGTGGCCCATCAAACATTTTCCTTGACATCTGCCCCAGAGGTGCAACAGAAATTGAGATGAAATCTTTACAAAAGACAACTGGACGATTTACCCTCACCCCTTGTTCTGGTGACAACTCTAAAAGTTTGGCTTTTCCATCGCTTTCTTTCCTGATATTATTTCCCAACAGAATAAAAAGACAGGGTGTAGCTCCCTAGTGGTGACACGGAAAGCAATAAAAACTTGAGAGGGGTTCTAATTCCTCTACACTTTTTCCAAAACTTAAGATGTTTTTGCATGCACATGTTCACAGTAAATAAAGAAATCATGTGGTAATAATGATAATAAATTAAGCAAGACATTGTGTGCAAATGATGTGTTGTGTCGACCTGGCTCATGTATTGGTAAATCAGCTGATGTTTTATATACACACTATGTGCAGGGTACAGATTCAGTGCATCTACAATAACATTCATCTTTTCTTGTCTTACAGTTGGGAAGACGTCTCTTATCACGAGATTTATGTATGACAGTTTTGACAACACGTATCAGGTAACCTATATTTTGAATTCCTGATTTTTAGAATCAATACATTGAATATTGTATAGTTCAAGATTTATAACCATTTATATAACTAGAAGCTCAACAGGGCATGTGAATTTTCCAGTGTCCTGATATAAAAGTGGATAACAAGGATGCTACTTTTCTAAATTTAAGTAGCAAATGCAGATCCTGGTTTAAAAAAGCTTTAGCAGAAAAGAAAAAGCCCTATGATCAATATATATTTTGAAAAAAGTAGGAAGAAATCTTTAACAATATTTCTAGCATTCTTCTTTTTAAAAAAAATGATTGTTTGGAGGTGGTCGATGAGTGACAGGTTTCCTTGTGTTTGCTATGGGGTAATAAGGTTGTATATTCTACGTAATATAGAAGCTGGTCTCGTCATCACTCAAAATTTGGCTTTAAGGGCTCGGTTATGCTAGCTTTAGGCTCCATTCACACTAGGGCTTTTTCTAAGCTCCTAGAGGCTGTTATCAGCGGGGGGGTTTTCTGCTTCTAGAGTAGTGCTATGTCCATGCACACTATTTTAGGCTAGTAACATTTTCCAAGCTTCAGCATTTAGGAGCAGAAAAAAAATTTTTTTTGTAGAGATTTTGGCAGTAAAAAACACTGAACGCTCCTAAATGCTACTAAAATGCTCTTAACACCATTTTTCTAGCTTTTTTTTCTACATGTGCTGTAAAAATGCTAAAAAAAGCTAATGCTCCCAAACGCTTCTAAAAACGCTGGCACAAAAACGCTATAATCAGCGTTTTTCATGCAGCTTTTTTGTTCTAGCATTTTTTGTGCTTATAAAACGCTTTTATGAATGGAGCCTTAAAATGTGGCATTAGAAATGCTTTTGTAAAGCACCCTGGATACCAATCAAATCACCTATCACTGAATAAAATGGTAAGCTTACAGTTCTGTTTACACATTGCATTTGCTTTGCTTCAAAAGTTATACTCCATGTTGCTTTCTTGGTGCTTCAAAGTGTCTCCAAAGCCTTCATAGGAGTCTATGACAAAGCTAGCTAACAGCACCTGCAGCTTTTGAGGGGCTTTTAATTAGAATTGGCTTCACTTTGTTTTGGAGATATTACAGGATGCCTTGGGAAACCCACAAGCTGGGCAGCAATGATGTCACTTCCACACATGCATGCGGGAGTCGCATCACCGCAGCACAGATCGGGCATGTAAACATTCGCTGAACTGCACATGTGCTGCTCAGTGTACGTCACAGCTGTCAGGCAGGAGGATGCATTTATGGCAGCAGAGATCAATAGGGTCTCTTCTGTCATAAATACCCTGCATTTCAGCAACTTTTTCAAAATTGACTTACTTCTTCTTAAATAACCCCTGTAGTCACAAGTACTGTGGAGTAATTCCTAAAGATTACAACAGACTCTCTAATGAGATTGGATTTGGTCGGCTCACAGCACCTTCTCTGTGTCTAGACTGGAATGCCGGCAGGATAACAAACTGCTACCAAAAGGAAGCAAAAGAAAATGTGTTGTGACTTCAGCACTTCTGTGGAAATAAAGTCTTTAAATGAAAAATAGCTGCCAGGTAGGCTTTTATTGCAAAAGAGATCCTGTATGTCTCTTCTGCAATAAAAACTCCTCTTCTGCCTACCCGCAATATTTCCCTGCAGTATACTGAGCCACACATGTATAGCTGGGTGTACATTTTTGGCATGCCTTAGGTGCCAGGATGCATGCTTACCTATGTTAGATAAGTCATCCTGAGCCAGCTAATCAAGATGGTCAAAGATGCTGATGCCAGAAGACCAGAAATGGTTTCAACAGTGGTGACAGAGCAGCAATGAAGATTACACCTGTCCAGGGGCAGACTGACAACTCATGGGGCCCCCGGGCATTAGGGGATCATGGGGCCCCTGTGTCCTTGCCCAAACTCAAAAAAGCCTATGAAAAAGGTACCAGGGGCATCTTATGGGGCCCCCTACTGACCCCAGGCCCTCGGGCAGTGCCCAAGTTTCCAAATGGTCAGTCTGCCCCTGCACCTGTCACATTGCTGGACAGTGACACTGTGGTAGGTAAGTGTGCCATAACCTGCAAATGTGCTGTGCATACTTGTACATTATGGCTTAAGCCATGTAGAGCCACTCTAGATTTTAGTATTTCTTTACAGCATGTGTACTGCTTTTTAGGTATATGAAAATATGGGAATGTCCATAGCCTGGCCACAGGTTCAATTTAAACTGCACTTGCCATTAGTGAAATAAGGGGCTATCATTACTGGCCTCCTTCAGAAAACACAAATTGCTAGCTTAATTGTCTTTCTTGAATACTTTTTCATCTCTGGCCCAGAACAATTATGCAGCCAATAAAAGTTGGATAAAAATGAGAATTCCTTATCTCTACTGTATGATTGTTCTGAGACATTGACTGAGAAAGTATTGAAGCCAAAACATCAGTATTGACATCTAAATAATAACCATTCCTTGTAGGAGAAATAAGCAATAGAATTCCTCATATTTGTCTTATGTTAGATTTCTCTCCCCCTCCTGAGCCCCAAAACTTAGTTTAACCCCATAAATTAAAACATTTATCAATATGAAACCCATCATACTTGCCTGCTGTGTGCAGTGGTTTTTCACAGAGCAGCCCCGATCCTCCTCTTCATGAGTCCCCCACCAGCGCTTCTGGCCCTTTCCCCTTACCAAGTGCGCCCAGAGCAAGCTGCTTTCTCTGGGGGCACGTGTGCGTGCTCGCTCCAGAGCCACCTCTATGTGTCTGTGGGGTACACAGAGCATGACTCAGTCCCTCCCCCACTCCGCTCCCACCTCACTGGCTATGATTTATAACAGTGAGCGAGACCTGGGAGAGCCGCTGCTTTCGTGCACATCGGTAGAACAAGATTGGGCTCAGGTAAGTATTAGGGGGGGCTGAATGGGGAGCTGCACACTGAAAGGAATTTTTACCTTCATATGCATGAACCTTGATTGCACATGAACCGTAACCTAACCTTAAAGTAGAACTATGGCCTTTCGTTAAAAAAATAATATGCTGCAGGTTTGAATTATTACGTTTTTCACTTAAGATAACTATACACCAGTAGAATATCCTTTGAATATTTTAACTTTCTATATGTTCATTTAATTTTCTTATAGCTAATAGGGTCAACTCGACAGTCGATTTCAACCGTAGTGCCGAACAAATATTGAAGGATCAGAATTAAAAAATGTTCTTGATTAAGTTAAATTCTAGCAGTGAATGTAGTTTTTGTTTGGGAAATTCTATTCTATTCCAAAAATATTAAAAACAAACCACATTTTGAAGTAATTTCAATCAAAATTCTTGAAGTCTCTGATGACATAATTGATTGTACTGATGAGCTTTTTCGTATGTACTTTTGTACAAAAATCTAACAGTGTATGGCCAGCTTTAGTCTCTCTGCAAAGTCCCAAAGATATCTGCTAAGCCCGCCAGTGAAGTCCACCTAATGCAGCTTCCTGTGATGGGGTGGCAACAGAGCTGTACTGTTGCTGAATTCAAAGTAGAGTTGCCACACTCATATAAGTGGTGCCTGTTTGCACAAAAACCGGATGAGAAAATGTTGTATTGTCACCGCTGACTGACAAGCTTGTAGCTTGTGGCCAAACCCAGTCCTGCCCACTGCATTCTGGAATGACAGCACCTCCTCTGTCGCTGAAACTCTCCCACTTTGAGCTGCAGTATCTGGGAGGGGAGCGTGTGAGACACAAATGAGGGAGTCTTTGGCTCAGTCTTGGAGACTAAAGCTGGCTATACACTGATTTCAATTAATGAATGGCCATCTCTGCTTGACAAAAGTTGATTGATCAACTTCCGTTAAAGAGACATGCTGAAAATTTTCCTTGATTGGTGGCTGCAGCCAACCAACTGAAGCCAATGATCAATGTATTTTGACATCAGTCATGTGCTCTGATGAACGTATGATGAAGTGATCCATGAAATCTGATTACAAAGTATATACATATAGTTTGACCTTTTATTTCCCCTACCTATCAATGTATGCTTACATAAAACAACTGAAGCACTTTTATAACTTTAGTTCACTTTCTTTTTGTTTTTCTATAGGCTACAATTGGAATAGACTTTCTGTCAAAGACAATGTACTTAGAGGACAGAACAGTGAGTATTTGGAGCCTCTTCTCCATATGTAGCTTCTACTAAGTCAGCAATATATACAGTACTTTTCTTTTAAGCCAGGTAAATAAATACAAATACATAAAAAGAAATTTCTCATGATCATGTAGGAGTGAAATGCTGCCTTTTGCTTTCAAAGCATTATGTGCTTTGACTTGTGATAATACCCAGCTGGTAGTTGCTACATCACCCGTATGCTACAAGCCATTTCCAGGAACACATGTGATGGGAATGTTCTACTTGATATTTTTGCATTTAAAAGCATATTTTGAGCAGTGCTGTGTTCGAATAGAAAAGGTTGTGTTTAACTTTAATGTCTGTCTACACAAGCCCTAAGATAGAAATTTTAGACAGATGGTTTGAAAGAGGTCTGAAGGGGGCAGTCTACATCAAATTTGAATAACCTTCCATAAACTGAGTTGGGGCCTACAATATTGTGTATTAGTGACATACAATGGCCCAGCAGTCTTTTCACCTTATCACTTTCCCACTTCCAGCTGTGTAACTCCAGATGCATAATTAACAAAAATTATACCTAAGGGCTGGTTCAAACCACATGCAGTCCAGTGCATTTTTTTTCTGCATCAAAACTGCATGGATAGTAGGTTATATGGTTTCCAATGGCATAGTTCACACCAGTGAAGTAAATTCCAGAAAACATAGGTAAAACATGCTGCATTTTTTTTCTGCACTGAATTGTACTGGAAACATGCAACAAAAACACACCAGAACACACATGAACATATCAAAAATGCACTGGAAAGCACACTTATTAAAGTTGGAGAAAAAGAGTTGAAAATTGCACTGGAATGCATCAAAAACACACCAGAACGCATCAAAAACGTGCATGCAGAAACGCATCCAGAATGTGTCTCGACTGCGATTCTATGGTGTGAACTGGGCCTAAGGGTAAGTTAAATCCAGCCACTGCATTACAGTTCAACAGCTGGTGGGTGATGCAATCTGGCCAGATCAGCGCAGTGTGCAGATCTCAGTGTATCCCATTGTTCACTTTTTTTTAATGAACTGTATTGAAATGGCACAGAAACATTTCATAAAGTTTAAATGACCCCGTGCCTGCTGGCCTGCCACATTTTTTTCCCTGAACACTACCCACACACCACCACAATGCAGTGGTATGAACTGAGCACGTAAGGAGACAAGGTATTTTGCCTTGCAATGCGGTGGGACTGTGCTGGAATATCTGCCCAACGAAGTCCACTGCATCTGAACTTCCCTTGAGGTATGTACTGCAGCTTACTCTTGTCTCATTGAAATGACACCATGGTCATTGGTTTACTGTAGACAAGCCAAATAGGTTTCAATAACATTGAATTACCATTCATCAGATGAACTGAAAAAAAAATCATATAGATGAGCAGTAAAGGAAAAATTTAGAAGTGAAGTTGTGTTTGGTTTACTACTGGTAGATTTCTCAAAACCTTTATAACGGAAAACCTTCATAGCATCATTCACAAGATGGATATACTGCACTTATACCATTTTCAGCTACATTTGGAGAAGCAGACAGAGCTTGAGGCAACAAATGGGGAAATAGATAAGGAGTTGATTTACTAAAACTGCAGAGTGCAAAATCTGGTGCAGCTGTGCACAAAAACCAATCAGCTTGCAGGTTTTATTGTCAAAGCTTAATTGAAGAAGCTGAAGTTAGATGCTGATTGGCTACATGCACAGTTGCACCAGATTTTGCACTCTACAATTTTAGTAAATCAACCCCAATGTGAGTTTGGGGAAAATGAGTAGAACTGATAATAAAACATGCCTTGGGAGATGAGACAATTATGATAAACAAGACCTAGAAAGACCGCAAAATTGGTGGAATAATTGGGGAGCTGTCATGGTTGGAACCATCAAGGATAAAATACTAATTATTGTTAGAAATTCTGTATATAGCCTTACAGAACAGACAGTGCACAGTCCACATGTGCTTTTCTGCTTCACTGCAAGAAGGAAACAGGAAACTTTATGCAGAGAGTATACCATAGATGCAGCTACAAACTTATAAACACTGCCATCTACTGGTTAAAGAACATATCTCTACTGAATATGGATGTAGTTGTTGCTCAAAATACACTAACACTATATTCCAACAGTTATTTGATTTTAACTGGCTTGATTTTGTACTGCCCTTAAGCACGTTAGCAGTGTGACCTTAATGGCAGGAGGCATCTACTGCCTAAACACTATGGGGGACATTTATCAAAACTGTCTTATGTTCTTATCACTTCTTTTTTTTTTTCTAATGCAAGTTAGGGACACAGTTTATGTTTTCTGTAAACAGGTTGTATAAATAATTAGTCTCTGTCTTAACATACACTGTATGTGAATGTTTAAAATGTTGGGGCACAACTAAAAATAGTCAGGCTGGCCATATGAGCATGTAAAACTAAATCTGTCACTGTGGTTGCAATAGAGACTCAAAAATGAATGCCAACATTTTATTTGCAAATTGCACATGATTTGATACACACAAATACATTAATAGATGTCCCATTCTGTTTTTTTCTTTTTTCAACGTGGCCAGCAGTTTGCAATTTGCAATAATGTAAAGCTTTCACTTTCCCAAACTATACCTACTGTATTTACAATATTTTGATATTCTTTACATTATAAATGAAAGCTTAATAAAATGTTACATAGACATTATAACGTTTTGATGTAAGGATCTATTTAGCCAAAGACAATGGAGTCTATAAAATCATTTAATTTGTTTCATCAAATGAAATTAAGGATTTCCTGACACAAAGGGGAATTCTTGGCATATGTAATACCTCCATATGCTTTAGCTGGCAGGATTGAGTGCTGTGCTAAAGTCAGGGTGCCAAATAACAAAAGGCCTGCCCTATTTGTACTGTAACTGGGAGGAAAAAAATTGTTGTAACAGACGGTCTACAGGGCTCAGGCACCGCAAGCTGAAAGTTAATAGTATAGGTCCAAAACAGTTCACCGTCTTGTTGGTCTTACTGAATTATGCAGGAATCCATACTAACTATATTGGTTCCAGCTATGTTTAGAGTTTTGTAAACATAAAAGTTGACTTACATCTTGTTATAGCTTACTGCACATGTTGTCTCTTCCTTAAAATTCATTCGCAAAAATCCCAAGACATATTTAATTTCTTTTGCAATATTCCTTGCAAAAAAATATTTAACAATATGCTGTTACTAAGAAAGAGACCCCTGCCTCACGGGGACTTAAAATGCTAATAACCCCAAAGCAAACATTAATTATATTGCAGCTTACCAATTCTTAGATGTGATGGTTGCATTAGTTTTCTTTTTTAGACTTTCTTTCTATTATTTTCACCTGGAGATCTAGCCAGTTAGTCAGTTAGTCTGTTGTTTTTCAACAGAACAAGCTTTCCTGCAGATGTAGCAGTTAGAGGATTAAGACAAAACATTTACCAGTGATAGAGGTTCCTACAATTGTTCAAAAGATTCCTAACAGCTTTTATTCATTTATATAAAACCTTTATCCAAAAAGGAACAAAACTGTTTCTGTAACTGCTTATAAAATGTTTGCTAGAGTGTGGCTTTGATATGTAAGTGTATCTAAATCTGCGAGTACATCTAATACTCCCTTCCCTTCAGACTAATAATGCTGATGCCTAAAGTTATCTCTGTTGCATGGTCTAATACAGGAGGTGTGTTACTGACCAAAGTTTTCTCTCAGTAGTGGCATGCTAAGGTAAAGAGTATCCACCTGGGAGAATCTGAATTGTTATCAGGAGATTACTATATTTAGGGTATCCACAATAAAGTCTTCTGTAGATTAACCACTTGTGGCCCGCCAGCAATACATTTACATCCAGCTTCCCTAGGCACCGCAATGTATCCGTATATCCTGGTGCTCGTGCACACTTGCGTAACCCCTGGGGTACGCAGTGGCACAATCCTGTGACCCCTGTGTCTGGTGGACACAGCTAATCACAATGAGCTGTACCCAGCCGCTGTGAGTGGTCGAGGGATCATGTGAACACTATGAGCAATCATAGTTATCACATGCTAACATGTATTGTCATATATTACGGGGATGAGGAGTGATATTTATAATCATTGTTGATGAGGCAAGCGTTCACTAGCCGATATGGAATGCAAAACTCTTCTGTCCAAGAAATGAATTTTTCCAGCAGCAACTTGGTTTTCCAGAGAGGCTTCCATTTACTGGGTCTCAGCACAGAACACAGTCCACAGAGTATTTGGAAATCATACAATGATCAGAAACCTTCAACGTACCCAATCCTGCTTTGATGGTTCAGCCAAAATGTCCTATCCTAATATACACCTTTTCCCCATTGAGCAATGTGATTGATTGGTTTTATGAGCATCTTTGTTCTTATGTGTTACAAACTAAGCGTCTTGACCTAAAACAGCTACATGCATAGATTTTAATTAAAAAGTTAAATAGATACACCTTGTCTTATTTATGGCAAAACTGCAATCTTTAACATCCGTGTACAAAGGTGGACACAATTCCCACTTTAAAACTCTCTTCACCATAAACAAGTACACTATGGATATTTAAGACCCCTTAAATCTATTACCATATGCTTCTCGTATTGTTTAAGGGACTATTGCATTTTTACCTTTCTTTCATAGGTATGACTCCACCTCTTTAAAAAGGCTATTTCTCATAAACAAGGCCCCATGAATATTTAAAATCCTTTCAAATCTAATCAGACTTGAATTTTACAATGCTGGTAGATTTACAAATAACCTGCTCTGAAACTCCCCTCTGACTCTCCACATATTTATCCAAAAACAGGTTAGCCCAACATAACAAAGATAAGGCATTTGCCTCTTGCATAACTTAACATAGTAAGAAATTGAATTTTTCATATCAAAAGGATAAAATAACAGTTTGTCTTGACAGCTATGTGTGCCAACTTCACATATATGAATGTATATACAGTACATTAGATACAATTTACATTGTATAGTTTTATCTATGATACACACATTTTATATGTCTATAACATGTAAGCACAACTGTCATGAATGGCATTCATTCATGACAGCTTGCTTAATATTGTGATGCTGTGATTGGCCAACAGCTATCCCATGGTACCTGGGCCAATCACAACACCCTGTACCATGTGATAACTGTGGGCCAATCACGGCATCACAAGAGTAAACAATGAGTCATGAATGAAAGCCATTCATGACAGGTCAAACAATTGCTGCTACAGTGATCCTCACTGTAACAAGCAATTACAGTGTAAAAAAAAAATAATTCATGATCACCGCCCCAGAGTAGTACAGTATCACTATGGCGATACTGAACTACTCTAATAACAGATTGTAAATTGTAAAAAAAAAAGAAAAGAAATTGTAACAAAACAGAACAAAAAATTATTAAAAATTGAATAAAAAATAATGTATTTATTTTTTAATATACTGTCAGCAGTCAGTATCCCTGATCACCACAACACCAGTCATATGATGACGCTGTACTGCACTGGCGACAATAAGTTAAAAAGAAAAAATGTAAAAAAAATTATTTTTTTAAATTCTCCTTTTTACAAAAAATTGTAACATAAAATTACAACTTGAAAAAACTTGCCATGCCTCTTAATAAATATCTTGGATTGTCTAATTTCCAAAAATGGATCATCTGGGGGGTATTTGTACTGTCCTGGCATTTTAGAGCTTCAAGAAATAAGATAGGCCCTTAGTACATCAGACGTGATCAATTTTCAAAAACCTGTACATATACCATAGTTTGTAGACACTATAACTTTCACACAGAGTAAATAATATACACTGATGTGGGTTATTTGTAGCAAAGAAATGTAGCAGACTAAATTTTGGCTTTAATTTATGAAGAAAGATAATTTGTTTGCAAACTTTTATAAAAGAAAATAAAAGATCCTGATCAGGGACAGACTGACAACTCATGGGGCCCCTGTGTCCTTGCCCAAACTCAAAAAAGCCTATGGAAAAGGTACCAGGGGCATCTCATGGGGCCCCCTACTAACCCTGGGCCCTCGGGCAGTGCCTGAGTTTCCAAATGGTCAGTCCGCCCCTGATCCGGAGGGTATCAGCTAGAATGAGATATGTGAGAAGTCCAGGTGCTATCCCTGGCCATGCTACTATTCTATATCTATGGCTTTATGTCCTGCCTTTGGGCTTGTTTGAGTACACACACACAGGACTCAAGAAGTAAAGAAAATGGAGAGGTCTGATCATTAAAAGTAGTAGTAAACTAGCTTTTCCAACACAACTTTCAAGATCTGTAGTCTTTTCTGTGACTTGTTACACATTATCTTGTCTCAGGTCAGACTGCAACTCTGGGACACCGCTGGTCAAGAGAGGTTCCGTAGCCTCATCCCAAGCTACATCCGAGACTCTACTGTGGCTGTGGTAGTTTATGACATCACAAGTAAGTACGTTTTCTCTCCTTCAAGTCTCAATAGATGTAGAAAACTAAAAAAATACTCATAAACTGAACTATGTAAAATCTGTATTATATGACCTACATTATGTAGTGTTACTACTGTAGGAGGTGCAAGAATACTGTCCTGGTCTTCCCCAAATGCTTTGCCCCATACCCTGGCACATAGGCTGATTCACACATTTCTCCAATAACCAATCTAGGGGTGAAGTTTTTTTGTTGTTTTTATTTTTGGAGAACTTGGATAGGGATGGGGAATTAGGTGGGATACTCCAGAAATAAGAACTATGTATAGTTGAGGACTTTAAGTAGTTTCTTTGATAAGCTATGATGAAGTCTGTGCTTGAAGCAAACAGTAGACCAGGTTTAAGGCAGCAGTAGTAAAATTAATAGCAAGCTTGAGCAGAGTCCCTTGTAGTAAGAGGTTAAATGGACAAAGCTCTTCGAAACACCAGCCACTTTCCCCTTTAGTCCAGACCCACAGCTGACTCCCTAGCACCAGAGGAGGTTAAGAAGTACACACTCTCTAAGATGCTTTAGGGGTGTCTGTACTCACAAGGCCCAAGAACAGATTGAATCCTTCCTCTGTGATACCAGACCAAATCTTCAGTAGATGGCCCCTCAGTCAGCTTCAGTAGAACCTGGGTCTCAGCTTTCAGACCCTCATGCTTCCTCCCAAGCTGGAACAATCCTACACAGGAAAGACCTAGAACTAGAGTGTGCTCACTGAGTATATAGTTACCCAGAATGCCATCAGAGCCTCTCTCTCTGGAATAGGCCGGGGCTGTATCAATATTCATGCTGCCATCTGCATAGCCCCACACCTATCATTCAGAAACTTCTCAAGTTTTATGGACACAGAGAAAGCTATCAGACTGGCCGCAGCTAAGCAAACTGAGCAGATCTAACTAGCATAACACAGCAACACAGTGTGCAAGGTATGCTTTTACCTAGCAACAATTACATCCACACTGTCTACAGTGGGACAACTAAATTTACCTATCAAAATACTAACTAAATCTATCTATCTAAACTTAGCACCCATCTAGGAGGGTGCTACAAGTATATTGGAGAGAGTGGTTGAAAAGAACGTTAGCAGTTTAGTGGCAAACTGGTGGAGCTAGATGAGTGTACTCAGGGAATGAATTCAGCAGACCATGTTTCTTTTTTCATATATGTCCAGCCTATAAAACATCTGCATGTAAAAACAAGATAATACTCTACAGTACAGCAACCAGCATGTTTCGTACTGCCCACGCTGCTTCAGTTATTGCTAGTCTGTGGGTTCTTGATTCTGTATGGCATTACTCATTGCAGCAGTCTCATACTTCCAATTAGTGTGAGCCTTGATACTGTTAGCAAACTGAGCTACATTAGAGATTTATTTATTTATTAGTGGTCACCTCAGCCTTCTTTGCTACATGATGGGATTTCCTTTCTTAAAGTAAGCTTTTAAAGTGGTAGTACACTTATTTTTTTAACTTTTTACCTACAGGTAAGCTAATAATAAAGCTTACCTGTAGGCAAAATGAATATTTCCTAAACGTACACAGTTAGGAGATATTCTCTCTTTCTTAGAGCCAGCACATGCGCACTGAAGGAACGGCATACCCATGCCGTTCCTTCAGAGTACTCTGCCATGGCCTGGGACTCCCACGTCATTGCAGCTCAGCCTGTCAGGTGGAGAGAGCTTGCGAACCCAGAAGAAAGACCGGGTGAAGAAGGAAGCCTCCGTTGCCATGACAATGTGCCGCTGGAGGGCTTTGTTTTAAGGTATGTTTTACATAATGTGCTGGTATGCAATGACATTACCTTGCTGTCACCACTGGCTGGGACCCTAACACAATTCTTGCAGCTGCCTGAGTGAATCCTTAAATGGATCCCATTCAGAGATCTCCAGCGAGCTGCAGTCAATCTGTAGAGGGCATCTATAAGGCAGTGGTTCTCAACCACAAGGCAATGGTTACTACCAGGCTGCAGCCACTCTTCTACTGGGCCTTCAGCCAACAGCAGATCTCTTAACCTCCCAAAGTGCTTGCCAATCTCCCATAGTGGCCCACAGTGTGCCCAGGCCCCCATAGTAATATCCAGCCTGCTGCAGAGCCTCCAGCCCACCATAGTGCCTCTACCCTCCAACAATGTCCCACAGTGCCTCCCCTCCTTCCACCCCAGCTTCCTCCAGAAACCTCATCCCCTTCAGGGTCACGAAGTATGCTGCTGAGTCTTCTAATCCACCTCACAACCTCCATTAGTTCCCTCCCCTCACAGGGATGCCCAGATCCATGCAGAGCTTTGCAGTATTTCAGTACAAGTTTTATATTCCTGTACTTTTATTGAGTGATTATAAACTTTATTTTTTACTGGCCCATGAAAGGTTTTAGAAGAATATACCAGACCATGATCTCAAAGAGCTTGACAACCACTGCTCTACAGTGCAGGATGTTTCCAAGGGCTAGGCTATGCGTTTTAAGGTTATTACCTATTTGCTCAGTCTTCTGAATAATACTAGATTCCTGAATGTCTTGCCGATTCAATAACATCAGTATGTTTAGTCACTGATTGTCTATTCTCACTTCACTCTGACTGTTCAGATTTGCATGCTGGTTCCATGTCTGTGATTTATTAAGTACTGAATCCAGGCAGCCAGGCAACGTGCACTTTCAGAGAATGATCAGCCCTTTAAATTTCTATCCATACTGGTTTTCTTTAAATGTACAGTAGTTGGCTAGGCTGGCTCCCTTGTCTTGCACCATGGTGCACGCTGCTAATTATAAACATATTTCCAAAGTGTGAAAAAAAAGAAAGTAGAATTTTGTACACGGTGTACTTTAAATAAAGCGGAGGGACATAAATTAATTTAGTGTGACAATCAGCTTTTAGCCTGTGACTAGAATAAGTCTGAATGGAAATTCAGAGCAGGCAGCTGAGGCTTTTATACTGGTTATAATTAGGGAAGAATCCATTGTAATCTGCTGTCAGCACACAATGAATGTGGGGCCACCTACTGGAGCTCAAAGATACTGCAGTGTGCATTACTATGGGCAGGAGACCCCCTGCAGGGCAAACTCATTTTGCTAATCAGTAAAAACACTATTAGCCCATTACATAATTAACAGTAGCAATTAACAGGTCTTTAACATCTTGTTAGCAAGATGTGTGTTCCTTATCACATTGCTAAGAGTTGTATTCACAGATCTGAGAATGTGTGAATGGGAGAAAACATAGTATACACTGTGTATAGAGGGTTCAATTTCAGATTCATCCTACTTTTACTATGCATTTGCTGACACATCTGCTTATTTATCTAGACTTTTATACAGAATTCTCTGCAGTATTTGAATGCCATTTCAATAATTTAAATACATCCAGCAAATATCGGTCAATTTGCCCTCCCTTTCACTGATTTCATGGCATTCACCACTCTTCCCATGTCATTCACTGATATCATGACATTCATTATTGTTCCCATGTCTTTCACTGATATCATGACATTCAATACTGTTACCATGTCTTTCACTGATATGGCATTCGTTACTGTTCCCATGTCTTTCACTGATATCATGGCATTCATTACTGTTCCCATGTCTTTCACTGATATCATGGCATTCATTACTGTTCCCATGTCTTTCACTGATATCATGGAATTCATTACTGTTCCCATGTCTTTCACTGATATCATGGTATTCATTACTGTTCCCATGTCTTTCACTGATATCATGGTATTCATTACTGTTCCCATGTCTTTCACTGATATCATGGCATTCATTACTGTTCCCATGTCTTTCACTGATATCATGGTATTCATTACTGTTCCCATGTCTTTCACTGATATCATGGCATTCATTACTGTTCCCATGTCTTTCACTGATATCATGACATTAATTACTGTTCCCATGTCTTTCACTGATATCATGACATTCATTACTGTTCCCATGTCTTTCACTGATATCATGACATTCATTACTGTTCCCTTGTCTTTCACTGATACCATGGCATTCACCACTGTTTCCATTCTTTTCACTGATTTCATGTAATTCATTACTGTTCCTATTCCTTTTACAGAGTTCATAGCATTCATTGCTGTTCCCATTCTTTTCACTGATTTTAATGGTATTCACCACTCTTCCCATTCCTTTCACTGATTTCTGACATTCATTACTGTTCCCATGTCTTTCAGTGATATCATGGCATTCACTACTGTTTCTATCCTTTTTACTGATGTCATGCAATTCACTACTGTTCCTATTCCTTTTACTGAGTTCATGACATTCACTGATGTTCCCATCCTTTTCACTGATTTCATAACATTCACTGTTCATATCCTTTTCACTTATTTCATGGCAGTAGCTCTGTTCCCATCCCTTTCACTGATTTCATAGCATTCACTGTTCATATCCCTTTCCCTGATTTTATGGCAGTAACCTCTGTTTCCAATCCCTTTCACTGATTTCATGGTGTCAATTAGAAAACATCTGCATGTGGTAACAGAAATTCTGATGTGTGGTGTCTATCCTTAACTCTGTTAAAGCTTAAGTGATTTAGTGATGTGATCATTGGAAGTAAAGCTGATATTTGCTTTCCATTATCTGGACATATCATATGGCAGCTCATAACTTACAAATGGTCGAAAATGTTGTGGACTGCAACTAGGGATGTGCATTAGATCCTTATGTGCAGGGCTTTATTTCTCAGGGAACAGGTTCAGGAACTCCCCCTTCTGAGTCACCCCTTGTCTCCGCCCCCTACTAGAGAATACAGAATCAAATCTAATTTTATGGTGCTAAATAATTTGTATAGAATTTGTTAATGATAACAAGAAAAGCAGTAAAATAGATCCTTTGCAGCCAGAACAATAGACCCCCCTGTCACGATTGCGGCGTCAGACCCCAGACCTTCTCACCAAACTCGTGACCGAAGGACTAGCCGATCTAAAATCGCAATGTCACGTGCGTAACAATGCCACACCCAGCTGCACCCTGCACAACGATTTTCTAGCTGATTGGACCACAATCGATGTACCGGCAGCCTGAGTGATTGTTACTGGGTCAGGTTAATTACGCAATTAACCCTTCACACTGCCACCACCTCCTTTTTGTACAGAGAAAGAGGAAACTCGGCAACATCAGCTAAAACACTATAATGGTTGAGATAATCGTCTGCATAATACGGTCACCGCAGGCCGATTATACAGAGAGTTAAACAAACACAGTAGCATCACTTTAGAGGCAGGAATTCGTAAATTGCAATAAAGCGCTATAGAAACAGTTCAACACTCTTAGAAGGAAAGATTTATTACTAAAAGGTCAAACGGGTGCAACAAAAATATTTACAGAAAAGATGTAACTAAGATATATATATATATATATATATATATATATATATATATATACATACATACAGAAACCAACAGCACAGCAAAGAGATATCAGAGAGAGGTGAAAGGGTTAAGGTACTTGCCAAAGTCCTGGGTTAGCAGATCCAAGTTTCAGAGCAAAAGGGCATGGGTCTCCCCAAGTGGTATTGATGTTAAAATGGGAGACGTCTTCAACTTAGACTCTTAGGCCTGACAGCCTATTTTGTAGTCCCCAGCAGGGGGTGTCTCTGAAGTCAAGGACCAATACCCCGCTTAGGGCGTGGAGGTTTGGGGTGGATACCTCAACTAGAGCCAAAATCTCCCGTAACTCATATTTTGGCCCATAACTTTCCAGCTGCACAAGTGACATTCCACCCACGGGTAGATTATTATGCAGACACGTCTGAGGATTGATTAGATATGAATTATGAAATTATACACTGTACGGTTCACAAGATCTACTTTTCTGTTTTCCTATGTATCCGAGACAATGCAAGCGACCTATCAAACTGTTCGCCTTCTCGTGGCCAATCAGATGATAGGTCCGCTTTTTATGTAAGTCTCTCATATTCCAAGATATGAGACATAGGGGAGCAATGGATTTTAACAAAGGTGATCTGAATCTGTCACCTACGCTGAGTTAGGTTTATTAGGTGGGAATCTCTTTCAACTCCTGGGAAAGCTTGCCTTATCTCTTCCGAGGTGTTACAATATGCAGGTTGTTTGGACAGGGAGGCCCCAGATCCCTTGGGGGGCTTTATAGCTCCTATGACCCTCCTGTCACATTCCCAACTCACACACATACTGGCCAAATGTCGCTGGGCCTCTCTAAGGAGGGAGGGGGGAAGAATGAGAGAGAAATATATTTGTCAGGATGGTTAATCCCTTTGCCAAGATGGAGGTTGAAGCCAAAATGGTTGAACCGCGTCCATCTCTGGGTATACGCTGTTACACCCCCCAGCATCAATAGATGTATACCAGTAACAATAGACCCTTGGCAGCATCAACAGATCTCCCAGCAGCCAACATGAATAGACCCTCCAGCAGCGAGCAATAACAGACCCCCTCCCCCAACAGTAGATGCCTCCCAGCAAAAAATGATTCACCAGAAACATAAGACCCCCTAGCAACAATAGGGATCTAGCAGCCAGCATCAATAGACTCTCCAGCACCCCTTGCCATTACATACATTCAGTGCTGGAGGTGCCAGAACTGTGTTCCCCCACATTCCTGCTGCAAAAAAGCCCTGTTTATGGGTAATGTCTTGCATGGTAGCACATGGTCTTCTTCACTGACCCACTAACAGGAATTGTACATCATAGGATAAAATATATACATTTCTGTTTCTTCTCTAAAAGACATCTACTATCCATCCATATATATTTAAACTAGACTATATGTGCAAATTTATGTAGCACTGATACACTACACAGCACAGACCCATTCCTATTAGTTCATTTTCCAAGAAGGAACTCAAAGATTACTGTCCCTGCCACACTCAAAGCAGTTAGGAAAGATGTCAGCTAACTTACTATATTTTCTTGGAACATTGAAGGACATGAGAACAACCAGATACCCACAAAATCCTAAATTGTATACTCTTAGAAACCATACATGAGTGCTAGTTTTTGACACCATGATAATGACTTATAGGTTACCTCTTGCTTTCCCCATACCTGAACCTTAAAACTTAACCTAATCTTTAAAGTACACATTTTAATAAAAAGTTGCCTTGCCCTCAACCCTATCCCCCTCAATGTATCTGGGTCCCACCTCTAGTAGGTGCCTACTTCCTCCCGCAGCTGCAATCTCAAGCAATGTCTGCAGCCTGGCTAGTAAACATCTAGTGTGGTGGTGCCTGCCTGGGCACTAATGTCCCATAGGGACATACCCATATTGAGGGGAAGCATCCCATTTAAGTCTGTGCAAACTTAGTGCGCAGGCACAGGCAGCCCTGCAACTGGCTGGACTACTAACCTCTCACATTAAAGAAGAATGTAAGTGTGCACTTGTTTGAGGGGTGACCCAGATCTATGTATTGAGGGGCAATGCAGGGGGAATGTTCAATATTTCATGTAAATGTGGACATGTACTTTAGATTAAAAATTAACTCTTAACCGTCCCCTAACACCTACCTCTTAGTCCTAACATTTGACCTAATATAGACTCAAAGACTTGAATGGAATGCCTCTCCTCAATACATATACTGTATATTCCCTTCAACACTTTCACTTTAACCTTATTCTCTAACATAACCGTTAAAATGAACCTTTAACATTTTATTTAGCCCTAATCTGAAAAATAATATTTAACAACCTTAATCTCGATCTTAAAGATGACTTCCAGTCAAAACTTTTTTTTCTAGTTTTGGATAGAGCAGGAAAGAGAACAGGTTTTTTTTCTGTCTGTGTTCCCAACATATGTCACAGTGAATAGCCCTACCCAACGCGTTTCATTCACTAGATCATCTCAGGGTGATGTGATGTTTTCAGGAGGCTCCAACTATGATCTGCCTGCACTGCATAGAAAAGCACAAAGATTCAGTGATGATGTCACTAGGTCGAAAATAAGGTATGTAATGAAAAACGGAAAGATTGAGGTAATGATTTCATTTTGATGAGGGAGGAAAGGAGGAACCTGGGAAGGCAAAATATAAGCAGATCAAACTTCAGCTTTAATCATTTCATTTTACAGATCTGAACTCCTTCCATCAAACATCCAAATGGATTGACGATGTGAGAACAGAAAGAGGAAGTGATGTCATAATAATGCTTGTTGGAAATAAAACAGATCTGGCAGATAAACGGTAAGTACAAATTGCTTGTTTACTATTTTCTCTTATATATCTTTTTATATTATCAAAGGATTATGGGCAGAAGTAGCAGTAATTTCACCATGTAGTCTCCACTCATTGATGGAATTTCCACCGTTACTTTAGATATTTATTTTTCCAAAGGAAATCTATAACCCTTAATCAATGTTCTCTTATAGTCAAGAGGGGTTTAGTACACTCCAGTCAAAACTGAAAGCTAACAAAAAGAAACAATCTGCCCTTCAGTTTTCAGTTATATTCCTTTCAAGGTCTCTTTTGTTATGCTGTCTTCTTTAGCCAAACATCCCTGTGACTTCCCAATTCAATATGCAGTATATCATTTCCTATTTTTCCTTCAGTAAGAAACGCACTAGGACATAAGGTAATTTTCAACCTATAGATGTTGTCACCCTGGGAACCTGGCCTCCATAAATTCAAAGCTTTTGCGGTTTTGCGACCTCATCACTTCTCCATATCCTTTCATTGTATCTGAAAACTGCTGTCTAGGGCCAGAATAATGACAGCTTTGTCTATTGACCCAACACAACAAACATTAGAATATCTCATGGGTTCAGAAATCAAATGTAATAAATCAATAGATATTGATATTTGATGTCTCTACTATGAAAGACTAATGCTGGCTTCTCTGAAGGTGCTGATGGGAAGGTTTTATTTTCCTGGAAAGTATGCAAGCCAAAGGATGCATCTGCTGTGTCTCTACTGCAGAGTGTCATCTGCATGCCCCCTACACAATCTTTATAACTGGCTTGTAGATCAAGGGAATTATCTATATAGCTGTTTGTTCAGGACTGACTATTAAACTACTATCTTAATAAGTCGCATTATGTATGTATTATGGTCAATTTAGGGGAGTCATAGGCAATCTTAAGCCAGCCATAAACAGATTGAAATTCAGCTAGTTCAGCAGGATCTGGCTGGATTTTGATTCATTTATGGGAAGGCTGGTTGTAGTGAAGTCGACAGCCAGCAGTGATCATTGTAATCTGCCAGTGGGGAAGGCTCCCCGCGCTCCCCTCATCCAAAACACAATGGCGCTGCAGTAGGGATTCAGTCAGTGTTGATGGGGGGAAACAAGCAATTTTCCTACCTTCGGCCCTTGGTTGAATATATATACACAGTTAGTGTTGATGGGGAAATCGAGCAATTTTCTTTCCTTCGACCCATAATTTGAGGAAATAAATTGCATAATGTATGACCTGCCTTTGACTTAGTGTTTGTCTTATTTTATGCTAATGCATAGCTTAATTAAACTAAAGCCGGCCATAGACAGAGCGATTTTCTTTCCTGTAACCACAGGTTGCAGGAAAGAAAATCGCTCAGTTATCCCTAGCGGAGCCATTGTATTCTCCTGGTGGGAGGGGGGTGGAGGGAGCCATCCCCACTGGAAGAACACAATGAATTTTGCTAGTGGCTATAAAAGCTTGAATACAATCAGCCTGCCCATACATGGTTTGAATCTCAGCCGGTCCCTGCTGAACCGACTGAGATTTGAACCATCTATGACCGACTTTAAGAAAACCAAATAGACAAGTTAGTAAGTTCAATAAAGACTTCTGAAAAAATATAATATAACACCTAAAAAAGGATCTGAATCCTGTAAACTGTGCTTGGAAAAGAGAAGTTAAAGGACAAGGCAGTAGTATTGCAGCTAATCTCTTCATCACCATCACTGAATTTAGCATGTCTTGTTGCTGAGACACAATATCTCTAGATATTCCTCATTAGATATCAAATTTTCACTTTTTTGGGTTCAGTTACACTTTAAAGGTTTTTTCCTTTTTAAGAACAGTACACAGTACCTATATCAATAGAAGTCATAGACAGTGAAGGTGTTTGATGGCACAAGGAAATAACTTTTCTCTGTGCTTGCTGTCAGACAAATAGGGGAGAAAACTACCCTAAATGATATATAAAGAGACATATATGTGCGATATCACAGCCCTTGAGACATACAATGGATACAATTAGAATGGGATTTTTATCATGCCAACTAAAATACACCATATTCGTTAAAAACCATGTTAGTTTTGTTGTTCACATTAAAACATTTCTGCTACATTATTGGTTGAACTGTCTTTGGTCATATGAACTGTTAGTAGTTTCCTTACATTCTTCCATGAGACAAGCTGTGACACCTTTACATGCACAGTGATCCATCCACTACCTGCTCATCTGGGGCTCCCGTGGGGAGTCTGGCTTTCGCCTGATTGTTGTGGTGGAGGTAATGGCTGCACCACTGGGAATGTGTTTTTAACTACCTTTTTGGCTGATAGGTACTAGATGACTTACACTTTAACTCACCTCTAGCCCTTGGGGAAGAATATATTTTGAAACACATTGGACCATTTCCATGCAAGATTGCAGAAAGTTTTTTGTGATCATACTTCATGTTAAAGGAATTTAAAGTTATAGTTGAAAATATGGGAGCACCCTGTAGTTTAAACAGGGAGAGATCACATAGTGGCACACAGAAGGTGCGACATTTTATTTTCTGACCCAGAATCCAAAAATATGTATGCAGATCAAATGTTTTGATTACACTCTGGCTTCTTCATGCTTGCTGCAGGTCAATGATTTAAAAAATATGAAGTCACTAAGAAACTGGCATTTTTAAAGAAGATACGCATTGACAGCTTATATATATTATTTATATATATATATATATATTTTTTTTTTTTTTTTAAGACAGGGTTCCTTCAAAGGGAAACACCAATAGGTGTGTATAATATATTCCCTTTATACAATAACAGTACAAAAAGACAACCCTTCCTGTGAAGGACCCCCTTCTATGGTAACACCATGATGTGGGATCCATGTGTTGAAGTGAAATATTTGAGTGAAAGCCCAGTCACACTGAATGCAACTTTGAAATCGTGCTACTTCACTTGAAGTAGTGAGATTTCAAAGCTGCAGATCGGTGCAATTTGTATCTCCTATTTCACTGTGGCTTGCAACTTCATTTAACAGAAGTCAATGTAAGTTGCAATGAAATCGTAAAAAAGTAATGCAGGAACTATTTTTGAAATCGCATTACTTCAAATCACACTGATTAGGACAGTGCCATAGAAATACATTAGATACGCCTTCAGGTGCCATTTGCAAATTCCATGTCGCGCCTGAAGTCGCACCGGGGTGTGAACCAGGGCTAAGCCCCCAGTCACATCAAAGCCGGTTTTGAAATCATGTGACTTACAGTGAAGTCCTACAATTTCAAAATCGGGGGACATGCCGATTTCATTTGCGATTTTCAAGACATCTGACACAGATGTCTAAACAAATCGCAACAAAAGTAGTGCATGCACTACTTTAGAAATTGATGCGGCTTTGACGTCGGAACCGCACCGATATGACCGCTCTAATACCAGACAATAGGGTGCAACTTGGCATATGATTTGCAAGTCGCATGGCATGCAAATCGCTTGCCAAGTCGCACCCAATGTGACCAGGGGGTAAATCAGAGAAAAAGAGCTCCTATAATGCAATGCAAGTTTTGTAAATCTTGCTGTTAGCACACTGAGTAGATGGATTCTGGATGACATATTATCTTGTCTTCTAATGGTAGGTATAAAGGCAAAAGTGTTCATTTGTTGTATTTATGGATTTAACAGTACCCATTAATTCAGGTAACATAATTATGGCAAAGAGAGAAGCCATGGATTATTTCCTTTAGATTGCGGTTGTTAAACATTTGTAACTGAAATGATTTTTGCCTTATAGGCAGATCACCATAGAAGAAGGGGAGCAACGGGCAAAGGAGCTCAATGTCATGTTTATTGAAACTAGTGCCAAAACAGGATACAATGTTAAACAGGTAAGAAGATGTGTTTGTCAAAACCTTCACCTAACCTTCAGAACTTACAATCTTATTTAGTAAATCAATGTAGCATGAATGCCTATGTAAGAAGTGTAGCAACCAGTTGTAACGCTTAACTGAGCTCATTTCAGCAGTCTGAAGTCTGGTTGGTTGCTATAGACTATTGCACATCTTCACCAAATTTTAAAAAAGGTCAATTTTTCTTGATCGTGTCATCAGGTTCCATCAACAGTGCATTTTTTGCATGTAACCTCCCATATGCACAACGAGTAATTACTGTTTCAGGAAAGCTGTGAAGCTACCCATGTAGATAGTTACAAAGCATGAACTGCTGGTGGGACTGGGTAACAGGTTTGGGGAACACCGCAAGTAATGTCGCTTGTCAGTGTTGGTGAGATAAAACAATTTAAAACTCTAAATATTATTGCAAAAATAGTAACAAGTTTAGATTTTTTGGTTCAATAGGGTTGAAGCTGAACTCCAGGAATTCAGACATTTTGTAAAATGTGCTGGCATACAATGAGTTAAGTCCAGTGAGGCGCATGTCACCTCTTTCATTTACATCTGACATATTTATGGAGCTCCAGGAGTGCAGCTATCAAAAAACTCCCAGGGCTCTGACAAGAGAGGAGCTCTTCTTACACACAGCTTCTATGCCCAGCCCCTCCCCTCCGACATTCATTCATAGAAGCTTTTGTATGAGTTCACTAAGGGCTCATGTACACTGCAGCTCCTAAACTGACGTTCAGGAGCTGTTCAGCGTTTTTTTCAGCAGCCCCTGAACTCTCCCCAATGTTCTCCTATGTATTTATGTACACTATGTCGTTTACAGGCAGTTGAGTTTACAGTCATTTTTTTGAACGCACAAAACTTGCGTTTAGGAGTAGATTTTACCGGCATTTCAAATGCCAAACGCGTGTAAATGCTTGTAAATGCAGTTAACCGCATTTATAAGCGTTTGCGTTTAGAAGCGTTTTTTAACTGTTCCATGTCCAGATGCTGTCCAGAGCCTTTTTTCATCATCAGAAATGCATGCAAAGCGTTTTCCATGTATTCAAATGGACCCGGTACACCAGCGCACTCAGTTCCAGGTTTTGCGTGAAGTAAAAAATGGTAGAACGTGCCGCACTATGCTCAAGATGGGATCCATAGTGAATACAACCAGAAAAGACAGGTAATCTCAACACATACTGCTCTCTCTGCTTCTGCTCTATTTCTCTCAAAATTTCTGAAATAGTTAATTATTTACTCGTTTTCAGTGCATTCTGAGCATTTGGGAAGGTCTCCTGAGGTTATATTTTAAAAACACTTCTAAGCGCACATAAACGCACATAAACACGGTGTGCAAATGTGGCTAAACAGACTTTTTTTAACCTATGTTTTTCAGCAGTTTCCATTGTTCAGAAGAGTTTTCCAAATCTCCATGTACATGGAGACCTTAATACAAAGCACTCTGTGATTGAGCAGGAAGATGAGAGGTCAGGCATAGAAGCTGCATGCGACTCTGCAGCTGACGGAGCTGAGACCAGAAGGTCCAGCATCAGAACATTACAATAGCTACCAGAACTCAGGAAAAGATGTAAACTGTAAATTAAAGAGCGAGTTCCAGAAGGTGGCATGCAGCCCACTGAACGCACCCCTACTAATCCACCACATTTTACAAAGAAGCTGAATTCCTGGAGTTCAGCTTTAAATTCACTTTAAACCTGAACTCCAGGCCGATATAAAAGACACAAATGTAGCTCTGTATAGCTCTTTATATACTGTAGCTTTACATGGCTTTTTAAAATGCGAGCAGTACTTTAATATGCCCTGGCCCTGATATCAGTTTCTTGAAGTCCCTGTAAAAGGAAGCTCTGACTCAGGAAGAAAAAGCAACACAAGGTGCCAATAAGTTGTGATGCAGGGCAAGCAGTATAAGAGAGCAGAGTGACAAGATCATCAGTTCATGCTTCTCCTTTTACTATCTAGACACAGAGTGGGGATGGGGATAGGAGGTACAAGTGTTACTGAACTACAGCAGAGAAAAATCAGGTCCCTTGTCCTACCAAACAGGGCTCTCTTGTATGTCAGAGCTTTGTAAACCCCCAAAATGGACAGGGAGAAATACAAATCCTCTGGCAGGTAAAACAGCTTCCTCACAGGCTGTTCCACATCAGCTCTGCTCTCAGTCTGCTCAGAGCAGACAGCTATGACTGTCAGTCACCTTTTTCTGCTCTGCCTTGCCCCTGGAACGCCAAGCATTACTGATGGCGGGTGCAGCTGGGTTCGACTCTCAGCCTAGAGCTGGATCCAGCTGTCAATCAGGCAGCTGGGTGGATCCTGACAATATAGTCGGGATCCTTTCAGAGACATGAAAAAAGGCTCTGTGACGTCAGCTGATAGCAAGCAATAGCCTGCCATAAGCTGCCTCTGGGTCACAGGGGAGCAAACGTACAAGCACTCCTGTGACTCACAAGAGAAGCATGACCAAAAAAGCTTCAGCCATGCTTATTTTCTAAATATATTTCATCTGTGTATTTAACTGCCTAATCTTTAGCTTAACAGAGTAACTCCACTTTTGTTGAAAAAAAGCAATCACCTCTGGGTGATCTATGTACATTGCAAAGACTTTAACAAACTTTGTTGCAGATTCCTATCTGTTTCTGCTCTTTGTTAGATCTTACTTTGTGCCAGACTGATTCTGAATGGGAGCGATCAGCAGATGCACCTGCAGTGTTCTAATGAGAGTGGCAGGGTCTGTATTTCTTTAGGAGCAATAAACCCTTTGGGAGTACCTCACCCAAACTGACATTTTTGTTGCAAAGGATGCCTAAAATGTGACTTAAAAGGGAAAGGAGAGCACCACCTGAGTGTAGTATAAGCACACACCGTTTAACATATATTTTTCTATTAAACGGTATGTCCTTTTACTACATTCAGATGGTGCTCTCCTTTCCCTTTTATGTTTACCAATCCAGAGCTGGCTTCTAACTCTGGTATTCAGCAGCCAAAAGTGTTTTTGGACTTATAGAGATATATATATATATATATATATATATATATATATATATATATATATATATCTTAATCTTAGGACTCTCAATAGACCCATTGGATTTTACTGGAGCTCTGTCCTCTTCATGTGCCAATTCTACTCTTGTCTAAAATGACTTATCTCATCACACAAGCAGGAAATTCTGTGCACCAACTGTGTAACAGAAGGCCTTCAGGTTGCCATATTACTTTGAATTTTACAGAAAATGACAGAACTGCAGATTGAAAAGGAAAAATAATTTGTAATATCAATAAATTAAACAATAACTTGTGTCATAATTGTAAATGTTATACTATTTTTTTATTTGTGATATTTTTTTCCCTAAGAAAGTGGAAATATGCTTTAAATTTTATGAATATATTTTCTTGAATATCTCTTCTTGCTCTTGCTAAACCCAGTCAACTGAGTCCTTGGCAAGTCTTTCCCTTGTGGTCTTAGTATTGCCTAGCATCAGAGTCATTACCTCATATCCCAATTTTTCCATTTTTTAGTTATGTAATGCCCACTTATAGTTCAACCATTTTGGTTTCCTACATTTGGAAATGCACTGCCAGAGGACTGAGGCAAAATTTCTTAAACTGAGTTAGAACATAGTAGCTTGAATGTGGTTGGTTGCTATTGGAAATACAGACACATTTTATACATCAGGCCCACTAAGAGAAAACAGAAAGAATTTTACGATTTTTATTGGTTGGCATATCATTTGCAGAGCATCTAAAAAGAGGAAACCACAAGGAATAGCAAGACCATGATCCCAACATTGATAGCCATGTTGACTTGCAATTGTTTCCTTTACAGCTATTTCGCCGAGTGGCTTCTGCACTGCCTGGGATGGAGTGTACAGAGGAGAAGAGCAAGGATGGCAGTATCCTTTATCATAGAGGCTTTGTAACCTCAGAACCTGGTGCTTTTTATAACCTCTGTATTGAATTGCTCCTATATTTTTCAGGATATACATAATAATTGCACATTGTTTTGCTTTGGTCACCTCTACAAATAGAGGTACAGCATAGACACAAAAGGAGGGTTTTTACTGAGTAGAGTCCATAAACTTGCCAAAAAAAAATTCATAACATCTGTGTTCTAATAACTTTATGAAGTAGAGCACAGCTGACTGACCTGTGTACTTATATATAGCTAATACTGTATTTATACAATATCAACATGGTATGGGACGTACAGTTAGGTCCATATACAGTATATTTGGACAAAGGCATAATTTTAGATTTTTTCAGGTATTTACCAAAACATATTCAAGCTATAGTTATATAATGGATATGGTCTGAAAGTGCACACTCTCAGGTTTAATTTGAGGGTATGTACATCCAAATTGGAGGAAGGGTTTAGGAATTACAGCTCTTAAGAGTAGCCATCTCCCCTTTTTCAAGGGACCAAAAGTAATTGGACAATTGAATATAATAATAAATGTTCATTTTTAATATTTTGTTGAGAATCCTTTACTGGCAATGACTGCCTGAAATCTGAAACCCATGGACATTACCAAAGACTGGGTTTTCTCCTTTCTGATGCTTTGCCAGGCTCTGTATTCAGTTGTTCATTGTTTGTGGGTCTTTCTGTCTTTAGTTTTACCTTCGGCAAGTGAAATGCATGCTCAGTTGGGTTGAGATCAGGTGATTGACTCGGCCATTCCAGAATATTCCACTTCATTTCCTTCAAAAGCTCCTGGGTTGCTTTTGCAGTGTTTTGGATCATTATCCATCTGTACTGTGAAGTGCCGTCCAATCAACTTTGCTGCATTTGGCTGAATCTGGGCGACAGTATATTTCTAAACACTGCAGAATTCATCCAGCTGCTCCTGTCTTCTATCACATCATATAAACACCAAAGACCCAGTGCCACTGGAAGCCATGCATGCCCATGCCATCACCCTGCCTCCACCATGTTTTACAGTTGACGTTGTGTGCTTTGGATCATGAGCTGTTCCAAGCCTTCTCCACACTTTTTTCTTCCCGTCATTCTGGTACAGATTACTTAGTTTCATCCGTCCAAAAAATGCTTTTCCAGAACTGGTCTGGCTTTTTTAGATGTTGTTTGGCAAAGTCTAATCTGGCTTTTCTATTCTTCAGGCTTATGAATGGTTTGCACCTTGTGGTGAACCCTCTGTATTTACTCTCATGAAGTCTTCTCTTGATTGTAGACTTTGACAATGAACCACCCACCTCCTGGAGAGTGTCTGGATGTTGTGAATGGGTTTTCTTTACCATACAGAGGATCCCGTGATCATCCACCACTGTTGTCTTCCCTGGATGTCCATGCTTCTATATGTTGCTGAGCTCACCAGTGCGTTCTTTCCTCAGAATGTACCAAATTGTTGATTTGGTCACTCCTAATGTTGCTGCTATCTCTCTGATAGCTTTGTTTAGTTTTTGAAGCCTTACAATGGCCTGTTTCACTTGCATGGACAACTCCTCTGAACGCATGCTGTAGGTTTACAGTAATAGATTCCAAATGCAAATACCACACTTAGAATCAACTCCAGACCTTTTACCTGCTTAATTGATGAAGAAATAACGAAGGAGTAGCCCACACCTGGCCATGAAACAGTTTTGATTCAATTGTCCAATTACTTTTGGTCCCTTGAAAAAGGGGGGATGGCTACTCTTAAGAGCTGTAATTCCTAAAACCTTCCTTCAATTTGGATGTACATATATAACTATAGCTTGAATGTGTTTTGGTCCATACCACAAAAAAACTAATATTGTGCCTGTGTCCAAATATATATGGACCTAAAACTGTACATACCCTCAAATTAAACCTGAGAGTGCACTTTCAGCCCATATCCATTATAGAACTATAGCTTGAAAATGTTTTGATAAATACCTGAAAAAATCTAAAATTGTGCCTGTGTCCAAATATATATGGACCTAACTGTATATTGATGTGATTACAGGGGCTTGCAGACCTAATAGAATGTTTGCATTATGTAGATGGTTAGGTCCCTTTCACACAAGGTGGATTCTGCTCATCAGAGTAAAACAGCCGGATGAGCAGTCACGGACACAGCCCGATGTGCCCTACGCATGGTCAGGAATATAGGTACTCTACTGCCTGTTTACATCCAAATATCTACAATCCGCCTAAACTGAAGAGGACAGATCCCCTTACATTTTTTTTTTTTTTAGCAGATTGGATCGGACACAGGAGGTAAGTCCATTTACACCCACCTGTCCATAGGGCTGCATGTAGATTTTGCCTTACGAAACTACAGTTGTGGCCAAAATTATTCAACCCCCACTGAAATTGAGTGTTTTGGCCAGTTTGACATTGCTTTTGATCATTCAGTCATCTTGCTTACATTTACATTAAAGAGGCACTTGTAGGTCAGACAAATATAACATAACAGTTATAATGAAATAACCACAAATGTCTTTTCTGTGCTCACAGCATTATCAGTTTTATTCAACCCCCAAGTGACATTCAATCTTAGTACTTAGTACAGCATCCTTTTACAGTTATAACAGCTTTTAAACGTGAAGCATAGCTTGACACAAGTGTCTTGCAGCGATCTACGGGTATCTTCGCCCATTCTTCATGGGCAAAGGCCTCCAGTTCAGTCACATTCTTAGGCTTGCGCACTGCAACTGCTTTCTTTAAGTCCCACCAGAGGTTCTCAATCGGATTTAAGTCTGGTGACTGCGATGGCCACTCCAAAATGTTCCAGCCTTTCCTCTGCAACCATGCTCTAGTGGACTTGGAGGTATGCTTGGGATCATTGTCCTGTTGAAAGGTCCAACGTCTCCCAAGCCTCAGGTGTGTGACGGACTGCATCACGTTTCCATCCAATATCTCCTGGTACTGAAGAGAATTCATGGTACCTTGCACACGCTGAAGCTTCCCTGTACCTGCAGAAGCAAAACAGCCCCAAAGCATGATTGACCCTCCACCATGCTTCACAGTAGGCAAGGTGTTCTTTTCATCATAGGCCTTGTTCTTCCTCCTCCAAACATAGCGTTGATCCATGGGCCCAAACAGTTCTAATTTTGTTTCATCAGTCCACAGAACACTATCCCACAACTTTTGTGGTTTGTCCACATGGCTTTTGGCATACTGCAGTCGACTCTTCTTATTCTTTGGAGACAGCAAGGGGGTACGCCTGGGAGTTCTGGCACGGAGGCCTTCATTACGCAGTGTGCGTCTTATTGTCTGGGCTGAAACTTCTGTACCCACATCTGACAAATCTTTTCTCAGTTCCTCAGCAGTCACACGGGGACTTCTCTCCACTCTACGCTTCAGGTAGCGCACAGCAGTCGAAGTCAGCATCTTCTTTCTGCCACGACCAGGTAGCGTTTCAACAGTGCCCTTTGCCTTGAATTTGCGAATGATGCTTCCTAAGGTGTCTCTTGGTATGTTTAACATCTTTGCAATCTTCTTATAGCCATTGCCCTTCCTGTGAAGAGAAATCACCTCTTCTCTTGTCTTCCTGGACCATTCTCTTGCCTTCACCATGTTTGTAACCACACCAGTAAATGTCTAGAAGGAGCTGAGTATCACAGTCATTTTAAAGCTGCCTAATTGGTGCTTATTATGCTTGATTGCTGCTCGGTGACATCCACAGGTGTTTTCAATACCTGATGGAAAGCACCTGTATGAACCTCTGTTCTTCAGAGTGGTAGTCTTTAAGGGGTTGAATAATTGTGGCAATGAAGAAACCACATAAGAACCATTTACTACTGTATTACATAAACAATTGATGTCATTTTAGTTGCATTTGGGTAGTTACAACGTCCTTGTAGGATTTGATTCTGAATACAATTCCAAATGTACACTATAGTCCCTAAACCCCTTTACAGCATTGGGGGTTGAATAATTTTGGCCACAACTGTAAATGTGTCCTGTCTTGTATTATAGCAGCCATTACTGATAATACAGTTTTTTCATATCATCAGTTTTATTTTCACTGTAGGGTCTTCTGTAAATATAAGTTCCTTAACTGCTAATCCTCTGCTATAGTGATTGACATTAAACTTGACAAACCTCAAGAACCGCAAGTAACTGATGCTGGGTGCTCCTGCTAATACGCAGCGCATGACAGGTGAGCTGCCAGAGGCCATGTGCTTAGCCCCAAGATGCTTCCTATTGGTTAGCCTGGAAAAACAAACATTTGGAAAATACATCCAGAGAATGTCAAGATCCTCCACTGCTCCTGACTTCTCCCACCTCCCTGGAACCTTGTTTGCTTTTTTGTCTTTTTTTTGCCTTTTGGCTCTTGTGTTGGTCTTGAGTCTTCTACTCTCTCTCTTCTACCAGAGTCCTTCCATAATTGTTACTCATTGCACTTTTATTCCATATTGTCTTCTTTCTGTCCCTCTTGTGCTCACATCCCCAGGTCCTTATATATGCACCTTGTTATAAACAATTAAATGTACAGAATCACTCCCTTACTACCGAGTGTCTAGACGTAGATAGTACCTGTACACCGAGTGATTTAATCTATGCCAACTGGTGAAAGCCAAGAGTACTCCAAATGGATTTGATTTGAATATGCACACGTAAATCCCTTCATCCACCAAGCTTACTCTAACTCTATTTTTACAATTTTAGATGAAATATTCTTTCTCTTCCCTGTGATAACAAATACCTCCCTACACATACAAGCCCCCCAACACACTTCAGAAGAGAAAGGAAATCCTGACTCTAAATGCTGTTATTAACATTTTATTTTTATTTCCAGTTTTTGTTGTAATATATGTATAATTGTACTTTATTAAAATTGCCAAAAACTATGTGACACAAACTTATTGTGTTGTTATTATGTTTAAATGGCAGACATTTGAGATGTGCAGAATAGCTGCTAAATGTGAATCTACATTTGGTCTAGAGTATCTAATTATTAAAAAGGGGAAAAGAACCTTGTTAAACTTCTGATCACTGCTACTAATATCTCCAAGTTAAACACACAGCAGAAGCAGAGTGTTCTGACAGCCAAAGATTACACGGGAACATTGTAATAACATGGAATGTGGAGGGGGTATTATTTATTTGGTTCATTTCCATCACATGATGTTCCACCACTCCTCATGGAGCCTCCACTTAAGGTTACTTTCACACTGATCTGTAGCAAAAATTTTACAATGTTTATAATGCATTTTTCACAGAACTGGTGACTCAAAAATTGCATAAAAAACAATGCAGGTGCATTTTTACTACATTTTCAAAGCAAGCACACCAAAAATGCAGCAAGATTTTACTAAACACAGTGGACCCACAACAGATCAGTGTGAAGAGTTCCATAGGATTAAATGGCCATAAGTTTTTCGGCCACTTTTTTTAAACATAAAAGCAAAAAAAAAAAAAAAATACAGATCAGTGGGAAAGCAGCCTCCTAACTCTTACAGATGACACCGGTTACCTTTGAAATAAGGGAAAATTATCCACCAACTGCCTATATCCAGAACATGTAATAACATTTTGTGCTGGTCAGAATTAACTGTATTTAAAGGCAACATTGTTTTAGTTCTGGGGGGGGGAATGCAAAAATGATCCCCCATGGTAGCATTTTATTGCAGTTTGTCAATGACAGGGTGATCGATTTGTTGTGGTGACCATTGCATCTGAGACAAATAGAGAAGGGAAATCCAAAATGATAGCGTTGTCATCACAGCAAGTAGTAAAGGAAAATCCTTCAATTGGGACACCTATTCTTATAACAACTCTCCAAGATGAGAGCCTTTGAAGCAAGCATGTCCTTGCGGCCTGGTGTTGGACATGTGAAGTCCTTAAGCTTCTGTCTAAGGGGTTGTCTGCAGCCACATTATGAAGAGACTACTCAAATATAGTGTAATATAATCAAACTATATGGTTACTATGTTGCAGTGGATATATTGTTGTGAAGTGAAAGTTTAAATATGACCTACTCTAATCCCTGTGAGAAAGCAAGGCAAAGACTGTGCACTTTGCAAGTGCAGTTGTTCCAGAGATTCGTAAATGAGGTGAAGCTTCACTTTGCACATGGTTGGATGGAAGTCCACAGAGCTTACTCTCATTTATGAAGTTCTGGAGCACTTGCAAATTGCACAATCTACTTGCCTTTAGTAAATCAGCCACAGTATGTATGCATGCACTTTGGTTTTCATGAAATAAAATATGAAGAATTTAAGATGGAGTACGACTTTCACCTTTTTTCACACTGCTGTTGAAGAGGAAACAGGCTATAGGAGCTGGCACCCTAACAGCTTTTGATAGACGAGTGGAAGGGGTTTGGAGCGGTGTTGCAGATTTAGGCATGTGTCTGTTTAACATTATCTGACTTTGCATACCCACAAAAAAGGGTGCACATACTGTTTGTGTGGATTGATATTTTAATATAAAAAAGGTACATAAGAATGCTCTGGGAACTAAAAAAAGTCACTACATACATTTAGTAATCTGAAAAATAAAATATTCTTGTGATCTGCCAAAAACAAAAGTGTATATAGGAATGCTGCAACCAAAATGTCCCAAATACTGAACCCACTACCAATAAAACAAGCATTCCCTTTAAATCATAAAAAAACAAACAGCAAATTTGTGAATACTTTACAAAACACATGTAAAAAATAAGTGCAACATTTCTCAACAAGAAAAAAAAAAAGTTCATATGCTTTTCATGTACACTAATAGTTCGTGCTGGATCAAAGTGCTCAGTGCTTGTAAAGTTCCACGTAAAAGTGCTCCAGTTCTCCTTAGAGAGAAATAGAGGGGCCTCTTACAAATTAAAATGATCTCGAATTACAGAGATCAAAAGCGCCCAAACTCCAAATTAAAAGGATGGCACTCTTGCTGTCAAACTGTTGAATGGCTAAAAACCTCATTGATGTGTGTTGGCAAATCCTCTAACTTCCAAATGTTGCTAATCGTAATAGCATGTATGGAGCACAAGTAGGGAGAAACCTCATTGTGCAATACATTAAAACTTTATTTAAAAAAAAAAAAAAAAAAGGAATACACTTACTGTACATATATGTAGATAACAAGCGGTGTCATATAAAAGCAAAACAGCCACAGTGTCAGCTGACACACCGCTGCGTGATGACATTACAGACTTAAAATCAATGTACACGAGTTATGTATGAATACGCCCTTAGAAGCAGTCATGGTTTTAGAACCGGCATCTTTATCCTGCCTTTACTGCTTTGCGAGCTGACCTGGGACAAGTATGCAGGTACAGATTCCTGACTTCAATAGTTGCTTGTTGTGGGTTGGGCATGGATTCATTAGGCAGTGAAGTGCTAAAGCTTGCAACTTTTAAAAACAGGCCAGCATTGGGTACTCTAATTTCTATTCTCATAATCCCTTAATATAGGCAAAGAGAAAATATGAACTGAAATATGTGCAGAAAACACATGACATCACTAGGTCTTCATTTTTTTAGCTGCTGGAGGTGCTAGCTGTGCTGTACATATAATAAAACGCTGCCTCAGTGCTTCACTCAAGAGCCTCTTGAGAGAAGTTGTAAAATTATCAAAATGCCTTGGATCATTTCAGTCTTGAGGAGTGGACATTGCATGCAGTCTGCCTTAGTAACATCCATATGTCATGCTATAGTGCCATGATTGATCAAACAGAAATCCAATAAATAAATAAGTGCTGGGCCAAGGACAGTAAGGCTGGAGAAGAAAAGGGGTAGATTTGCTGAACATCCTCCAGCCCAGAAATGCTAAAGCTTCCTTGTGCAGTAAAATCAGAGTAAGTAGTTTCAGTACAGTTGAGGAGCCTATACAACTGTGCAAACCTACAGGAAAGGCTGGAGCTCAGCTATACGCAGAGCTGAACAGGACAAAACAGAAGCTTCCATGATGCATTGTACTCTAGCTGTGAGGTCCTTCACAATGACAGTGGTCAGGAGCAGGTGGCCTGAATGACACCAATCTCTCGGCACATCAAATTACCTCCCACTGCAATCTCATAGAAAGCAACATCTGTATTAAAAAAAAAAAAAAAAAAACCACAGAACACAATGTATGAGAAAAATGTGTGCCATATATTCAACAAGTGACTGCCCAGGGCTTAGCAAGTAGCACATCATCCATATTTGTTTTACATAATGGTAGAGGTTTGAGGAGTCAGCTGATAACAGATAAACATGCAACAAATACATTTTTTTTTTAATGAAGTCATGTCTGTGGCCAGTTGATATCACTAATAAAAGGTCACAATTTATGTGTGTGAGCACTTATATGTGACTTTCACATCTAGAATTTCTGATAAATTAGACACATGAAGATCATTTGCTTACACTTATGCTTTGGAAAGTTTATTATAGAACTAAAAAAAAAAACAAAAAAACATTTGAACAAATACTCAGCCAGCAGCTGTAAAATAAATAGTTCAAAATATCAAAGGCCAGCATACTGAAAATGGTAGTTTTATCGCTTGACGGAGCATCCTTCTGCTGTGTCCAGCAGTCACTACAAATAGTTTAAAAGCAGCATTTAGACTAAAAAGGTTTTTTATTCAGTCAACACAGAGAAGGCGCACAAACAATTGCTTTTGCACTCATATGCCGCATTCATGGAATAAACTATACATCACACCAGTTTGGCCAGCCAGCCCTCTACATTTCTGAGGTTAGCATCCCCCTCTTCCTCTTTGCTGTCCCGAGCACTACATTCTACAAATTCCACTTTCATAGGAACTTGAGAGAAGTCAAAGTCTTTGCCTTTCCTGCCAAGTTGTGTGGTAGATGGGGAGCTACTGCTGTCCAGGGTGCTGGGAGCAGCTGATTGAGTGACACGTAGTGTGTTTCTGTAGCAAAAGAAAGGCAAGAATGTAACATACATGTGTGACACCTGTAGAGTAATCGCACCTGTTAATGCACATTTACTGATCTACATACAACACAAGTTTAATTAACTAATGAAAACGAGCAGCAATAGTCTTTGGATGAAGGCTGTGTGTGTTTAGTAACAGGCATGGTGAGTTTTTTGAAGTTGTAATTTTTTGTTTAAAAAAAAAAAATCTGAAGAATTGTAAGAACACACTGTCACCGGTAGTCAGTCATCACTGACACTGGAGACAGCATGTAAAAGAAAAAATTTACAATTAAAAATCTATTACATTTTTCTTTTTTTACATACTGGTGACCAGAGCAATACAGTGTTACCATAGTAACACTGTACTACACTTGGGAGGTGATCAGGATTTTTCTTCCACACTATGATTGCTTATAACGATCATTATCACTGCTATAAGTAACAGTTTTTTCTGATTGAAAACCAATGTGTATTATTGTGATTAGCCACAGCTAATCACTTGGTACATACAGGGCCAATCACAGCCCATCTTTACCATGTGATCACTGTGACCAATCACAGAGATCAACACAATAGTACACAATGAATGGAAGCCATCCATTGAGTAGAACTGATATGGTCACAGCGATCACATGGTACTAGCAGCAGTCCGGTACACTGATCTGTCATCTGGTGAACATAGTGGGTAACAGATAGCGTTGCAGCACTGCCCGTAGGATGCATGCAAGGCACAATCCCGGGAGGATGTCATATGACGTCCACCCAAGATAGCAGTGGTCCTGCCCAGCTGTTTTGTTGATGAGGCGGGAGGCAACATTTTTTGTTAAATTTTGGATTGATTTTTTTTGCGGCTGCGGGAATATGTTACAGGATTAAATTATAAAATTCATCTTTGGAATATGTCTGTGCCCGTTAGGGAGATTCACACTCTATTTGTCCTGTTTAGCATTACTGAAAGTGAAAGCAAAACAACACACCAAATTTTGGGCTGTTCCCAGAAAAAGTAATATGGGGGAAAGCTTACAATGGGACACTAGTTCTGGTGATTTGTGGTGCCCCAAGGGATTCCCTTAATTTGCAGTAATTTCCTCTCACTTCCTGTTTTGGATAGTAGACAGGAAGTGAAGGTAAATCTCAATGGGACACAGATGGTAAAAACCCTCCCTCTATCCAAAAAGGTAAAAAAAAAAGTTTTGCCTATAATTCTACTTTTTAAAGTATGGGATCTCTATTTCCAAATCATACTGGCCTAGGTGGATGCATCTGTTCCCCGCCGGCTCTAAGTGTGAGAGTTAAACGATTACATGACCGTTGAACGCAGAGTTCTCACCGCCACTGTGAGAAGAGCGTGGTGGCTGTCAGTCAACGCTAACTGGTCTCCCTTTCCCCTGGGCTCACTGGAGCACTGGGCTATGGAGGAGGAGGGAGCAGCTGGCTCAAGGTCTCAGCAAATTGCCGAGAGGCTGAGCCAGGTGCTGCTCCAGACTCTGGGGTGGATCTGGACTTCGGGATCTTTCACCAGCTTGGACCGGTTAAATTTAAAAATATGTTTTTTGTAAATATATTCTTCAGATCTTTTTTTGAACATATATTTTTACATATATTTATAAATGCATTCCAAAAATGTAGATTTGTATTTTTAAAGACATACGGTATATGTGAAATGTATCTTTAAAAATATTTTTCATATATTTTGAAATAAAAACGCATTTCAACATACAGTATAATATATATATATATATATATATATATATATGAATATAGCCAAAATTTTAGTATTTCAAATATATGTCAATATTTGGGAATAATATATTTAAAATATGTTTCAAATATAATTTTCTTCCATATGTGCCCAAAAAAGCAGAGGGCAAAAAACTAGCAGCCAGTATGTCGTTTCCCTGTTACCGATCTTTCCTCATTACTAACTTGCTTTGTTCTGCACAAGGTCATTTTGTTAGACATGGCATTGATTCTCCAGCAATGAAAACAGTGTGCAGCACAGTGGTAACATCAAATCTTACTCCTGAGACTAGCTGTTGGAGGCAGCAGCGGCCTAGATATCACACTAAAAACATACAGCTATGAGGTCAAAAACACAAGAATGCCTAGGTGAACTCATACCAGAAAGTTCAGGAGAAATTCAAGATGAAGGGAACATTTTTCAAGGTACTGCTTTAGACACAATTACCATTTGTAAATGTTCCCTATAAACAAAGTAAATCTCCACTTTAACTTGTCTGTCAATACTTATTGACTACAATAAGTTGCTCATTCAACAATTTCCTGTACTTACAGTTCCTTTTCCAGTTGCTGCTGTATCAGTTTGGCTGACTTGGCCATAGAGATATCTGTTGGAAGAAAGTTAATTATATAGTTTATATCACCTCTTCGGATAAAGGCGCATCTCCCCCCACATATAGTAGATTATTAAAGCTGTAATAAACCCCAAAACAAAAATGCATTTTGCAGCGCACCAATCTCAGGTTGTGGCGGCAGCATTCATTTTTTTGTTTTGACCTTTACTGCATGGATCACCAGGTGAAAAGTGTTATTTTTCACTCAACATAAGTTATCCAGCAAAAGTAGCAGTCAGAGGGCTCAGACAAGCCATCTGCACCTAAAACACTACTTCCCCAGACCGACAATGCTGCTGTCCAAAAAGTGTTTCTGTACAGCCAGGGTGGAGACACTAAGAAAGAAGTGTTGCTGGCTGGATCACCAGCTGATAAAGGAAAAGAAAAAAACTAATGCAGGGACCACATCCAGGAATTGGTAAGTTGCAATAAATCATTTTTGTTTTTGGGTTTAATATGGCTTTAAAGAAGAAAGGCAAAAAAAATTGCCCTTTAGTACACCCCCCTACACAAAACACTAAACAGTTAATAAAGTTTTGAAAAGTCCAATTGAACTTTCATGACCTCATCTCTAATTAAAACAGCATCTGCACTGCCAAGAAGGAGGTGTAACAGCAGTGATTACATCTTATCCTCTCCTCTATGCAGAGAAAGGAAAAACTACAGTTCCCATCACCCACAGGTAAATGTAGTGAATGCGGGTGAGTGCACTAGGCTTGTACATGTTGAATGTATCAGAGTCTCGATCTGCCCTCCACTGCAAGTGGGGCTGAATTACATCACTGCTTCCTGGAGAAAGAACTACAGAAGGGATGTGCCAAGACCAGTGTTTGGGGGAATAAGAGGCCTAACAGCTACAGTCTAACAAAATGGAAAGCAAAAAGAATTAATGGTTTCATTTGAAAATGGATAAGCTATTCCAGAGCAACTACTGAGTGAACCAGAAGAGGGATAACATTCAGAGAAGTTAGGAAATCCGCAACAAGGACATGTAAAGTTTTTGCCCGGAGTTCTACTTTAAAGTCTTCACTTACACTGTTGTGACACATGTAGGTATTTGCAATGGGGACAATTATGTGAAGATAACTAAAGTAAAACTGAAGCAGTTGTCCAGATCAACCTATCAGATTTTGACGATTACAACAAATAGTTTGATTGCTATGGCCAACCACTCCAATTTTACTCCATCTTTGGAGATTAGCCACAATACAATACATTTTAGAAGTAGATGATATAAATATATTAAAACCTGTTCAATTTGCACAGAACAGTGTAATCAGGATTCAAGAATTTTATGGTGCTATGTGGATCTGGTAGTTTCTGATGCACAAACTGAGGAAAGTTGAAAAATATGAATGTAAAACAGGAACAGATGCACACAATTTATCTTACTACAAATTGCAGTACACTACCTACATCATATCCCCTTGTATTTCATATCTCAGACAGGGACACACCTTGCTTGTTGCATGCTATTAGTATAGGTGGGACATTCTTCTGCAGTGTGGCATCTGTTAGAATATTGTAGAGGAACTCCGCCACATCCTTAACTTCACGCTGGAAAGCTGAACTGTCCACCACAAAAACCATGGCCCTGCAAACAAGTAATAGTAAAAAGGTAGGATCATTAGCAATAACAGTAATACACATAACAGGTAAAGCTTTGGTCTAAGAAACCTGTGCCTATAATTCATTTAGCAAATACACCGCACTAATACTACATGCCAGTTTTCTAATCATATGAACATATATTTCTGTTATCATTGCTAGAATAGTCTACCCTGAAGTTAGTCTTAAAATTAGAAGTCCAGTCTAACTCAATCTAATCTTTCACATTTGAAAAGCTGCTTTATTAGGTTCAAAATACAACATTGAAACACAATGTACAATATAGTACAGAGGTTACACATAAGCCAATTGTTTTTTTTTGTCTAAACACACCACAAAAATGAATACAAGAGCAAATGCACTGAACATGTACCAATACATAAGTATACATAAGTCTTAGATACAACCATTTATCCCACACTTTAGCAGGACATCCTCTAAATCCTATCTATCTAAACATGCCCTGCTCCCACCCCATGTGAAGCCATATACTAACTAGCCTGTAGAAGATAAAGGTGTATACTTACCTTTTTTCTGGGTGCTCCAGTCACATGATCGGTTCCCAGCGCTGGTTTCAAGGTAGAGGAGGGACAGCCAACAACGGACACCCCACAGTAAGTCTGTGGGTGAGGTCACCACATAGGCATTGCGTCCGTTGTCAGCAGTATCTCCTCTCCCATGAAGGTGGCTGCTAGGGAGATCATGTGACTGGACTGAAGCGCACAGGGAAACAGGCAAGTATAGACATCTAGAGGAAAGACAGGCTACTTGGTATAGGGCTTAGAATGGGGATGGGAGCAGGTTTAAGATTAGATCTGATATCTACAACACAAATTCCCCCAAAAATTGGGACAAGGCAACAAAAATCTGGCAAAGTAAGTGGTACTAACAAGAGAGAACTGGAAGAACTAAGGTTAACTGGCAACGGGTCAGTAACATGAATGGGTATAAAAAGAGCAGCTTGGAGAGCCAACATCTCAAAAGAAAAGATGGGCAGAGGATCACCGATCTGAAAAGCAGCATCTAAAAATTATTGGAACATTTTCAAAATAATGTTACAACATAAAATTGCAGATCCTTTTTATCATTTTACAGTACATGTCAAATACTGGATGCCTGTAACCAACCATATAAAGAAAGGTTTCCTTATTTAAGGTGGACAAAAAGGATGCATCTAAACAGCGATTTGACAAAAATGTTAATCAGGGCAGTTGGAAATGTATTATTTATAAATTTAAAGTAATCTTCTATCAGATTCCTTCTGCTTCTGGGTTGTACTAGTTGAGGACAGTGGACATGCCATTCTAAACATGCTTGGTAGGTGATACACATGCATTATGATTTTCTTTACATATAAAAGTCAAGTTACATTTAAATATTTTACAGCATTCTTTACAGACAGTTAACCAACATTCTTACCAAGAATCAAGATGTGTGCGTACTTAAGATATTCAACGTATGACGTGTCGGTGGGAACATTTAAACTTGAATACTTTAAATTTCAACTGTCAGATTAAAAATCCCCAGTCAGTAGGGATAATATGCAGACAGCACAAGGCTAATCAGATATTAACCAGAAGAGTCAGAATTTGCCATTTTGTTCTAAAAGAACATGCTGGGTTCATGAATTTTATACCCATGACAATAGTTATTGTAACAAACACACTTTACTTTTACAACTTGTCAGAGAAGTTACACAACTGTTAAGACCAACAATGTTTTAGTACCTTGCTGCTGTCTTGTGTTGTTCCAAGAACTGAAGTCTCAAGCTCTCATGGCCAGGAATATCAACTAATGTAAAACTGGAGCCCTGTATATACAATAAAAGAAGTTGAAATACAAGAAAGACTTCTGTCAAAGACAATATAACAATTCAGAATAGAAGATTCAGCATACTACAATAACCAAACACACTGGGGTTGATTTACTAAAACTGCAGAGTGCAAAATCTGGTGCAGCAGTGCATGGTAGTCAATAAGCTTCTTCAATTAAGCTTTAAAAAAAAAAAAAAAAAAAAAAAATCAAACAACCTGGAAGCCGATTGGTTTCTATGCAGAGCTGTGCCAGGTTTTGAACTCTCCAGTTTTAGTAAATCAACTCCACTGTTATTTGTGAAATTATTGCAAGTTCAATAGCCAAGGCAATCTAATTACTAGTGCACTCAGCAATCTGTGTACCTTTTATTTGTTGCAGAAAATAGATAAGGGAAAGATGGGTGCTTGTGGAAAGATCATAAAGAACGTCTACAGAAATGCTGAAGTAGTTTATGAGCAACACTAGCGAAACATGATATCCTTTAGTAAGGAGGTAAAAAGGACTTCAGTTTTTACATAAAACCCAGAAGTGCTTAATCCCTATATTTCAATTAAATAGACTGCAGGGCTCAGGAGCCCAACTCCAAGCTTCTGCCAGCTTGCTTCCAATATATATAGTCAAGACCAACTGAAAGAGCAAAGGATCCGCTCCAGGTGAGTGCAGAATCTGCATAATCCCTCCACAGACATGCAGGTGCTGGCCCGATCCGTGATCACAGATGCAATGGAAAAACAGAATGGTTGGCCACACAAACAGCAATATGGTGGATGAAATCCTTTATTGGAATCCTTTACATGCAATATGATAATACATTACATTACAGTAATGACTGAGCACGTGTTCGTGTGAAATGGGTCTGCTGCTCCTCTGTCCTGTCTTGGAGCGGTCATGTTCTTATCATACTGCATGTAAAGGATTCCAATAAAGGATATCATCCACCACATTGCTGTTTGTGCGGCCAACCATTCTGTTTTTCCATTCCAATAGATAGTCAGCATCATGGAAGGATCCAATATTAAAAAATATGACTTTTCAATTGTTTTGTATTTTTTTTATTGAGTTACTATGTGCACACACAAATGTGTGCTCCCTTCAAATATCATAAATAATGCTGCTCCATTTCCCTTGAGAATGCTCTCTGACCGTGAAACATGCTGGGCAGGGTCTAGCTGGTGAAGTTAGTGTGGCAGTGTGTTTTCTTGTGCTGCTCTGTACTTCTCATCCTGTAAGCGTTTGCCGATGCTTCACTGAAATAATCCTGTGTGGCAGTTTTACAGTAAGCTAGCTCCTTTGGCTTCCTTTGAGCATATATACATGGTTGTGACCCATTACCCTGAATCTTTGGTTGGAACGGCAGAGGACCACACTGGCTCACAGGAAAGGCTCTCAAAGGCACACACACAGCATTTTTTTTTATTGCCATAACTGGAGATAAACATCTTTTAAGAGGCAGAGTGTTTGTGTGCTGGAGAACTATTGTGAGGAACACTTTCTGCTCACTGTGTCCTGAAGCTTGGATTTGCACTCCCTGCTCACTGGGTCTTAATGCCTGAATCTATCTCATGGACTTAACTTTTTGAATTTCATCTTTTTCATGCGTTGCGTGACATGCATTTGATATAACGGTTTGAGTATTTTAATTGCTTCACATTTTTGTACATTTGTATATTATCAACACTATTCATTTATTTAAATGGCATTTGAAGGAAGCGCACCTGAGTGTATATAGGCACTGCTTTAGTTGTGTATTCCAACTCAGTTCACTGAACCCCACGTTCACCCAGTGCAAAAATACTTATGAATACGTTTAATTAGACAAGGCTAAAAACACAGCCCTGCAGAATAGCTTACTTGTTTCAGCCTGAACAGCCCAAGCCAAAGCTTCTGTTTTTGGCATACTAGAACAGCTGTTCAGCACAAACCCATTGATTGCTTATGAACACCAACTACTAAGTGGCACGACTGTAGTGCTGATGTAACATGAAAACTGTACCAAAATACAATATGCTCCCAAAAAACTGCACCACATTTTTAGTGTACAGGCAGTCCCCGAGTTAAGTACATTCGGCTTACGTAATACTCATACTTACGTACACTTCCCTCGGGACCGGAAGTCAAGCTGTCAGCATTCTTGTGCAGCAAGCTGATAAGAGACTAGCTGATAAGAGACATCAGAGAGACATAAGAGACAGAGACATCCATTGCTCGTTACTTGTGGGGCTAGCAGTGTCTGCCCACTATCTCCAAAGTGATTTAAGACTGTCTGTCTGCACCTCCGGGGAGAGGAAAGGAGAGGCTGTCAGGCTGCTCACTGAAGTGATCCTCCGTCTGTGCAGGGGGGAGGGGGCAGCGTGTGCTGTGTAAAGGAGAGCAGAGTTCTCTCATACAGTACATTACAGTACAGTGTATTTTTACCCTGCAATAATGCCTCCAAAGCAAAAAGCTGATGCAAGTGCTGGCACAGCAAAGAAAAGAAAAACAATCTCCTTGGAAGATAAAGTAGAAATAATAAAGAGATCAGAGAGTGGTGAAAAATCATCATCCATTTGCAAAGCATATGGTTATGCTCCGTCAACAATTTCAACAATTTTAAAAGATAAGAGTAGAATAATGGAGCATGTAAAATGCTACATCCCAACCCTTGATGCCTACTTTACAAAATTGACCCCAGCAGCAAAATCAAGCTCTGCATTACATTTGGATGTCGGAGACACTGTTGCTGCCCAATCCTCTCCAACATGCCATCCTCTGCCAAGATAGTTTAAAGTTGTACTCTACACTGTACAAGAGTTTACAGTATAATATTTGAATGTTGAATTTGATGTTTAAACATTTACATGCACATAAAAGTTAAATATGTTAAGGCAAACATGTGTCCAAGCTGCAGTTCTTATGCAAAACACCAGTTTAGAGCCTCTTGAGGTTTTACTGCTTTCTGTAACCTTATTACAAAAACGTAATCTAATATCCTGTCGTTTGGTTAGTAGTTAGTGCTTATAAAAGTGCCTGATTCAACTTATGAACAAATTCGACTTATGAACAAACCTACAGTCCCTATCTTGTACGTAACCCGGGGACTGCCTGTATATACTACTGATCTAGTTTAAACTGTTAATGTGCACTGCATGGACTTCACACTGTATCAGTTCCAAGACAGGGTGCATACTTCGCACATTGGTAAAAGCAATCTTTCACTTTATAACCTGAAATGTGCTATAGATAAGGTAGCAAAAATAAGATGTCTGTATGTGCAAAACTGATATGACTGCAGATCAGCAAGAAGGCCATCAGCTCAGGAGGAAGACTCCCCCATACTGCATACACGAGCAATGGAATAGGAAACAGGTCTTCATTACGACAATCCCTCTAAATATATATTTGGTACTACAATATTTAATTAAATCTTACTTTGTCACTTTTTGCTCTGTAAACAGCAGATGTGGCAGTAATAGAAGTCTGTGTTTTTCTCAATTTTCCAGTTAAAAGCTGAAAAAAAAAAAAGATATATATTGTTAGGCATCACAGATACATTCCACTCACCAACAACAGTAGCAGTTTGGCCCCTATAGTCTTGTTTTCGGCATGTGTGATTGGCTCAGCACTTTCCCCAGAATTCTGCATAGAGCTTGAGAAAAACCTCAGACCTCTCTACCACTTGTCTTTGAATTACTGCATTGGATTTCATAAAAAAACAAAACAAAAAAAAACCCAGTACCAATAGGCAATCCCTTGTTGCAGATTAGACTACTGTAAATGATTGACTGGTTGCTATAGGTCCCTTCACGGTTCAAAAGGTCACTGATTTTTGTATTGTTTCAGTGAGTTAGGTTCACAATCCCCATTTCCAATCTAGGTAACAATGTAAATATGCATCACCAAAAAAAAAAAAAAACAGCACTTGTCATTTTCCTGGGATGTGTCCAACAGGTGGCCTTTGGTAGCCTAGTCTGTTTAAATCCAGCTGCCCTGTCACCACACTCTCCTTTAGTTCCCAGGATGGAGGGAATGTCTATGCCAGTGGTCTGCAAACTGGCCTGAGGCCAGACGTGGCCCTTTGCTCGCCTTTATCTGGCCCTCGGGGCATCATTCCTCTTACTGACACCAATGATGGGGCATCATTCCTCCCACTGACACCATTGACGGGGGGGGGGGGGCATCATTCCTCCCGCTGACACCAATGACGGGGCGGCTATTCCTCCCGCTGACACCAATGACGGGGCGGCTATTCCTCCCGCTGACACCAATGACGGGGCGGCTATTCCTCCCGCTGACACCAATGACGGGGCGGCTATTCCTCCCGCTGACACCAATGACGGGGCGGCTATTCCTCCCGCTGACACCAATGACGGGGCGGCTATTCCTCCCGCTGACACCAATGACGGGGCGGCTATTCCTCCCGCTGACACCAATGACGGGGCGGCTATTCCTCCCGCTGACACCAATGACGGGGCGGCTATTCCTCCCGCTGACACCAATGACGGGGCGGCTATTCCTCCCGCTGACACCAATGACGGGGCGGCTATTCCTCCCGCTGACACCAATGACGGGGCGGCTATTCCTCCCGCTGACACCACTGACGGGGCGGCTATTCCTCCCGCTGACACCACTGACGGGGCGGCTATTCCTCCCGCTGACACCACTGACGGGGCGGCTATTCCTCCCGCTGACACCACTGACGGGGCGGCTATTCCTCCCGCTGACACCACTGACGGGGCGGCTATTCCTCCCGCTGACACCACTGACGGGGCGGCTATTCCTCCCACTGACACCATTGACGGGGCGGCTATTCCTCCCACTGACACCATTGACGGGGCGGCTATTCCTCCCACTGACACCATTGACGGGGCGGCTATTCCTCCCACTGACACCATTGACGGGGCGGCTATTCCTCCCACTGACACCATTGACGGGGCGGCTATTCCTCCCACTGACACCAATGTCGGGGCAACTATTCCTCCCACTGACACCAATGACGGGGCAACTATTCCTCCCACTGACACCAATGAAGGGGCAACTATTCCTCCCACTGACACCAATGAAGGGGCAACTATTCCTCCCACTGACACCAATGACGGGGCAACTATTCCTCCCACTGACACCAATGACGGGGCAACTATTCCTCGCACTGACACCAATGATGGGGCACTCTTCCTTCCACTGACACTAGCAATGGGGCATGATTCCTCCCACTGACACCAACGATGGGGCACTATGCTTCCTATAATACCAAAAATTAGGCATTTTCTACCCCCACTAGCCACAGCCCGGTCCTTCTAACGTCTGAAGGACAGTAAACTTCCCCCTTGCTTAGCAAGTTTGGAGACCCCGGATTTATGCCAAGTTGGACACTCCTTCCTGTTTACCAGTGAACCTACCTGTCACACTTGGCAAAGGAAGCTGTGTGTTTGAAAAACTGCCGAAGAGAGTGCCAAGGTTTTAGCAGAGACTGAACACAACCTCAAAAGCTATACTGTGCAAAGACATCAGGCTATAAAATGTCCAAGTGACATGAGCGATTTCTCCAGCACACAGGAGTAGATTTACTAAAACTTGAGTGCAAAATCTGGTGCAGCTGTACATGGTAGCCAATCAGCTTCTAACTTCAGCTTGTTCAATAAAGCTTTGCACAGAAACCAATCAGCTTCCAGGTTTTGTCAGAGTTGTACCGGAATTTTTACTCTCCATTTTAGCAAATAAACCCCATAGACTTCATGAGCATAGAACAATCTGGCTGAATTTATCTAGTTTGGTTATTTCACATCTATGAATATCTTAACAATGATAGAAAACTGCCATACCCGGATGAAGAGTAACGTCTTCCCAGAGTCAGAGAGGCCAACAAGTAGAATGGCTCTTCTGCTAGTCTGTCTCTGACGTAGAAGCTTCCACAGCACTAAAAGAGAACAGAGAGTTGTGAACAAGTGTGCCTATAATACAACACTGCCTGCCCCAAACAGCCGAGAGCTACCAAAACCCTTGATGTGTAAGCCATAGGAGTGTAATCCCAATGCTGCACACTATGTAAACGCCATACTGCTTGTTAGAATTAATACTGACCTGTATACAATGGATGGCACGAAAGGAAGCCATCCATTGTATACAACGGTCATGTGACCTGCTGTGATTGGTCACATGACCATGTGATTGGAGCCGGTTCACAGATCTATCATTGGCCGTGTCTGAGGTACACAGCCAGTGACAGATCTCGCCACAACGAGGCCGTGGGCACAAGCAAGGTGCAATCCAGGAAGGACATCATATGACGCTCTCCCGGAGGGACGAGAGGCACGCCTGGCTGTCATTTTAGTATAGGCCGGGCAGGAAGTAGTCAGAAGTCAGCAGCTACAAAAACTGTACCTGTTGACTTTTAATAAACACACACTTACCTGTCCCAGGGTCCAGCAATGTGCTCACCTGAGCTGTCCCTTCTCTGCCTCCCCCCCTGGCATCGCAATTGTGGACACCAGGCCGTGACAGCATGCGGCTTCACAGCCGGGTGTCCCCTGTTAATGCACAAGTCATGCCGTGCTTCCTGATTGGTCCAGCAGTCTCTTCTGGGACCTGTGAAGGTTCCCAGGAGACTGTGGAAGGAAGGAGAGGGCCAAACTTCCGGCTCACTTCACCATGGTAAACTGAGCTGGAAGTGGGAGCGGGTACCTGTCAAAACCAGGGATCCGCTCCCCCCCAAAAGGTGTCATATATGGCAGTGGTGGGGGGAGGAGGCACATAATTGGAGCTTCCACTTTTGATTGGAATTCCACTTTATAGAATGTAAGTTGACAATGAAGACTAATATTACACATGACGTCATGCGTGCTCATGTTCCGTGTGTCCTCCATGCACACCTGTCTGGGTACACTAGCACATGTCACTCCTGTAGAGAACACACAAGATCTCTAACTCACCCAGGCTGACCAATACAACGACAAGGGCCACGATTACAGAGAGCACGGCGGGGTCTTGTCTCTGGATTTCCTGCCTGACGGCATCCATATCCAGCTTCCACTGAGGACCACCATCCTCCACAACTGCCGCCATAGCTGTCCACCACAAGCACATGCGCACGACACTAGATACCGCAATGCGCATGCACCTCACCTCCCGCTACGTGTCACTCCACAGCAACCAATCAGCCAAGAGCTTCCGGGATCCATAGAGCACGCTATTCGCCGAGAGGACGCGTCACGTGGTGTAATGAGAGGGCACTCTGTTAGGGAGGCGGCATGAAGAGGGACTGTCAGTTTGTATGGTGACACCATCATGACACGTGACTGACGTACCGATCTCTCCGGGGATGTCACACCTGGCTTCTCATTGGTCTTCTTACACAACCAAATCTTGTATTCTTTACCAGTCTGCTTTGTTTTACCATGAATGTGTCTAGTCGGTGTATATCACAGTAACCCTTTCCTGAATCCTACTAATGAGCACGTGTGAGCATATCCCTCCCCAACAATGCAATATTGATCATGAGAGTGGTGACAGGCCTCATTCATGCTGGTATACTGAAAGTGGGACTAAACCAAGGACTCTGCATCCACTATATCTGCTTTACCAACGAACATGGAATGCAAAAACTGCTAAATACCTTTTCTCATCAGCATTCTTATGACTTTTATTAGTGTCCAGCAGAGCACATGTTAAAGCTTGTAGGAGGAGATTTAATTCTGCTCTAGAAGGATGCAGGACCCCTTACCTCTGTCTGGTGAGTGATGATTGGCTCTGTACTGATCACATGCACCCTCTCAAGGAAAAAAAAAAGCCCGCTAACAATAGACACCAAATTGAGCATGTGCAGAGTGTCTCCCAGAGCTCTACTGTCAGGAGATGGATTGGGGACAGTAGAAGAAGGGGAGGATCAGAGAAGAGAGAAATCAAACTTCCTTTTTATACAATGTAGAGGATTACACAGTTTGCCTGAAAAAAGACAAAAGTCCATCCAGTCCAACCACCAAAAGAAAAAAAGTTATAATCATACACACATAGTTGATCCAGAGGAAGGCAAAAACCCCAGCAAAGCATGATCCAATTTGCTCTTGCAGGGGAATCCATTCCTTCCTGATCCTCTGAGAGGCAATCAGATATTCCCTGGATCAACTTTACCTATAAATGTTAGTATCCAGTTATATTCTGTGTATCTAGGAAATAATCCAGGCCTTTTTTAAAGCAATCCACTGAGCTGGCCAGAACCAACTCTTGAGGGAGTCTATTCCACATTTTCACAGCTCTCACTGTGAAGAAACCTTTCCGTGTTTGGAGATTACATTTCTTTTCCTCCAGACGTAAAGAGTGCCCCCTTGTCCTCTGTGATGACCTCAGGGTGAATAACTCTACACTGAGTTCACTATATGAACCACTGATGTATGTATACATGTTGATCATATCCCCCCTTAATCTCCTCTTCTCAAGAGAGAATAAATTCAGTTCCTCTAATCTTTCCTCATAGCTGAGCTCCTCCATGCCTCTTATCAGTTTGGTTGCCCTTCTCTGTACTTTCCCCAGTTCCCCAATGTTCTTTTTGTGAATTGGTGCCCAAAACTGAACTGCATATTCCAGATGAGGTGTTACTAATGATTTATACGGGTAATATGATATCTCTCTCTCTGGAGTCTATACCTCTTTTAGTACAAGAGAGGATTTTGCTCACTTTAGAAGCCGCAGCTTGGCATTGCATGCCATTATTAAGCTTGTGATCTACCAGAACCCCCAGATCCTTCTCCACCATTGATTCCCCCAGTTGTACCCCCCCCCAGTATGTATGATGCATGCATATTCTTAGCCCCCAAGTGCATAACCTTACATTGATCAACATTAAACCTCATTTGCCACATAGTTGCCCAATTAAACAGTGCATTGAGGTCAGCTTGTAAATTGGAGACATCCTGTAAGGACGTTATTCCACTGCACAGCTTGGTGTCATCTGCAAAGACTGAAATGGGATTTTTAATCCCAGACCCTATATTGTTTATAAATATATTAAAAAGTAAGGGTCCCAACACTGAACCTTGGGGTACACCACTGACAACCCTAGACCATTCAGAGTATGAATCATTAACCACTACTCTCTGAATACGATCTTTTAGCCAGTTTTCTAACCATTTACATACCGAGTATGTACATTTACATAGCCTGTAGACTTTACCTTACACATTAGCCGTGTGTGAGGAACTGTGTCAAATGCTTTTTTAAAAATCCAAGTATACAACGTCCACCGCCACCCCTCTGTGCAAGTTTTTGCTCACCCCCTCATAAAAAGAAATCAGATTTGTTTGACAACTTCTGTCTTTCATGAATCCATGCTGTCTGTTGCTTAAAATATTTTTTTCCAGCAAGAACTCATCTATGTGGTGTTTTTTTAAACTCTCCAGTATCTTCCCAACTATAGAAGTTAAACTAACAGGTCTATAATTACTTGGTAAAGATTTTGATCCCTTTTTAAATATTGGCACCACATTGGCCTTACGCCAATCCAGTGGTACTATGCTAGTCATTAAAGAGTCCCTAAAAATTAGAAACAATGGCTTTGAAATGACAGAGCTCAATTCTTTAAGGACCTGCGGGTGTATGCCATCCGGTCCAGGTGCTTTATTCACCTTTATTCTGTCTAAATATTTCTGGATCATATCAATTGTAAGCTAATCAATACCATGCCCATTATGGACAAGATCTCCCCCATGCTCCTTTGTATACACAGAGCTGAAGAAGGTACTTAATAAATTTGCCTTCTCCTTGTCCCCAGTCACCCACTCTAGATTATTTTGTAAAAGGCTTATATGCTCAGACCGAACCTTTTTACTATTAATATATTTGAAGATATTTTGTGGGTTTGTCCTGCTATCTTTTGCAATCTGTTGTTCGTTTTCAATTTTGTGGCCTTTATTTCCTTTTTGCATATTCTGTTATATTCTTTGTATAATAGCGCTCCTTCATTTTTATATTTAATAAAAGCTCTTTCTTTATTGTAGCTTTTTTAATTTTGACGGTATGTCACATAAGTTTGATTTTTAGCCTTTATACTTGTTGCCCATGGAAATATATTTTTCATTGTGTTCATATAGTCTTTTTGAAGAACTCCCATTTCTGTGTTGTGTTCATCGATGCCAATATTCCCCCCAGTCTTGAAGAGTAACTGTCAGCTTTGGAAAATTAGCACTCTTAAAGTTGAGCAGTTTTGTTTTTCCCATATGTGCTTGCTGTTTACAGTTAACAATAAATGAAATCATGTTATGGTCACTGCTACCCAGATGTTCTTTTATGTGAACATTTGTAATAAGCTCTGCATGGTTTGAGATTACCAGGTCCAGCAGAGCATCGTTCCTAGTTGGGGCCTCTATGAACTACTGGTAAGTATTATTAATATTCCCTTACAGGCTACTTCTAGTTGAAGTTCTAGTGATGGGTTTTTTGTAATCATTGTGGTGGAATATAACTATATTCACGTGTGGTTCAGAATTCTTTTACTCCGTGTTTCTGAGTTTAGAAGGCATTTACATAGAATTTCCAAGTCAGAAACATATTTCCCCTCTGTACAATAGCATGTGAACACAAAATAAGACTGTGAGTCAAATACAGACCTCCTTTTACTGGTGTATCTGTTAAGCACTATGTTCAGCAAATGGCCAAATGTGGTGTGTCAACCTTGAACTACTGCTACTATGGTATGATGCTCTGTACCTCCAAACTATAGATACCAGCAAAGCCACTTCTGAGAATGGTTGCAGAGTACCTATAATGAGAACAACCAGAAGGGGTTTCTTTTGAACAATATGTGACTTATATTTTACTTTGAAGTATATCCCTTTATGGTGTATACAAACCTCAGTTCAAAGCACTGGGTGTGATTACCTTAGTCACTGCTATCTGCCTTAGGCTAAAAACAAAACATAATCTGGGGAGACTGTTCCTCCAGAACGCAGAAGGGTGATTGACAGCCTCAGCTATGCATGTTTCTCAATGAGATTTTGTAGGTGTGTCCCCTTTCCCTAACTCAGGTCTCAGATTACACTTAGTTCCCCTCTCTATGTTATTCAGTGTGTGATGTCAGATACCCACCCCCTGCATTCTGGAGTTGAGAAATAGCCTTTGATCTGTAGCACCACCCTCTTAAGGGCCGCTGGATTTGTTTTGGTCCCCCTAAGCTCTGCACGACCAGGCAACATGCATTTTCCACACTTGCACATTCAGAATTAGTAAACAGTCCATGAACTGTTTTTTAGTTGTTTTTGGATGGGGACTAGGAGTATATGAGATGCCCAAGGAATAGCTGGACAAACCCCAGCCTTCCTTTCAATCTGTCTTCAACCTGACACCCCTTCTGCTCAGGCTCTGCCAAATTCAAGGGTTGTCCTTGGTCACCATACTCGGCCTCCTGCCTGGGGATTGGCCAAGGTCCCCCAAACATGCAAATCTTTTTCCCTTCTCTTCTTCCAGAAAGTTCTCTAAGTTTCTGGGTGGGAGGGCTCCAGAAGCCCTGACCTGTAGAGTCTCCCAGCCTATCCTGAGGTGAACTGCTGACACACTCCCAGGCTGCTACCCTACTTCTATCTACACAATAACAAAGCCTATCTAACTAGAAGGTGTTACATCTGTGTTGTAGAATGCTATAGAGGAGAGATGACTGCAATTAAACAGGAACAACGTATGTAAGAAAATTTGTTTAATCTCTGTGTATCACCTGAGACCAGTCACTTGACTGGGTATATGCAAGGGTTTACAACCATTTTAAGTTCAGAAATTGCCTGATTGTGGCACTTGTAAGCACAGGCTGGTTTCCTATGCAAAGTGTTTGGTTTTAAAAGGCCATTTAAAAGGTGCCATTTTCTTGAATTCTGTACTGGCTTTTAGTGGGAGTTGCACATGTTTAATACATCTGTAACGGACTGCCTGACAGCACCTCTATCAGTCCCCTGGTAGAGCCTCCCCAGAGTGCGGAGTCTAAGCACCGGAGCACTTGTTCACCAGGGCCCCTGATGGTGGGGATGGTACCAGGTCGCAACTACCAGGTATCTCCAACAGGGGTAGAGGAGTCTGACAGGGGCTCCAGAGAGCTAGGAGTCTGATGTAAGGGAGCCTAGTGATCCCTGCGGGGTGGGTGGATGGATGAGCGAAATCAGAGTCGTGCAGGCCGGGTCGGTAACTAGCGGATCGGTAAGGTACACAACGGTAGGCAAAGGATAGTCGGGTCACACGCAGGGTCAATACCAGGAGGTCAGATCTAAACGGGAACATCCAGGAGCAGAGTCAGGCAAGCCAAGGGGTCAGGATGGGAGAAGGCAACAAGGTCAAAACAATCCAGATCAGAAATACTCACACACAGGTAACAGGATACAAAGACCATTCGGCAACAAGTGCCTGTGCAGGGCTAGTTTAAATAGCCCGCCCTGCACCTGACAGGCATAGCCTGGGTCCCAGTGCCTGCCTAGTACTGTCCAGATCACGGGTGCGCCTGTGTCCTAGTGCCCTGCCACCTATACGCCTCGGCAGACACCTACGCATGTGTAGACCCATGCGTCGCGATGGCTCCTGACAACATCACAGAATTACACTTGTATGGAAATACATCACCGAATGTTAAATATGAACCCTTCCCTCATGTACACATATTTAGTTTGATTAACTTATTAGTACCCCTAAAAATACAGTAACATGATTATGACCCTCAAACTTTGATTTCAGAATGTCATGAATTACCACTATGTTGACCAGTCAGAAATACCCAGGAGGTGAGAATGGAGTAAGTGACATAAGGGGTCTAATGTACTAAAGTATGATAGAAAGATGAACTGAAGTGCACCTGTATTCATTTTACAACTATTTATCTCCCCTGTACATGAATAGATGTTTCAAATGAACATTTCACACATTAGTAAATCAGACTTGAACCGTATCTATGATCATAATATAAAGTCATATTTTCATTTCCAAATTGTATTTCAACTATTTCTAGCTTACTCCTATTACTCTGAATGATCTTGAAGTTCCTCCTAAATTCTGTGACACTTATTCAAAATGCCCTGGGAGTAGGTGCTGCTGTGTCACACATTTCACAGATCCTGCCTTCTGAACTACAGGGGATGAGAGGAGGAAAGCATGCGGAGAATCCAGGAACTTGTGGAAGGAGATGACCAGCAGACAGCCAGCACTCACATCAGCAAATTAGATTCTTCAAGTAAGCTTTTATGGATTATCAAATATAACTACATAGTTGCCAGCTGCCTCAGATTTGCTGGAATAGTGCAACTTTTTAACTAAATGTCCTGCCAAAACTGTGTCCCGTAAATACAGTGCGAGGTTTGCTAAGTGGTATTACGCATGAGCCAAGGACACCTTGCCACAACTTATGACAGCCAGCACACGTGTTGCCTGGGACCTTCCCACTGCATTAGCACACACTGTACAGCTGATGAGTGGGATAGGGAGTCTTTTCTGGGTAGGCAGCAGCTTCTATATAGAAGAAGAGGAGTGCCTGTATATCACAGCCATGTGACATTGTGGGTCGGCTCAAACCCTCTTGCTCAGCCTTCAGCATGTACTCCTCCTGGCCTGCTATTATCTGAGAATCAGAAAAAAGATGGGGGAGTGTAGTGGTAACTTTACAGGTGGGAATGAGGGGCCAGGCAGCAAATATCTGCTTCGGGGAGGGGGGGCATTGGAGACACAGGTGTTTTGTGAAGGGCCATTGGTGGCAGAGGTGTGATATGGGGGGGCATTGGAGGCAGAAGTGTGCCATAGGGGACTATTGGAGGCAGAGGTGTGCTGGAGGGGAACATTGGAGGCAGAGATGTACTGTGGGGGTTAGAAGAGGCATTGGAGGCAGAGGTTTGTTGGGGGGGGGGATTGGAGGCAGAGGTGAGCTGTGGGGGGGTCACTGGAGGCAGATGTCTGCTGTGGAGGGCCGTTGGAAGCAGAGATGTGCTGTAGGTGGCCATTGGAGGCAGAGGTGCGCTGGAGGGGAACATTGGAGACAGAGATGTGCTGTGGGGGTGGAAGGTAGAAGGGGCATTGGTGACAGTGGTTTGTTGTGGGGGGGGGGGATTGGAGGCAGAAGTGTGCTGTGGGGTCCATTGGAGGCAGAGGTGTGCTGTATGGGGCAATTAGAAGCAGAGCTTTGCTGTGTATAGGGGGGTAGAAGGGGCATTGACGGCAGAGGTTTGTTGTGGGGGGAACATTGAAGGCAGAGGTTTGTTGTGGGGGGAACATTGAAGGCAGAGGTTTGTTGTGGGGGGAACATTGAAGGCAGAGGTTTATTGTAGGGGAAACATTAGAGGCAGGGGTTTGTTGTGGGGAAAACATTGGAGGCAGGGGTGTGCTGTGAGGGGAGCACTGGAGGCAGAGGCGTGCTGTTGGGGACATTGGAGACGGGTGTGCTGTGAGGGGAGCACTGGAGGCAGAATTGTGCCGTTGGGGACATTGGAGACGGGTGTGCTGTGGGGGGGCCATTGGAGACAGAGGTATGTTGGAGGGGAGCATTGGAGGCAGAGATGTCCTGTGGGATGGGGGATAGAAGGGGCATGGGAAGCAAAGGCCTGTTGTGGGGGGAAAAGTTGGAGGAAGAGGTGTGCTGTGAGGACTGGGGTCATTGAAGGCAGAGGTGTGCTGGGGGGATTGAAGCACTGGAAGCAGATGTGTGCTGAGGGGAAGCATTAGAGACAGGTGTATGCTGGGTGGGGACATTGGGGGCAGAGGTGTGCTGTGGGGAGACATTGGAGACAGATATGTGCTTGGGGGGGGGATTGGAGGTGTTGTACTGCACCTGGTGTAAATAATCCCATAAGCCTCTCTCACTGGCCATTTTTTCATTAGGGGAGCCCCGGGTCTTGCATAATTTTATAATTTTAGCAACACCCCCTGCTTGTTACTATTGTCCTGAGGGCTCATTCAGAACGCTCTTTGGAGACCATTGTAATGCTACCTACCTTGCCAAACTGTGACGCCACTTTTGTTAAAGGACATCAACTTTTATATACAGTATCTCACAGAAGTAAGTACACCCCTCACATTTTTGTAAATATTTTATTATACCTTTTCATGCGACACCACTGACTTATTTGGTTCAGATGGTGTCATGCGTGTGTGGCGGCAACCAGGTGAGGAGTACAAAGACAAGTGCATCTTGCCTACAGTCAGGCATGGCGGTGGGAGTGTCATGGTCTGGGGCTGCATGAGTGCTGCCAGCACTGGGGAGCTACAGTTCCTTGAGGGAACCATGATTGCCAACATGTCCTGTGACATACTGAAGCAGAGCATTATCCCCTCCCTTCAGAGACTGGACCGCAGGGCAGTATTCCAACAAACCTCCAATACGACCACTGCTTTGCTAAAAAAGCAAAGGGTAAAGGTGATGGACTGGCCAAGCATGTCTCCAGACCTAAACCCTATTGAGCATCTGTGGGGCATCCTCAAACGGAAGGTGGAGGAGCGCAAGGTCTCTAACATCCACCAGCTCCGTGATGTCATCATGGAGGTGTGGAAGAGGACTCCAGTGGAAACCTGTGAAGTTCTGGTGAACGCCATGCCCAAGAGGGTTAAGGCAGTGCTGGAAAATAATGGTGGCCACACAAAATATTGACACTTTGAGCCCAATTTGGTCATTTTCACTTAGGGGTGTACTCACTTTTGTTGCCAGCAGTTTAGATATTAATGGCTGTGTGTTGAGTTATTTTGAGGGGACAGCAAATTTACACTGTTATACAAGCTGTATACTCACTACTTTACATTGTAGCAAAGTGTCATTTCTTCAGTGTTGTCACATGAAAAAATATAAGAAAATATTTACAAAAATGTGAGGGGTGTACTCACTTCTGTGAGATACTGTACATGTTTAAAACTCCAACCCTGACCATAGCCTATACAATCTAATAGCATGATCTCCTTTAGATTTACTATAAACTGTGTACTGCAAGGGCTTTCCTGGTTTGATACTTATTGAATAGATTGTTTAAGTTTGGCTTCATATTATACCTTAAAGCCACTTGTATGACATATCCATGTGTACAATATATCAAAAAATTACAAAACAGTTTCATCGGACTTTACTGGCATAGAAGGGAATATACATACAAATTTCTAAAATGTATACAATTTATTACAAAGAATTTTATCCATTAAAAACAAACAGAGACCTTATAGGTCATATGAACAAATTTTACATATGTTTAAGATTTACAGGTGAAACTCGAAAAATTAGAATATCGTGCAAAAGTTCATTTATTTCAGTAACGCAACTTAAAAGGTGAAACTAATATATGCGATAGACTCATTACATGCAAAGCAAGATAGTTCAAGCCGTGATTTGTCATAATTGTGATGATTATGGCTTACAGCTCATGAAAACCCCAAATCCACAATCTCAGAAAATTAGAATATTACATGCAATCAATAAAACAAGGATTGTACATAGAACAATATCGGACCTCTGAAAAGTATAAGCATGCATATGTACTCAATACTTGGTTTGGGCCCCTTTTGCAGCAATTACTGCCTCAATGCGGCGTGGCATGGAAGCTATCAGCCTGTGGCACTGCTGAGGTGTTATGGAAGACCAGGATGCTTCAATAGTGGCCTTCAGCTCTTCTGCATTGTTCGGTCTCATGTCTCTCATTTTTCTCTTGGCAATGCCCCATAGATTCTCTATGGGGTTCAGGTCAGGCGAGTTTGCTGGCCAATCAAGCACAGTAATCCCATGGTCATTGAACCAGGTTTTGGTGCTTTTGGCAGTGTGGGCAGGTGCCAAGTCCTGCTGGAAAATGAAGTCAGCATCCCCATAACGCTCGTCTGCGGAAGGTGCTCCAAAATCTCCTGGTAGACGTCTGCATTGACCCTGGACTTAATGAAGCACAGTGGACCAACACCAGCAGATGACATGGCTCCCCAAATCAACACAGACTGTGGAAACTTCACACTGGACTTCAAGCATCTTGTAGTGTGTGCCTCTCCATTCTTCCTCCATACTCTGGGTCCATGGTTTCCAAATGAGATGCAAAAGTTGCTCTCATCAGAAAAGAGGACTTTGGACCACTGAGCAACAGCCCAGGTCTGTTTTTCTATAGCCCAGGTAAGACGCTTGTGATGTTGTTTGTTGTTCAGGAGTGACATTTGAATGTCCAGGATCCGTCTGTGTGTGGTGGCTCTTGATGCACTGACTCCAACCTCAGTCCACTCCTTGTGAAAGTCCCCAACACTTTTGAATGGCCTTTTCCTGACAATCCTCTCCAGGCTGCGGTCATCCCTGCTGCTTGTGCAACTTTTTCTTCCACACTTGTCCCTTCCACATAACTTTCTATTAATGTGCTTTGATACAGCACTTTGGGAACATCCAACTTCTTTTGCAATTACCTTTTGAGGCTTTCCCTCCTTATTGAGGGTGTCAATGATGGTTTTCTGCACAACTGTCAGGTCAGCAGTCTTTCCCATGATTGTGATTCCTACTGAACCAGACTGAGAGACCACTTAAAGGCTCAGGAACCCTTTGCAGGTGTTATGGCTTAATTAGCTGATTAGAATGGGACACGTTGAGCCGAGAATATTGCACCTTTTCACAATATTCTAATTTTCTGAGATTGTGGATTTGGGGTTTTCATGAGCTAAAAGCCATAATCATCACAATTATGACAAATCACGACTTGGAATAACTTGCTTTGCATGTAATGAGTCTATCTCATATATTAGTTCCACCTTTTAAGTTGCATTACTGAAATAAATGAACTTTGCATGGTATTCTAATCTTTTGAGTTTCACCTGTAGAAACCAACTGTAACTTATTTACTACATTACATTGTTTCAGCGTAGATAATATATATAGATGGCTAATTGCCTTATTCAAAAAATATTGTGTGCAAATACTGTAAGTTCTCATAGGTCAACACGTTTCTCATTTCTGCTTCTTCAGGATGCATGAATTAAAATAGCAGTGCTAACTTGAATCTGTGTGTGTGTGACAAATATGCAGGATACTTCCTGGGCAGCCATCCAGATATCAAGGAGGTCCAAGAATTAGGCAATAATCAGGGATGTCTCTATTTGTAACATAACTGGGCATCAGGAGGAGTGAACGAATAATATACAGTGGGGCAAAAAAGTATTTAGTCAGCCACCAATTGTGCAAGTTCTCCCACTTAAAAAGATGAGTGAGGCCTGTAATTGGCATCATAGGTAGACCTCAACTATGAGAGACACAATGAGAAAAAAAATCCAGACAATCACATTGGCTGATTTGGAAAGAATATATTTGCAAATTATTGTGGAAAATAAGTATTTGGTCACCTACAAACAAGCAAGATTTCTGGCTCTCACAGACCTGTACCTTCTTCTTTAAGAGGCTCCTCTGTCCTGCACTCATTACCTGTATCAATGGCACCTGTTTGAACTTGTTATCAGTATAAAACACACCTGTCCACAACCTCAAACAGTCACACTCCAAACGCCACTATTGTGAAGACCAAAGAGCTGTTGAAGGACACCAGAAACAAAATTGTAGACCTGCACCAGGCTGGGAAGACTGAATCTGCAATAGGCAAGCAGCTTGGTGTGAACAAATCAACTGTGGGAGCAATAATTAGAAAATGGAAGACATACAAGACCACTGATAATCTCCTTCGATCTGGGGCTCCACACAAGATCTCACCCCGTGGGGTCAAAATGATTACAAGAACGGTGAGGAAAAATCCCAGGACCACACGGGGGGACCTAGTGAATGACCTGCAGAGAGCTGGGACCAACGTAACAAAGGCTACCATCAGTAACACACTACGCCGCCAGGGACTCAGATCCTGCAGTGCCAGACGTGTCCCCCTGCTTAAGCCAGTACATGTCCGGGCCCGTCTGAAGTTTGCTAGAGAGCATTTGGATGATCCAGAAGAGGATTGGGAGAATGTCATATGGTCAGATGAAACCAAAATAGAACTGTTTGGTACAAACACAACTCGTCGTGTTTGGAGGAGAGAGAATGCCGAGTTGCATCCAAAGAACACCATACCTACTGTGAAGCATGGGGGTGGCAACATCATGCTTTGGGGCTGTTTCTCCACAAAGGGACCAGGATGACTGATCCATGTACAGGACAGAATGAATGGGGCCATGTATCGTGAGATTTTGAGTGCAAACCTCCTTCCATCAGCAAGGGCATTGAAGATGAAAGGTGGCTGGGTCTTCCAACATGACAATGATCCCAAACATACCGCCCGGGCAACGAAGGAATGGCTTCGTAAGAAGCATTTTAAGGTCCTGGAGTGGCCTAGCCAGTCTCCAGATCTCAACCCCATAGAAAACCTTTGGAGGAAGTTAAAAGTCCACGTTGCCCAGCGACAGCCCCAAAACATCACTGCTCTAGAGGAGATCTGCATGGAGGAATGGGCCAACATACCAGCAACAGTGTGTGCCAACCTTGTGAAGACTTACAGGAAACGTTTGACCTCTGTCATTGCCAACAAACGATATATAACAAAGTATTGAGATGAACTTTTCATATTCACCAAATACTTATTTTCCACCATAATTTGCAAATACATTCTTTCCAAATCAGCCAATGTGATTGTCTGGATTTTTTTTTCTCATTTTGTCTCTCATAGTTGAGGTCTACCTATGATGCCAATTACAGGCCTCTCTCATCTTTTTAAGTGGAAGAACTTGCACAATTGGTGGCTGACTAAATACTTTTTTGCCCTACTGTAATAACCAAACAAATCCAAGCCAATAGGGAATATATAAAGCCTCGACTCAACCTTCCAAATTATATGGATCACTATAATTCTGCCTTCAAGCTTTTAAGACCTCCCTTAGATATAATTCCTCAGATATACAGTATATAGAGCCATAACACATGACACTGCCGCTAAAGGATTCCCACAGGGCGACTGGATCACATAGCAAATGTACCTCAAACTGGTAAGTCTGCATCTGGCAGATAGCCCGCACTGCAGCAATTACACAGACTTCAGGGTGTCCAGTGCTGACTATCTGCCAAATCAGGACTTACCTGTTTGAGGTACATTTGTTATGTTACCCAGCAGTTGCCCTATTGGAATCCTTCAGCTACAGTGTCACTCAGTAATGTATCTCTATATTTTTGAGGAATTAGGCTACTTTCACACTGATCTGCCGTAAAAACACAAAGGCTTTTTTATTGTGCTTTTGCAGTGCTTTCTAAGCGTTTTTAAAGGACTCGTGACTTAAAAACTGCTCCAAAAATGCTTCCCAGAGGTGTTTTTGAGGCATTTTTAGGTGTTTTTCAGGCGTTTTCCATTGATTTCAATGGGAAGAGGCGTTTTTGGGGTGTTTTTTTTAACTCCCCAAACATGCCCCAAAGATGCTGCAAGCAGGAGTTTTTACATCACAAGCGCAACACCTCAGTGTGAAAACATACATTAATATACATTGACATACCTAGGGAAGCAGTTTTCTTGAGCTTTTCAGGTGCTTTTTTTAAATACAAAAATGCTTGAAAAACTCAGTGTGAAAGCAGCCTTATATCCAAGTGAGTTCTTGAAGGTTTGAAGGCAGAGGATTTATTTCTGCACAATATAGTTTGAATAGGGCAATTAATCTACTGTATATGAATACGCTGAAACAATGTAAATCTTGAATATGTGTACAATTTGTTCTTATAACCTATAAGTCTCTGTGTGTTTTTAATGGATACCGTTCTTTGTAATAAAATGTATACCTTTATAAATTTGTACGTATGTTCCCTTCTATGCCAGTAAAGTCTGTTGAAACTGTTTTGTAACTTTTGCCCTCACTTTGGTAAAGCTAAAGGAAATTGCACAGATTGTATAGTGTATGACCAGTTTATGAGCACCTCTCACACTGACTTTCCAGGTTCCACCACTCCATATCTGACAGGTAAAAGTTAAATCTTTACTGGAACTAATATCAAAATATAGCCACAACACGGGGTGTTCCAGATATGTGATATGTTGTTATAAATGATTAAATTATATGTAAACCTATCAGTGAGAGGTAAGATTCACAGGAAAATCCACCCAGGGATGTTGCAAGTTTGGAATTATATCATGGTGGTTATGATGTGTAAATGTCAGCCTTTTAAATTCTGCAGTTTTGAAAGCTTTTTAGACCTAAGCGAGTCACATGACAGGGAAAATAAAACAAATTCCTATGGAGGACGGTCACATCTACAGACCCTTGAAAAAGTATTCATACCCCTTGAAATTTTCCACATTTTGTCATGTTACAATTAAAAACGTAAATGTATGTTACTGGGATTTTATGTGATAGATCAACACAAAGTGGCACATAATTGTGAAGTGGAAGCAAAATGTTAAATGGTTTTTAACCACCTCCCGCCCGCCATATAAGGAAATGACGGGCACAAGGCGGTTCTCTTATTGTGGGAAGACATCATATGACGTCCTCCCACTCTAACCGCACATGTGCAGCTTTGGTGGCATGCAGCGCGGTGATTGGTGGAGCACTATGTCCCTGGGACACAGCGGATCACCGATCAATGGAAAGAGCCGAAGACGTCGGCTCGGTCATGTGATCAGCTGTGTCCAATCACAGCTGATCGCATGTAAATAGGGAAATGTCGGTTATTGGCATTTCTCTCCTCACGAGCTGTCACACTGACAGCTCGAGAGGAGAGGAGAGCCAGTAATCAGCATTCCTCGGAGGAAACATGTACACTGATCATCAGGGCATCACATGCAATTCCAGTGCATTTTGCCAAGGCTCCTGTGTGTGACTGAGCTGTGAGAGAGAGAGAAAGAGAGAGATCATCCAAAATCGCAAGTGTTTAAAAAATTGCAGTAAAAACGCATTGCTGTTCAGCCCCAGGAAGAATTGCAGCTAAATTGCACTGCAGTTGTTCCTTGAATCACACTTGAAAACTGAACTAATTCACACCACTTAAGTGTGAACCTAGCCTTAAGCTGAATTCCAGGCAGATAGAGAACATTTAAAATGTATCTAAACCCCAAAGCAAAAGTAATATATTACAACTTACCAATCCTTGGATATGGTGGCTACATTTGTTTTCTGTTCTCATTTTTTTTTCTTTGTATTCACCTGGTGATCCGGTCAGTAACACACTTTGGGGTTGATTTACTAAAACTGGAGAGAGCAAAATCTGGTGCAACTCTGCATAGAAACCAATCAGCTTCCAGGTTTTATTGTCAAAGCTTAATTGAACAAGCTGAAGTTAGAAGCTGATTGGCTACCATGTACAGTTGCACCAGATTTTTCACCCTCCAGTTTGAGCAAATGAACTCCTCTCTGTCTTAGGTTGGCTCCTTTTTTGCTATGGAGGACCAATGGAGACACCGTTGAACAGCAGCACTATCTGGAGAGAGTAGTGTTAGATGGACAAGTAGATTTAGATGGATTTTACATAAGCAGGGGCGGACTGACCATTTGGAGACACGGGCACTGCCCGAGGGCCCGGGGTCAGTAGGGGGCCCCATAAGATGCCCCTGGTACCTTTTTCATAAGCTTTTTTGAGTTTGCGCAAGGACACAGGGGCCCCATGATCCCCTATTGCCTGGGGGTCCCATGAGTTGTCAGTCCGCCCCCATACATAAGTGATTTAACAAGTTACAGTCTGACCCCAGCTAAAACTTTTTAGGCAGTTACAGAAACAGTTCTTTCCTTTTTGGATAAAGACTTTACATAAATGAATACAAGCTGACCACTGTGAGCACTCCTGCCATTCATTTCTGGACCAGTGTTTTATTTTTTTTTAATGACTATAGGAGTTTTTCTTAAGCACGGGGTTCCCAAAACAGCCCCATTGATTTAAACGCATTACTACATGATAGAAGATGAAAGCTTACTGATAGCAGCAGTGCTATTTTATTTTTCAGATATTATAACCCCTTCATTATTGTAAGAACAGTGCAGCTGACCATCATAGATACAGTTAAGCCTTTTCTTGAATAAGAGAATGTAGCTCTACGCAGGGTAGATTTGTCCATGGACTAGGGAGTAGGTCATTCTTTTGTGCCAGACTCTTAGCAGCTGTGGAAGGAGCAGGCAGAGAGAAGCTCTGTAGACAGAAAAAGTACAGGTAAGAAGAAATCATTCTGTCTCTGCAAACATCACCATATTGACAAGTTCAAGACTTTGACGTTCTCGTCACCTTCCTATCACATCTGATGCTCTCTGGCAGGGTAATGACATACTAAAGGACATTTTTCCTCTATGGAACACTTCTCAGAGACCTTTAGCCTGCACATTTTCCCAGACTTTGAGAGCTTAAAATCCACGTTAAACAGTATTCTATAAATAAAAAAACAAAAACAAAACCCATTTTTCTGCAATGTGCACTCAATCCAGAGCTGAGTCCTGCAGTAATTCTGTTCTACCACTAAGTGTCGTCAGTCTTCCAAACTGAATGACAGCCAGTGTCATTCAACCCACTTTCTCTTAGAATTGGCTGTCAGGTACCTGTGACCAGTGGTGTATTTAGGTTTTCTGCTGCCCTAGGCAACACAAAAATCGGACGCCCCTCCTCCCCTGCGTAGAGAGCCTGACACCAACCAACACCAGACCCCCTTCCCCCCCTCCGCAGAGAGAGCCTGAAAGTGAGAAACAACATCACTGCCCCATCACCCCCCGTCCGGGGGAAGTGCTGCCCCCCTAAAAAATGCTGCCCTAGGCAAATGCCTTGTTTGCCTTGTGGCAAATACGCCCCTGCCTGTGACAGCCTGGGATCAGACTCCTACTGCACTGATAAGTGCCTGCACATTATTACATTAGCTCTGTTTGGTGTGGCAGCAAGGATCACCCATCACCACCAACAAAAGCGAAAATTAAGTACCAGTTATCATATTGGACTAGCTAGAGGACCCTTGAAAAAATGTATATATGTTCTGAATATGTTCTGGCAGCACTAGGGTCGTTGGTTCGAATCACAACCATGGCACCACTTGCCTGGAGTTTTGTTATGTTATCCCTGTGCCTGCGTTGGTTTCCTCTGGGTACTCTGGTTTCCTCCCACACTCCAAAGACATGCTGGTAGGTTAATTGGATCCTGTCTATGTTAGCCCTAGTATGTGTATGTGTGAATGTACATTAGGGAACTTAGATTGTACACCCCTTGAGGACAGGGATTGATGTGAATGTACAATATAAATATAATGGAAAGCACAGTGTAAATTGATGGCACTATACATAAGTACTCTCCTAGATATGTGCTAGGTTAGGTAAACAGCTCAATTTTGTACTAATTTCCTTGTCTCCAGTTTTCTTTTAACAGCACAAATAATTCTCAAAGTGGGAGATTTGGTATAGTCTCTACGTCATAATAGACTTCACCATTAGATGGTGCTACAGGAAAACGTATGCAGGTTGTGATCCTGCAATAACCTTCAATAGTTTTTTTTTTCTGAACCAGCAATAGCTTCCTAGTTCAACTAAAACACCTAAAGCTAAAGTTTAGTGATTTCTTTTCTCATTTAAATCATCACCAGAGACAATACCTACATAAATGTAATGTGATCTTCTGGTACCGGGGTGGTTAATATGAATTAGACATGTGCATTTCATGACAAACCAATTTTTTGGACAAAAGTTTTGTTTGGAGATTCGGATGTATATGAATCTCTGAATGGACATAGCAACAAATGTAAACAAATCCAAAAAAAAAGTTTAAATGAAATTAACGGATGCATTTATTTCATTTGGATGATGTCAATTTTAAAATTTGTTTGATAATTCTGATTTGAGTATAGTTGTGATTTAAATTGAATTTTTTAATTGTCACAGTCAGTCAGCTCAGTTCCACAATCAAATGCAATTCTTAGGTTTGAAAAATCTGTGGGCTCCAAATTTCGCATAATTTTTTCTGTTGTGTATTCCACCCGAATAGTTTTGATGAATGAATAACGATTCCACTAGCAAAATTGGAAACCAATAACTAATATATAGCAATCTTCAAAAAAAAAATGCTAAATATTTACAATCCACCCAGACCAACAAATATATGAAATTAATGCAAAATGTAAGGAAACAAATCCTGAAAACGAATCATTTCAACATAACGAATATGACAAAAAAAATCCTTTAACCTCCCTGATGGTATTCCCGAGTGTAGCTCGGGGTAAAGTTTCAGTACCACAAGCGGTAACCCCGAGCTACACTTGGGCTTACCATGCGGCGCTGCTCCGCAATCTCTCGATCACTTACCTTGTCCTGCGCTCCCGCGATGTCCCTCCTGCAGTGTCGCCGGCAATGTAATCCAGCGAATGCCGGCATCTGTCTTCTGGGTTCCGTCCCCTGCGACGTCGGGACGTACGGGGGATGGAACGGTGGGAAGTTTGAAAATGACAAAAAGTGACATTCACTAAAATCACACAGTAAAACATTACTGTATCAAACCATTTCACATACATTTTTTCCCGAGTGCTTTGTTCTGTGCCCTGCCTGCATTTTTACTGTTCTTTCTACCTGGAAACTGAGAAGTGTTCATGGCGTCCAAAAAGTGTCCCTTTAGGTCAAAAGCGGGTTTAGACCAGCTAGAGAACAGCAATAGTAAATTAGAACTACTTGCAGAATTGAGTGATAATGATTTGTGGGGAAATTTGTCATCAGACACTGAAAACGATTTTGCGACTTTGCTCAGTGATGTGCGAACTTGGTGCTATATTTCAAATTTCAGTGTTTTTGGTTTGATTATTATTGAATTAAATTTATTATTATTATTATTTATGATTATTTATTAAATTATAATTTATGATTTTGTGTTTCAAGTTTTATCCTACCCGGGATGTTTACTAGACTCTTGTTTGAACAGATTTCAGTGAGTTATTCCTAAAAATTACAGGCCTAGAATAAAAAAAATACATATTTCCATGCAAAAAAATGTACCGCTTTGAGCACAGAAATATGGACATAATCAGACCGCTAGGGAGGTTAATGAATGAATGCATCCGAAACAAAACAAACATTTCTGGAGTGCACATCTAATATGAACAGCTACAGCTGTGACAGTTACTCATCAAAACTACCGACTATATCTTCCCTTTCTGCCCCATCCTCCATTTATAGAAGCCCTACTATTGGTTCCCACAATATAAAGTTCTATGTGAATGGAGGATCGGCAGATACAGCTCTTTTCGTTGTGGGAACTGATAGTACGGCTTCTTAAAAGGGAAAAGGGGAGCAGAAAGGCATGGCATAGTCGACACTGTTGATGGTGTAGCCGCTCATATTAACCCCTGCAGCACCAGTAGATCACAGCTACAGAGGAACCTGGGGGGGGGGGGGGGCAGATGGGATACTCTTCAGGCATGCAAGTACCATTCCTGGTGCTGATTTAAAAAAAAAACACTAAACTTCAGCTTTAAGAAAAACACATTTCATGGGATGGGCTTCTAATTAATTTGCAGTATTTTTCACAAGAAAATATAAACAAGGTTAATTGGAATATATAACTCTTTTATGAAAGATAAAAGAAATAGAAGGAAAGGCAGTACAATACCTGATGTAGGAGAACATTTATTTAGCATGGACACAGCAGAGTAGTAGGAGTTCCCCAGGAAATCTTCTATTGTGGTTTTCTGGTCAACCTCAAGCAAGCATTGAGTAGAGTCTTTAAAGAGAAGGTCCTTTCCTTCCTTTGATCCAAACAACTGAAAATTCTGTCTCTGGCTTCCATTTCGCCCAAACTGAGCCTGAAAATGTGCAGCAAAATGTTTAGTGATGCATTTGTTTTAGACAAAATAGAAGACACAACATTCTGGAATCACTTTCATTCTGGAAAATTCAATTTATGAATTCAGCAGTGACGTTTTTGAAGTATTAATAATATATTGGACTTGTATCATGCAGCTGAAAGAGTTACAGTGGATTCATCCTGTTTTAAGAAAAATTTTGAGGTCATTAAATGGTATTACCACTGAAAATGTGAATTTTGGAAAAATGCTGGAGCGTTAGTTACCCATTTACAGTAGTAATCTAGAAACTAAAGATTCCTTCATCCCACTACACGATAGTTCTTTCTACTCAATAGGGCTCATATACACAGGCTCATTCTTCAGTAGAGAACAAGACAAACTAGCATATATTGTGCCTGGGATTTCCTGGTTTCTGGCCCGGGTGTTCTAAACTGGGTAGGAAATTTATATCTCTGCACATGTGCCACTTTACACAAATAGTGATACACAGCTGTGTACAGCCGCCTGCAACCATTCATGCCCATGGGTGTCTGTATACAGCAACAGGAACTCCTTTATGCTGTACTGGAAAAAGCTCCCATGCGCATGAGCCTTAAATTCAGTAAAACTGCAAATACGCAGAATAAAAAATATATGTATATTAAAATATATACTGTGTATATACACTATATTGCCAAAAGTATTGGTACACCCCTCCAAATCATTGGATTCAGGTGTTCCAATCACCTCCATGGCCACAGGTGTATAAAATCAAGCACCTAGGCATGCAGACTGCTTCTACAAACATTTGTGAAAGAATGGGTCACTCTCAGGGGCTCAGTGAATTCAATGTGCAATAAGTCCATCAGTGAAATTTCCTTGCTGCTAAATATTCCACGGTCAACTCTTAGTGGTATTATAACAAAGTAGAAGCAACTGGGAACAACAGCAACTCAGCCATGAAGTGGTAGGCCATGTAAAATGACAAAGTGGGATCAGCGCATGCTGATGCGCACAGAAGTCTCCAACTGTCTGCAGAGTCAATAGCTAAAGACCTCCAAACTTCATGTGACCTTCAGGTTAGCAACAATGCATAGAGAGCTTCATGGAATGGGTTTCTATTGCTGAGCAGCTGCAGCCAAGCTTTACATTACCAAATGCAATGCAAGATACTATATTCTGTTATTTTATATTTTATTGTATTCAATTCTATTCTATTATTTTCTATTCTATTATGTTCTTTATTGTCTGTTCCATTCTTTTCTATTCTATTATAATCTATTCTATTCTTGTCAAATTTGAGTCAAATTTGAATCAAATTTCTTTTCTTTTCTTGGCCCTGAATGGCCAAGGTGACAGTGCCACTTTAATTAATCTCTCATGAATACCTAATTGCATTAACTGGTATTTTCTTGTATTTTGCTGGCGTTCATCTTTAATTATTGATAACAAATGTTTTTTAGTTTATTATTAATAATAATAACAATAATAATAATTATTATACAGGATTTCTATAGCACCAACAGTACAGTAAATAAAATAGAGACACCAGAATGTACAGGGTGTAACAGATCTTCAGTAATAGGTCCTATCATCCAGATGAAACCAGTAGCAATAGTATATAGGGAATAAGTCCTTGAAGGAGTGTGGTAGCAGTGGAGAAAATGTGCAAGTGGGTAGAGCATACGACAAGGAGGTGGCCTACTTCTGATTATTATTATACAGGATTTATATGGCGCCAACAGTTTGCACAGCGCTTTACAAAATGAAAGTAGACATTAGTTACAATAGAATTTGGTACAAGAGGAAACTGGGCCCTGCTCGTTAGAGCTTACAATCAAAGGGTTGAGTGATACAAAAGGTAATAGCTGTGGGGAATGAGCTTATGGAGGAAATAAAAAGCAATTTACTAGTTAGAAGCAAGATAGGCTTCTCTAAAGAGAAAGGTTTTCAGGGATTGTCTAAAGGTGGATAAATTAGGAGATAGTCTGACAGATTGGGGTAGGGAATTCCATAGGATGGGAGAAGTCCTGGAGGCAAGCATGGGAGGAGGTCACATGGGAAATAGAAAGCAGAAGGTCTTGGCAGGATCGAAAAGTGTGGTTTGTTTCAACCAAATTATTATGAGAATAGTTCCTGAGGACAAGATCTATTGTCAACAGAGGGAATAAAAAAAAAGAAAAAGAGAAAAAAAAAGAGGGAGCAGGTAGAGGGGGAGATGGGGTAGCAAGGGAAGCAGAAAATGAACAGAGGGGGTAGGTTAGAAGGGGGGGGGGATATAGCAAAGCAGATTTCCACAGCCTCCAATTGTCCAGAGGGGGCAACATGCAATAATCACTTTTTATAGTCTGCTGACACCCATCGGCATCCGATCCGATCCTGTACACCAAAAACAGACGGATTGGGATCCATTCCCCATCCGTCCAGTGGATCAGATCGGATGACAATTGAGTGGAAACAGAGAGGTGGTCCGTTTCCATCTGACCATCTCATTGAGATCAGCGAGCAGTGCCTGTGTCTGCTCTGCAGCAGTGCAGCGGGCAGAGACCTGTCATCCGCCTGCTCAGTGCGGATCAGCGGAGAGATTCCCCACCGAGCAGACAGATCACACTGATGGATCCGCCCCGTCTGAAAGGGACCTAAAGGGAAAAAGGCCAAACATTCAGGTTTGTGTTCATTTACAGTTCACCTCTTTACCTTAAGAAAAAATCTCACAATCATTGATGGTCAGTGGCATTTTAACCCCCCCCCCACAAACAAACACACCTTTAATAAAAAATAATGACATCATCATTGGTGGTCAATGGCCCAACTATAGGCTTACTGGCCACCCAAGTGTATTTTCATAATCCATAAACGGCACTCCATAAATTAACATTCATCTCTCTGTTTTTTTTATAATACAGCGATATATTATTATTATTATACAGGATTTATATAGCGCCAAGTTTGCTTAGTGCTTTACAATATAACGGGAGACAATACAGCAACAATACAGTTCAATACAAGAGGGATAGGAGGGCCCTGCTCCTTGGAGCTTAAATCTAGGAGAGTTGATTAAATGATTAAAAATCAACATGAATGTAATAATATTGTATTACTGTGATAATGTATTGAATATATGGATTGTCAGTTACCTGCTGTTCTCTAACAATTCTTAAAACACTGCTCCGTTTATTTGGCCGGGAAACTACAGCATGTGCTGGTACTTCTGCCAGGTGGCAATTCTTGTAGTCCGTGACTGACGCACGAGATCCATTGGGGCACAACAGCTCAAAATCATTGGGCTTAAGCTTTTTTGCCCAATCTGCAGGATTCCTGCCTGAAAAAAAGGAGATTTACAATATTGGTATTAGGTGGGAGGGGATGGGTTAAAGTACACAGACAAATCAAAAAAAAAACAGGAACACAACTTCACAGCTAGCGACAGTTTGTAGAAGAAAGTTTCATACTTATATGATAGGAGAAATTCAATGCAGGAGAGGGATAAGTAACCCCACCCACTCCTTCCCATATGGTAAATAAAGCCAATCAGGGAAGTCATGTGTATCAAGTAGGCGGAGCTTCATATCAAAGAGAAGTCTTGGAAGAATGAAGTCTGCTGGACAGGCGGTGCAGCCTGCTGATTCATTGTTAAGGTTGGTATTAGATATGATGGGTGCATGTTCTGAGTGTATAGTGGGGTACATACTGCAGTGAGGTGAGTGCTTGGTTGGTGAATACACATCTGTGCAGTTTAGGTGTTTTGCAGGTATGGTACATTTGCAAAGTCCTGCTTACATTGTCTTTTGTGTATTTATTAGCAATGCACACCTTACGAATAGTAATACAAGTAAAAAGCACCTAAAACAGGCTTTCTCAACCTGCTAACCCCAGAAGAACCCTTGAAATACATTTTCTGGTCTTAGAAAACCCCTGCTAAAATGAATTAAATGGGATTAAAGCAAATAATGTCCCTTATATTGGCAATCAGTGGGAAACATATCTCCCCTTACAGTAGTCCTCAGAATGTCCCCCTTAGAGACGGCTAAAAAGAGAATTGGTATCATGCTGCTGGCTCTGCCAAATGGCAATGGACTGAAAACTATGCAGGCACCATCAGGTGAAAGGTCAACCAGCCACAGTTTAAGGAACCCCAATCAACCTCTGAAGGAACCTTGCTTGAGAATGGTTGACCTTCAATGTACAATGGACCACAATGCATAATGCGACAAGAGCCTTGGATGGAAAAATAATAACTGTTTTGGTCACTATCCACAACCATTTTGCATAGCATTTATTAGAACTTCAGAACACTGTGCTGTAGGTCATACACTCCATGCTGGTAATTGTCACAGCATTGTCTTATTAATAGACTAAAGTTATTTGTACACTTGGACTTCTGAATTTCACTCATTAGCGAATAGGAACAACTTTACTAGTAAATGTACATAAAGAAAAAAGACGTAAGAAGAGCTTCACAGTTAGCTCACTCTACATTTCTGTGAATTGCGATCTTTGTAATGAGGTTTGGCACAGTACATTCTCTCATAGATGATATAGGCCACAACTAATCTTGTCTTGGAAAGCCTTTTTTCTACAGATGGGGCATTTCTGGGAAGTTCTTCAGGTAATCTACCCATATGGAAGACCTGCATGCATTTTATGACCCTCTATGAATCAGTCAACCTCTTAGAAGCAGACAAACACATAAAGTAGCTTAATGTCCTTATTCAATTAGGGCTGAAAGTCTGAAACTGGATCAGCCTGTGAAGTGGTTTGGAACTAAAAATTAAGAATTTCACACATTAGGCTATTGCAAGTGATTGCCGTTGCAGGATCTGTTCCAGCAGCCATAACCACCTGCACAGAAAAACAAGCTGCCACTGAGGGGATGTGTGTGGGTGCCATTAAACCTAAGAGCACTTACTGAAAATTGCAGCAGCCGCACTGCGAACAACACTGTACTTGTGGTTTCCGTGCAGGTTGTGGTTGAAGAAGATTGAACAGGGACCCTTTCCCTGCATTTTCAGGAGGCATGACAGCCATTTCAAATGAATAGGCCCGGGCAAAATGTGGCTCACAGAGCCACTAAAGTGTGAACCTAGCCTTAAAGTAGATGTATATCCAAAAACTTTTTCACGTTTTGTTAGAAGTCAGAAATGGTTAAAACCCCTGTGAGTTTATTTTTTGTTGCCTGTTTCTTTCACTTCCTATCAGAGACAGAACAGGAAATGAGAACATATCTCTAGAATGTGAGGACAAACGCCATCTCAGACTGCTGCAGAACAAGAGTCCACATTGGAAAATGTACACTCTTTTCCTATTCTATTGACAAACGTAAAATTTTGTATTTCCCCTTATGTTCTATTTTTCTGACATTGGACAACAGGACAAGTAGAGAGGATGACTCTCCCTAGGACAAAGATAACAATAATACCTTGACAGGGTTTATAACCCTTACCTAGTTTACTCGAAACTAAAAAAGTGTGGGCTATATATATAAGTTAACTTAAAATATAATTTAACAATTTTGTGAAATGCCATAGTGGCCAACCTACCAAATTAGGCATGAAACTGTATTTTTAAGAAGATCACTTACATAGTTTTTTTTTCCTTTTTACACAAAGCACCATAGGCACAGCAGTGGCTCAGTGGTTAGCACTGCTACCATGCAGCGGCAAAATCTTGGATTGCATTATTACAAGTTCACTCTGTGTCTTCTCCAACAGTCCAAAACATACATAATAATCTTTCAATAGTAATATGAATCGATCAGTGTTCCCTATAGAGCACTGAAGGATATAACAGCTCTATAAATAAGTTGATAATACAATATGTATTAGCGTCTGTTATTTTTGCAGCCAGATTTTAATCACCTTATTGTACTTAGTTTACAGTAATGATTTCCTTACCCTCTGTATTTTCAAACACTGTGGTATGTTTAACAAAAGCCACATCTCCTTTCTCCTGCAGGCATCTGAAAAGAACAAAATGTTGGTTTCATTCAACTGGGCCATCCTTGTACCCAGAGACACCATTTTTAGAAAGCAAACTATAAAGCCACATTACATTTGACTTATGTTAGGTCAAATGGGCCCATGCCATTTTATGGCACCATCATGATATTTCTTATTACCTTAATGCTCCAGAGTATCCATAATATATCTCAGCATCACTGGGTGAGCATCTAGTGTTGAGCAGAGGTTTCTTGGGATCTCCAATACACAATTGACAGAGATTAGAATTAATATCAGAGCCAGGAGCACAGCTCTGACTGAAGTATGAACCTGATGGAAATACACAGAGCAAATAAATAAATAAATAAATAAAGAATTCAAATAACAGTGTTAAAAATAAAAAACAATACTCAATGAGAAGACACAGAAACTAGAAAAGCTACAATTTCTGGGGAAATTGTGTGAAGTGTTCTTGCCTCCACCAATAGTCTACAACTGGAGTGGGCGGAGTAACTGGGTGGAGTGGCTTGAGTAACTGTGAAAAGGTTGGACTGGGCAGAGTAACTGTGTGGAGTGTTTGGAGTGAGTAAAGATAGTAAACATTACACTAACCAATTGACTGATCAAATTTAAAAAGTGCACATGGCAAGCTTGATAGAGTAAGAAATGCATTTCAACTTTTAACTATAAAAGCTACAATTTCTGGGGAAATTGTGTGAAGTGTTCTTGCCTCCACCTGGGTTCCTATGGCAACTCATTCTACAGCAAGGACAGAGAAGAGTGGTTAAAAACAAACTGCTCCAACTTGCTCACTTCACTGGCGGTTGCCATATTCAAACGGTTGTAGTTTAAAAATTATAAATCGTACACCAAAGAACTTTATATTGTGAGAATCACAAGACCCAGACCTATATTTTGATGCATAGTATGTCTGAAATATTAAAAATGAAGGCACAGTTGCAGTTTAGAATTTGCCCTTCAAATTTGAGGTGGCTAGAGTGGAGTTTCAATGAATGTCAATGGGCAGCGTGAGTTGCAAACAAATGTTCATATTGTGAAAACTATCAGGACTATGGCTTAGCCGTGGACATTTTTAGTGGCAGCAGGGATAGCTGAACATTTTGATATAAGAATTGTGTAGGTGGGCTTGAAAATGAGGGAAAGATGGCAGTTTAGAAATCATGTCCTGATTTTTCAGCTCACAAGTAGGCTTTTGTCAGCTCCCACTCTAGTTTTGAACATTCCGCTATTCATTCCTATGGGACCAATTTCACCACAAAAATACTGATATTTCGTGACCCATTCGGCGAAATGTTCCACAAAGTAATAGCACACCAATCGGGAACAATCCGCACGTTTCGGTATATTACTGTCTATGTAGTGTAAAAACTGTGGGAGGAGTTAGGGTGGTAAATTTGGCTATAATAATAAGAATATATATGTGAGATAACAGTAAGTGGTCTTGCCATGCAAGAACACTTATTAAATATATGAAATAAATAAAATAAGAATAAAAAATATAATAAATAAACAAACAAACAAATATATCAACGTATATGCAGCCTCATGGAAGTGGTTCTTAATCCCGTGGGGCTAAATATATGTGTACCAGTATTTGTGCTGGGAGCAATGCACACTACCTACACAAAAACCGGGATCCCACCAAGAGCCCTGGGTCTCCTACCCACGATCGAGAACCCGGAGGCCTAGTTCCTGATCACCTGATCGCTGTGATAGCTTCTGATTGGCTATCACAGTGATCAGTCACTGTTCAGCCTGCCGATGTTTTGTTTTCTCCTCTTGAAAAATGAAAAAGATACAGTGTATCTTTTTCCATGCAAGGGAAAAAATGTTAAGAAGTGTGTGTAAAATAATAATAATAATAAACTAGAAAAGCTACAATTTCTGGGGAAATTGTGTGAAGTGTTCTCCACCAGTAGTCTACATTCATTCCTATTGGACCAATTTAACCACAAAAACGCTGATATTTCGTGAAACATTTGGCGAAACGTTCCACAAAGTAATAGCACACCAATCGGGAACAATCCGCACATTTTGGTAAATTACTGCCTATGTAGTGTAAAAACTGTGAGAGGAGTTAGGGTGGTAAATTTGGCTATAATAAGAAGAATATATATGTGAGATAACAGTAAGTGGTCTTGCCATGCAAGAACACTTAAAAAAAGAAAAAATAGCTAGATTGGGGTTTGATCTAGGTTAGGATCAAGGTAAGGGCCAAAGGTCATGGTCAGGTCAAAACTCGGGGTCAGTGTATTTTAGGTAGGATTTAAAAAGTATTTTTAAATGTATTATCAGTGTCAGTTAGTTTCAGCGTCAGTGTGCTTTAGGTAGAATAAAAAAGTAAAACATGCACTGTTGTTTCTAGACCCTACTAAAGGTACAAACAACAAATACCGTACACATATGTGTACTGCTGTGACCATAGGGGGCAGAAGAATTTAATTTGGGTTGTTTGTTGGTGTCAGGTTATGGTAATAGCAAGAAATATACAGCTAAATTTAAAAAAATTATACTTTTTTTCTCTTTTTGTGCTTGTTTTCCTTTGATAATATAAACATAAACAAAAATGGAAGGGGATCTTTTCCCCTCCATCTAGCCAGATCAGAGGGTAGTCGGGTGTAAATGGACAGCAGGTCCATCTGACTGCCCATACAGGAGAGCGTGTTGCGTCTGTGTCCTGTGCTCTGTGTCAAAAACCGAGCGGACATGGACTTGTCATCCACCCGCTTTACTCTGCTCACCAGAGGATCAACAGACAGATCCCCTACTGAGAAAACCAGATCTAGCCCATGTGAAAGGGGCCTAATTCACCTGGATACAACTAGTTGAGATGATATGTATAGTTTTACTGACGCATGTCAAAGTTGCAAAACTAAATATTTTATTTTGTATTTTTTTATTGATTTATCGTCATTAAATCTTTATTGCCAAGGAAATGATGGGTATTTTATTTAGGATTGGTGAAGTGTCCTTTGTATAGTCTATAACAGTATTGCATTTTATTTATACAGAATGAAAAATTTTAACTGCTGGGGTGTTTTGAGCTTGGCTTCAGAGGGATTAATAAACAAGAATGTATGCATATGTGAAGGTTGTTCTTTATGGGAATAGGCCTGAGAGATGTCAATTTTCCTTAACCCAGCCACCATGCTATGAATAAGAGATAAGAAGGTCTTCTGGAAAAACACAGGGTTTGAAATATATCCAAAATGTCTCACACATGTGGTATCCCCATACACGGGAGAAGTAGCAGAACATATTTTGGGGTGTAATTCCACATATACCAATGGCATGTGTTAGCAATATATCATTTAAGTGACTCTATGTTAAAAAAAAGTTATAGTAAAAAAAAAATTGCAATTTTACAAAAACTTGTGGCAAAAAATGAATTCTTCCATGGACTCAACATGCTTCTCAGCACATAGCTTAGGGGATCTACTTTCTGAAAAGGGGTCATTTGGAGGTTGTGTGTACTGCTCTGGCAGTTTAGCACATCAAGAATTGTGATTCAGTCAGAATGTAAAAGCTGTGTAAATTCCAGTATCTACACCATAGTTTGTAGACACTATAACTTTCACACAAACCAATTAATATACACTTATTGAGAGTTTTGTTTTACCAAAGACGTAGTAGAATGCATTTTGGCCTACATTTATGGTGAAATTTGTGTTTTATGGATATTTTTTATAACAGAAAGTACAAAATATAATTCTTTGTCAAAATAGGCATTTTTCATTTATATCGCTAAAAAAGAAAAACAGTGGTGATCAAATACCACCAAAGGAAAGCTCTATGTGTGTGTAAAAAGTGCCGAATAGCAAAAAAAGCCCTGGTCGGTATGGGGGTAAAACCTTCCAGATGTCAGGTGGTTAAATGTAAATAATCTAGTACTTTCCTTTTGTTATTAAAGTGCCACATATTCTTCTATAGTTTATTAAACATGGATTATGTTGTTACCGCTCATGGGTTCGATATGGGTTCTTCTACAACATAATAACTGTATGCGCAGTGTTCCTGGCCTTTTTAACATGTCATTTGAGTATGGTAATTTTAAGGTCAAGGTAATCCTGAATGGGGCAATGTATGATGTCTAAAGAACAGAGTAGAACTATAGTATGTAATAGTGCTGTAAGGCACTAAACCTTATTGGACAGGTCATTATAGACCAGTGAAATGCCTGTTATTCTCATATAAAATTTAAAACATCTTGTCTGCATGATTATATAGCGCAATGGTGCTACACATGACACTATACTTACCAATATCGCAGTTGTTGTTTTTCTTGTTGATCAGACCGACAGGAATATTCCATCCAGCAGTGCGACCTACCCCTGTGTGACAGGACTTCTTGCCTTTAAGGTTGTTCCATGTGATGTCTCTGTTCATTCTCTTTACAACAGCAACTGCATAGTATGTACCTTTGTAGAATCAAAAGAGGAGTTATTTCACAGTCAAATTTATTGGAGAGGCCAAGACCTAAGCTCCTAGTTCTATGACTTGATGGCCAGTACAATAAGGTCCTTCCCATGCTGCTTGATTATTTATGTACCAATATTCTTTAATTGGAGAATCAGTAGAAGAACCATTCTCTAGACTGGGAATGGACTCTGGACTGGGTTTAGAATGGTCATTTCTAACTCACTGACCTGTAACAAGTATGCAGATCAGAAATTTTGACTTCCAAGGATACTGTCATGGGGAAGTACGGGAGCTGCAATTGCAGACCTGATAAAAACAGTAGTTGCCTGGATGACTTTTGAGCAACAGGCCCAGAACAATCACGCTGTAAAAAGCACTGTGATGTAATCATCAATATAACCGCCAGGAAACTGCCACTCCCAAAAAGAGTTCAGCAATGGTAGCCTCCATGATTCTCACATGATGGTCTCTTTCACTTTTGCATTTTAAACTGGATGCTTGTTCTCAAAGTTAGTGACTTAAAGTAATGAAGCCAGAGACAGACAACTAGGGGTTTATTTACTAAAGCTGGAGAGTCCAAAATCAGACTCCCTTCTGCATAGAAACCAATCAGCTTCTAACCTCAGCTTGTTCAATGAAGCTTTGGCAATGAAACCTGGAAGCTGATTGGTTTCTATGCAGAAGGGAGTCTGATTTTGGACTCTCCAGCTTTAGTAAATAAACCCCCTAGTGTTTCCAGAAAAATGTCAGCGTGGTTTACAATCAATAATCTGGACCAGCTTCTTGAGTATGGCAAACGTTGACCCTGCCTGTGCAATGTTTTTCAGCACAGCTGCCTTTGGTCTCAGTCAGGGGTTCATGTGACAGGACAGCAAAGCAGGAGCACAATTGAGACAATTCTCACCTCATAACAGGAAGTTCCAGAACAAGGACTTTCATGGCAGGATTCCAAGGTATTATATTATTGAAAACTGCAGATTTCAAAAGTATGAAATGTTTTTTCATAGGCCCTAAACTTGTTAAAGCTGATATGAAATTTGAATGATTTGATTTACAGGTACTTTAAAGTGTAGGTTCTTTTTAACAGGCTAGGTTTAAGGTTGTCCACTTTTCTGAAAATGTACTACTAGTATACTAGATTTACGATCACCTTTCTATTAATAAAATTGTCAATGCTATTCTGTTCCTTATGATCAGTTCCACCACCAAGCTGTTTTTCTCTTTTAAACTGGACCCTCTGTGCTATTGGGCTTAGTAGTAGTTTAGTAGTCCTATAGACTTCTATGGAAGTATTAACAATTTATCTAATAAAAAAGAGAAACAACACCCAACTTACTTTGTATTTTGGACCCACTGGTTTTGCATGGCTTTAGATCCTCTAAAAAACAGAAAATAAACAAAATAACACACATCATATAAGCTGTGATAAAGAGGCAAGTCACATTTTAGAATGCACTAACTCTGATTCAATGTGAGCCAGCTTTATGAATGCATAGTTAGAAGATCAGTAACAGGCTAGCATAAAGTCAAACATGCTGTCCATGGGACTAGCCCAAATGTGTATGCATTCATACATATTACAGCATTCAGTTACCCATTGTTTTTACTGTTATACTTTTTTAATTGGCAGTTAGTCCTGCCCACAAACTATAATTTTTTTTCATATTGAACAATCGAAAATACTATTCCTTAAACTGTTCGAATACACTTTGGGCTCTACATATAAATTCTTCAGCACTAAGATATGCTATTATTGCTCCATAGCTAACCAATATTTACAATACTGCCAAGAAGGATGGTAGCTGAAGCCTAAATGTTTGCTTTTGTTTGAAGACCCCTTTAAAATACAAATAGTTTTGCATGAACAAGTTAGTGCATAAGTTTCGCCATTGCGTCTTCTTCTTCAAGTGTTACTAAACCCAGGACCCTGCATTTACTATATCTGGTCTCCCACAGTACACAGAACATGGAAATGCAATTATTTTAGTAAATATAAACTGCTAAATACCTTTTCTCATCAGCAATTAGAGCAGTCTTGTGACTTCTCTCAGTGTCCAGCAGAGCACTGGTGAATGCTTGTAAGAGGTTTTCATTCTGCTCTAGCAGGATGCAGAACCCCTGACCCTCTGTCTGGACAGTGCTGATTGGCCCTGTGCTGATCACATGCACACTTCCAAGAAAAAAAAAAAACTCTTTAGCAATACACACCAAACTGAGCATGTGTAGAGTGTCTCCACATGATATTTCTTATCACGAGATAACAGGGAAACACTGGAAGAAGGGGAGGATCAGAGAAGTCAAGATCACACAGCTTTTTTGCACAATGCAGATGATTAACCCCTTGGGTTCCATAGTGAGTATATCAAGCATGCTTTACTGCATATACAGACTGATTTTACTGTTGTGGGTTTAGTAACACTTTAATCTTCTTTATTAGAATTGGTTTTCTGCAGTATGGTCTTACCTTGGTTATAGTACTCTCCAAGTACAGGTACCAATCCACACTGCCCAGCTGTGTACATGTATCCTCCATCGAGTGTAACAGCATCTGCGTCACCTTTCTACAAAACCATCAATAAAGAAAATGTATCTGAAAAGTTTTTGTTTTGAACTAGATTAAGTGAATAGTCCAACAGGGTGTAAGTGATTGTTAAATACAGACAACTCCCTAATGAGCTATGATCATGGCCATAAACCATGTCCATGACCATCAGTTTGAGTTGCAAAGACATACTAAAATACTGTGGACATAACAGGTTTTAGGGGTTTCAGGCACTTATAAATAATTATGCAACATATCAGAGCTTAATGAGAAAATGTTAACCCAAAATACTCCAAACAAGCTTCTTCTATGATTTTGTTTAGATTAGAACTTTTTTTTGGAAATTATCTAATGCCCCCTTGGCAGTTATATGGTTTACTATTATGGAAACTTAAAAAAAAAATATGATTGTGTAATCAGTGTTTTTATCCTTTTAGATATTCTCTCAAGGTCCCTGAAGAAGCAGCAATTTAAGCTGCGAAACGCGTTGGTTGGACTTTGCATGGGATGTTTTTAGCACTTTTTGTGAGGCTTCTTTGGTGTAATATTGTGGTAGATGGAAAATAATTGGGCTATGGTTTTATTATATGAAAAAAAAGTTTTATATACCTTAAAGCGGAGTTGCACCCAAAGGGGAAGTTCTGCTTTAAAGATTGGTCCCCCGCTCCCCATTAAGGATTGGCACCTTTGGGGAGCGGGGGAAGTGAGCGTGTACCCGAAATTGACAGGTACCCACTCCCACTTCCGCACCTAGGTGTTTAGAAGTGGAAGTTGTCCTCCTATCCTCCCTCCCCATAGTCTTGTGGGACACGTGACAGGTCCCAGAAGACGACTGGGCCATTCAGAGAGCAGAGCGCTACTCGCGCATGCGCAGTGGGCCACAAACTGTCACAGCCGGGTGCCCACACTGCAGATGCCAGCGCCTGGAATACAGGACGGCTGGCGAAACTGGCTGCGGCGGGGGCACCGTGGGATCGTGGGACAGGTGAGTGGCTGTTTTTTAAAAGTCAGCAGCTACAGTTTTTGTAGCTGCTGATTTATTTTTTTACAGAGTGAGTGGAACTCCACTTTAAGTGTGGGTTTTTTTTGCCTTGGTATGAAGCCTTTAAAAGCCCTTTTATGGAATTTCTTGTGTTCGTAAGATAATTTTCCTATTGGATGTGGCAACGTACATTTATTTGCCATGATATGGTAGCGTACTTCTACATTTTTTTTAGGGAGTTCTGATTTTCTTCCTATATATTAGCATGTCATGTTGTTTACCATTATTTGTTGAATACATTCATCAGCAGAAGAGGCTTCTGTACATTCAATGATTCCTCCACTCACAGGCGTCCAGTTATCACACTTTATCTTCTCCTGTTTGCTTTGCGTACACCAACGTATACTTTCTCGAGATGATTGACTTCCCTCTAAAGAATTTACAAGTGACAGTTGTAAAGATTATTTTATCAGACAATCCAAAGCTCCAACATTGATAATAACTTCCATCAATACAAGCCTCTTACCAAATGTTTCTTTGACCGAGTTGTAAAGGCTTGGCCCTAGATATAAGAAAGCATCCATGGAAGGTGGTAGAGGCACAATGTTCAGTGTAGAGTCTTTGAATAGAAGGTTTTTCCCATACTTGGAGCTGAACAAATTGCATTCTTTTTTCTGAAATCCAGAAATTTGTAATGATTTTTTGGTATTCCAGCACTAAGAACATTGATAAATGTGCATTATTGCAGTTACCTGAGAATACTGAAGAAAGTCAACAATATTTTTAGTCTTGTCACCTTCATTCCTAGTCACTACAGCATTCGCTGGAATTCTTGATAAGCTGCATTTTTTAAACTGGGAAACTGGTCTTCTGGTATTGTCTGGGCACAACAGCTGGAAATTCTTATGGAGCTCAGCTTAAAGACAGTTTAATATATGTTTAGAGGAAAAGCTGTTAAGGTGTGACAGAAGATAGACTGTAAAAGGTAAGGATGATAGATGATAATGGGCGATGGAGTATAGATTATAAGTGGGGAAGCAATACAGGTCACAGGCTTGTAATGAAGATTAGATTACAGATGATGAAGGAGGATAGATTGTAGGTGATGATTAAGGTGAGGTTTTATAAAGATTTCATCTGAGCTGTTGGTCATGCCAATTAAAGGATAAGTTCACCTTTGGGAACATGTTATATGTTCCACCCATTTGTAAGGTGGAACATGTAACATGTTCCTAATGCTGCAGCACCCACCTGCTGCTCCCCCTCCCTGAGACAGAAGTACAGGGAGAAGTTTCCCATACTAGCTGTCAGTATTTAACAACAGCGCGGCCGTCTGGGGCTCTCAAACAGTCTTACTGGAAAAATGTGCTTTGATCAGGCTGCAGTGCTGATCATTGTATTCTGATGATGGAGAAGTCTCGCTGTCAGAATACAAAGGCACAGTGGGGAGGATTCCCCTATCCACCTCAATTGTGTGGATGGCGTAACTGTTCACTTTTTTCAAATAGCCCACTGAAAAAATACTGATAAAAGTATGGTCAGCTTCAGACTTGCTCTATGAATGTTACTTATCTCTTTTTAATAATGAAGTTGCCAAACACGTATTTTCTTTCTCATTTCACATGATGGATAGGCACTAGGTAGCAATGGAGGTGATGGAAGATAGTTCTAGCAGGTGATGGATGATAGAGTGTAATATACTGTAGGTTTTGAGATAGGATTGTTAATGATGATGAAGGATAGGTTGTAGAAGCAGACACAGTACAAAAAACTACACACCTTTTACTACACTATCGTGCTGTTAAAAGCATTTTGTTTAAATAGCTCAGTAGTTCTTTATTTTACACACAGAATTGAGTCTGAGGATGAACTCATCCAGTTTATTTGGATGTTTTAGGCAGACAGGGCTAGTCTGACAGGGAGCTCTGCTGTTTCCTTAGCTTACCTTGAGCCTTCTGCCAAATTTTTTTCAGACTTTAAATGTGTATTTGTAAAATACTAATGTATTTTTGATTGCAGTGTTACTCTATATTTTATATACAATGCCAAAAGAAAGGCAATGGCAATACTGATGAATGTTCCTGGAAATGATACTGTGCTGCTGCCCTTATGCCTACAGACTGTGTCATATATCTTCGTTATTAATTGCTGCGTCGTCCCTGTATGACCAATGTTATTTGATTTGTTTGTAGTTTTTCATGCACAATTTGTGCCTTTGTTTGTTTAAAAGCAAAAAACATAATGAAAATGTTCGGATTTAAAAATAATACTAATGTATATATGAAATGAAAACTAAATACATAAGAAATACAAGTTTAGAAAAAAAATAACATAAAAATAAAACTTGTCCAAAACCATTATAGTTATTGCTTCCAAAGGGTTTGCAATCCTGTATGGCCAGTTTTATCATCAAAGTACCCCTGCTAGGCAGCACAGACAGGCTCTTGACCTTCGATGTAACTCAGCTACCTCCCCCCCAACCTGACTGTACAATGAAGAAGAAGCTAAGCATGTCAGCAGGGCCTGATTAGCTTCAGTGCAAAAAAGCGCATTTGGAGGGATCTTCTGATCTATTCGTTATTACACAACAGTTCATGTGAAAATATCTGAAGGGACAAGCACGAAAATGTTTCTTGCAAGATAACAAAACACAGATTTTCCTGTAATTAGTATAGTATTTGAAAAAAAAATTGAGTGACAAAGACTGAGCATGCTCAGAAATGAAAGAATACATTACAATACAATTACATCATAGCTGTATTTTGTCTTACGAAAATTTTCGTAACTTTAGTAACCAATTAATTTTTGATAGGACACTAGCATGAAAAACTCACTTTGTGTACTAGGCATTACCCTTCCTCTATTACTCTATAGAAGTGGTTGAAAGGGTTTACTTGTGTATGTATGGTAATGTGCAATTTTGAGTCCTCGTGCACACTGGACATTTTTACAGCTGCTGTTTTTGGCTTTTGACGTTTTTTTTCTACAGCCAGTAAACTCCCCAGCATGTTATTCTATGTGTCCATGCACACATAGACTGTAATCAATGTTTTTTGGCTGTAAAATCGCTCTAGCGCTGTAAAACGTGGTAAAATGTCGCAAACCGGCATTTTTGGACTATTTTACCTCCAAAAAAGCTAACAAATGCTAATGTTGAAAATGGCGCTAAATGCGGAAAAACACAGCTAAACGCTAATGCAAAAACTCTAAAAAAAAGCTGAAAACTCTATTTTTTTATGTGAATTTACACAGCTAATGTTACCAGTGTTATCAAAACGCCAAGTGTGCATGGACCCTAAGGCTTAACATATTTGGTATATATTTACTTGACACAACCTTCATCTTAATATTTTACAAAAAAATTGTATTTTACTGGGTTTATGTGCACTAAAATAATTAGAGTTTACTTTTTCCAGTATAAAATTGATAAGCAGTAGAGTAAATATTGTATGTCATAACAAAATTGCAACTGCCATCGTTTTATTTTACAGGGTCTCTGCTTTTAGAAAATGTCTAATGTTTTGGGGATTTAAAGTAATCATCAGGCCTAGATGTGCATGAAAAAGACCCTAAAGAGTCAGCAATAGGAATACCTTATAACTTTAGTAGTTAGTATGATGAGAAGAATTGAAAATGAAAGCATACATACATATACAGTATATAATGTAAAATATATATATACACAAATATATTACCTGGTACAGTCGTATGTGTCACAAAAGCTACATCACCCTTGTTATCTCTCAGACACCTGAAAATGCATATAGAGAATTTAAAAAGATTATTTCAATAAAATCAGCCCTTTAATTTTGTCTTCATAACGGGCATGATGTAGTGGGCTATTTTTATTAATAAAATAATTTTAAACTTTTAATGAAATAAAATTGGAAAAGTTTTAAATATTAAAAATTAAATATCCAATCAACACTAAACTGGTTACAGTTTGGTTACAGGATGTGGGTGTGCCAAAGTACTGATTTTTAATTCTTGTGGGCGAATAAATGCTCACTTTAGCCAAAAAATTTCTTGTTTGTTTTGGATAGGATGAGCAAGGGTTAGAATGTCTGCTATCTGTGTTCCTATTGGGAGGATTTCTTTCAGATCTGATTGTTGCGACATGAGGACAGATAAGAAGGATATGTGTCACAGGGATAGAAAGACAAAGATGGCATCACTTCTGTGTCACACCTGTCATGGGTAAATCTCTCCTGTGGGGTTACAGGTAACAATAAGAACCCAACAGAGGTTCTTTCCCTTATCCATACAGTATAGCTGGAAACAGCTATAGCTGAGTAAATCGCATTATATACATTCAATCTGATTGAATAATCTCCTTTACTTCTACTAACAGCTATATAGTACAAAGACCTGCTGTTTGGAAACAGATATTGCATGGATTAGGTAGGTCCTAATATTACAGTTTTGGTAACCTAAAAGTTGATTGCACTAAGATTGTAAAGTCAGATTTTTTTTTAACATGTATGGTGATCCTTAAGCTGGCCATACACTAATCAAAATGTGTCCGGATCAGTATTGTGGCCATTCCTGCTCAATGGAAGTCATTTGACATCTGTCCAAGGAACTTGTAGTAAATTTTTTTTAAATCAGCAGCTGCTAATGAATGTACTCTGTGACGAACTAGGTATGCAAGAGAGAGAGCACACGGAGACATATCACCCGCAACCTGACATGTGGGCGTTTATTGGGAAGTTTTGCTGGGTACAGACAATAGAACAGCTAGTCCACAGAACAACAGAAGACACAGCAATACAGTAGGGTTCTCAGGATGGCAATATGGGACAACAGGGGGCTGATAGTCCACCGGGTTCAATAGGACAGAGCGGCGGGGGCACCTCAGGGGTTGGAGTCCATGGGCAAGAGTTTCGGGCAGAATTGGGCTAAGTCCAACACAGGGCAGAGGTCTGTGCACAAAGGGGTTAATCCAATACACAGAATACTGATCTGAGCAGAGAGGGTTGATGTCCACACAGGGCAGAGGTCTGAGCACAACGGGGTTAACCTAATACATGGGATGCAGATCTGGGCAGAGAGAGTTAAAGTCCACACAGGGAAGAGGTCCAGGCCCAATGGGGTTAATCTCATACACAGGATGCAGATCTGGCAGAGAGGGTTAAAGTCCACACAGGGCAGAGGTCCGGGCACAACCGGGTAATCCAGTACACAGGATGCAGATCTGGGCAGAGAGGGTTAAGTCTTTGGCACAGGGTAGCAATTCAGGGACTCACCAGCCAGCAGTGGCCCCAGCAGAGGAAGTCTGGGCAGATAGGCACCAACACCTCACGGATCTTCGGAGGGCTGTGTTTCCTGGCCGCAGCTTCAAGACCACACAGGCAACAGTTGATGGAAGAGCAGAAGGCAGAACAAAGTCCCAGTGTCCAGAAAGCCACACAGACAATGTAGAACCACAAGTCCCAGCAGTGCAAAAGGCAAAGCACAGTTCAATGCTTCTCCAAGCGAGGCCTGCAGCCATTCTGAGAGTTTTTCCCCCACACCATAGAGACATTATATGGTCCTTTCAATTTGACCAAGCCTCAAACACCCCCCCCCCATGCAGACACGCCTGGCTTTTCACAGCCACAGGACACCGTGGCAGACAAGCTGACTGCTTGACACACTTGTTGATTTCAACAAAACAACACAAACATAAAATAATATTTCTGATCTCTGTCACATACTTCAACAGCAGAATACAAATCCTGGCGGGTGGATTCCTCCATTTACCTCATTTGTGTGGATGCAGGAATCTTTTCAGCCTACAGTGAATAGCCAACTTAAGCCTTTAATCCAAAGATTTTTTTTTTGTAATTTATGTTTTGTGTGGATTCAAGAAAGCAGTACTTGTTCAGTGTTTTCAGCTGTCATTTAAAGCCGAGTTCCAGACATTTTTGTGTTTGCTACAGTCAGCAGCTATAAAAACTGTAGCTGCTGACTTAATAAACACACACTCACCTGTCCCAGGATCCAGAGGTGTGCTTACCCACACAGTCCCTTCTCTTCCTCTTCTCCCCCTGGCACCGGCATCACAACATGATTGGAGGAAAGAAACACACACCCCTCCTTACACTACATGGAAAACAAACAGAGCTGTGCCTGTCCATCACAGGCTGTGTGCTGGAGCTCTCCTCCCCCGCTACCTTTATTTCTCTTGGTGTCGGAGAAAAGCTGTCAGAAGTGACTCATGCAAATAACAGAGGAATGAGGAACAGAGAGAAATCACACTCAGTGGTTTGGATAGAGACAAGTACACAGTATAGTTTGTTCAGATTTCGTGTCTGAGCTTTACAACCACTTAAAAAATAGATACACTGTATCTCTAAGTATGAGTAAATTAAGTGATGAACTTTGCACTCACTTGAATGCTCCGTGACAATTATAGTAAGGCTCATCATTGCTGAGTTGGCACTTCTTGCCTCCCCATCCAGTACATTGTTTACACAGGTTTGGCTCCTGGGCTCCAGGAACACAGCTTACTGAAAAGAACCTTGAAACGGCTGAACAGTAAAAATGAAATGGTAAGATAAACAGTACGGTTTATTTTATCTGTCTTATATTATGTGCCTAAATGACTCATTAAAACAAATTGTATATACTCAACAGACCATTTGGATAGTGAAAAATGCTCTCACCGCTGTGCCTCAGTGGCTAACAGACATATATGACAGTCAACTTATTTTGGTAAATTTTTGTTGGATCAGGTGACAATCTCCTGTCTGTGGGCGCAGCATCTCAAAGGGGAAATATCACTTAAACATCCTAGAGAAGCAGTCTTGATCACTACTGTTCCCCCCAGAATAGGTGGTGCCTGTGGCACTCCCTTCCTTCCCTGCCTTTCTGCAATGACACAAAATGAACAATTGGCTGAGCTGAACACTGGGGCTGTGGCAGCTCTGGCTGCTGCTAGATGTATTGGAAGGGGGTTATATGATGCTGGCTTGGTCAGCTGCCCTCCTATGGGCATCTTATTCAGGGTCACTATTATAGTGAAGCATACAATGTTTGTAAGCTTCAGCATCTGGCTTCTCTCTGGATTATGATGCTGTTGGAATATGATGACCACTTGTAAGCAGGTGTGGGCTGTGGCATATCCACCAACCTGAAAGTGGCACTGCACCATTTCTTCAGACTGGCAGGAGATTGTTGAGGATTAAATGTCCCCTGCTATGGGCTCCAGGAAGCCATATTGGGGAGGACGCAATCCTATTGGATACCAAAATTCAGCAAGATTTGGATGGCTATCTTGACTCAGAATTCCATAAATAGGGATTCTTCAAAAATCGGTGTGCCCACAGTTTTAGAGTAAGATAGGCACAGAGCCATGCTGGAGAGGTTAGGAAGAGTATTTGGGGCACCTGTCGAAGATAGAAAGTATAGGTTTCCCCTTAAAGGGTGTCTCCTCCGTTGGCTTCCTTGAACAGTCCCCCTCGGCAGCCAGAGATCTACTGGGACCTTTGGAAATCACAGTGTGACAAAGCGATATCAAAGTCCCCTCTAAGGGAAGTGCTCAGCTGGCATTCTATGGTCTGTAAGTAGCTGATGTATTATTATTGGAAAGTGCCTTGTGGATAAACACTACCTTCTTCTGCCTGAAAAAGTGTATGACCTGCATTATATGCAGAGCTATTGCTGTAAACTGCCTTTTTTCATTGGTCATTCAATTTCTACAATATAAATAAAGTTTAAAGACTAAGTTCACTTTTTGTTTCTAAATTCCAGCTTCCATGTGTACAACGTGTACCAATAAGACATGTACAGTACCTCTGTTGCTTAAAAAGGAAAAGCTGTTCCTTACCTCAGACTCTGCTTCCTGTACGACATTCTGGTATACATCCAAAGCAGCCTTTCTCAACCTGGGTGCCCAGGCACTCTGGGGTGCCTTGAGGTTTCTTCAGGGGTGTCTTGGCAATATGTCTAAAAATTGCCGAAAACTTGTATACAAGCCAGCAGGTGGAACAAGTCTGTCTTTTAGTTACACAAAGCCACAGGTTTTCATTGTGCACCATTACAGCCTTCCAGCTGCCTGCGTCCTGACAACCAATGACATCATCAGTTGATAAGGAGGATGTCAGTTGCTTGTACAGCATCCTTGTTTGACCCTCCCCAGTGCTGGGATTACATTAACTCAGTGATGGAGAAAAACTGAGGGAGGAGAGAAACACTGGAATACTAGTCAGTACCAGTGTGCAAAAGTTTGCTGTGGAAGACTAAGTCACCTCTAATGCTGGGTGTCCTACATGTGTGGATGTTGCTGCATTATGTAAAACTATTAGCATAGTTTTTCACATTTTAGAATGGGGTGCCTCAAGACTGTCCATAATTTTAAAGAAACACTGTCCTACAGGACACTACAACCATTAGTACAATGAGGAAGTACTTCAGAAACTGACCTCATTAACCACTTCAAATCCAGACACTTTTACCCCCTTCCTGTCCAGGCCAATTTTCAGCTTTCAGCGCTATCACACTTTGAATGACAATTGTGCAGTCATGCAACACTGTACCCATATGATTTTTTTAGCATTTTTTGAGACAGACACAACTTTATTTTGGTGGTATTTATTCACCGCTAAGCTTTTTATTTTTTGTGCTATATAAATGAAAAAGTCCCAAATTTTTGAAAAAAGGGGTTTTCCTGTAAAATTTTGCAAATAAATAATCTTTCTTCATAAATCTTGGCCAAAATGTATTCAGTTATCTTTTTAGTAAAAAAAATAATAATCCAAATTAGTTTATAACCAAAAATTATAATTTTTCTAAATTTTTTTTACATTTTTATTTTGTTTTTTTATATTATTATTTATGGGTTTTTTTTTATCATACTGTCACCCTAGCAGTACAGTGTTACCATAGTGACACTGTACTACTTGTGGGGGGGTGATGAAGATTTTTTTTTTACTGATTGCTTTTACACCCATATAGGCTGTAAAGCAATAATTTCTCCTTCTCTCTGGCTGCATTCTTGCAGCCATTGAGAAATACTGTGCAAGCTGTGATTGGTCACAGCTTGTCACAATGTAAAAGGCTGTTGTGAATACCATGTGATCTGTGTGATCATTCACAGATTTCACAAGTAGTAAGCAATGATGTCAGAAGTGACATCTTGCTTACTACTATTCATGTGATCACGGATTGGCCAATCAGTGATCACATGATCGGGACCTCACACAGGGGTCCTGTACAGCGATCAGTGTTCTGCTGTGTCTGGAGGACATAGCGGGCACCAGATCGCGGTGCTGCCTGCTCCCAGGGAGCAAGCACAAGCAGGGAAGCGGGGAGGATGTTTATAAACAGCCACCCGCCCCTGCACTGCTCCCGTCCATCCGTTTATGTCCATGGGCCGGATGGGAAGTGGGTAAAACACACCCTGCTTCTGCCCTCCTCCTCCAGGAGATTGCTCCCGCCCACCTATTCATTACCTTAGTTTAGCCCAGTGTTGCAGTGCTTTCTAAAACCAGTAATGAGAGAGGCATGGTCCAGAGAGGTAAAACACATCCTACTCTATGATGCAGTAAGGCCATCCATGATGGGATATGAAATTTCCTGGATGGTCACATGATGCTTCAGGAAGTTAGGACTCATAATGCATCTTCTGAAGTTTTGAAAAAGAGGGTGCGGATTTAAGGTTGCCCTGGACAAGGTAAGAAAAAGATAAGCACATGGGGGTGGGGTGGGCAGAAAAATAAACTAGAAAAGACTTCATGTATTATAAAAAGTGATATTCTGCTTGAAAGGTGAACTTAGCCTTTAGCTATCCACGTGTGTTTACTCAATTCTCTGGTACACTGGTTAGATCTCATTTACCAACTGCTCACTGTTGCCTAGCAATTTTTTTGACACTTTTTACATTTGTTCTTGATTGTTTATTATATCAGCTGTAGGTGCATATAAAAATGTAGGCATCTGTAATGCCTGTAAAATGTGTTGGCCTTGGACCCTTTGTTTCTTGGGTAATTTTTACAATAAAGCATTGTTGCCCAAATGCTAGGGGCATGAGGGGTGACTGATGTGTCATTTCTCTAGGCCAAGGGAACAGAGTCACAAGATATTCTGCTGAGAGCAAGAAAAAAACTTGGAAATTGAACGTGTTTATGACATCTAGTATGTCACATTAGAAGATAAAAACCTGTTTAAAGGCGTCTACGTGCTTGAGAAGTTAGAAATCCTTACGTTTGGGGTAGATGAGTAGAAGTTTAGGGTAGATAAGAAGCAAAAGTGTGACTTTTCAGATAATGAATATGGTGGTTGAACGTGACTCTGTTATCCTCGCAGAACCCTTCTGCTAGCCCCTCCTGTGGTGGGTGTGGCACCCGCCCACTATTGGACAGCTTCCAGAAAAATGGTTTAAAAGCTGGAGGTCCAGGCAAGACCAGTAGGAAGCCCCCCTCCCCCTAGTTGCCAGTGGACGCTCTGATGCTGAGATTTTTGCCAAGACTATATGGGCCCATCAACTGGTCGCGCCTATGACTTCCCCGTGACCCCTAGGGCAGCATGGTTTCAATGGGATTTGTTCCTTCCAGTTTCTAACATAGCTTTGGTAATGCAGTGACGCTGTCAAATGATGTGTCTATTTCATGCTGTAATACTCACATAATTATTGGTGTGTGTTATTATGCAGATTGTGATGACTCTAAGATATATCCTCCTGTGTGTCATGTGATAATAAAAGTGAAGGTTTTGACAGTGCAAGAATATTTCAGTTGGATTCTGTTATTTCTTGGAGTGCCGGGTGAATGCTACAATGTGCCAGGACAGGTATTCATTAGGTAGATGATATTTCACATGCGTAGACTACATGTTGATTGTGTGCGTATATATGACTGGCTTTTAGTTATTGCACCCAGCATTTGTATTACAGCATCAGATCTGCTTTTTTTCACATTTACCTCTCTGAGCTTCATCTTCTGTCCAGTTCAGTAGCTTCTTCTCATGAAGAACACTCAGTGGAACATACCAGCCTGCCATGTGTCCTATTCCAGAGTGACATGATCTCTTGTTCTTCAGTTCACTAAACTTAAAAGTACTCGATCTTTTCACCAGCGCTACTGCATAGTAACATGTATCTGTAAACACACACATAACCTATTTTAGTGTCATCTTCTATGTCTTGCCATAATCAGCTGATTCTCATAAACAATCCATACTTGGATGGGAGTGAAGATTGCCACCATTTCCCTAAAAAGCAAATACATAAAAATTGCTTTGCTAAAAAATGCCAGTGCATTCAATTGTAAGGCCTTCATCTTTTATCTGAACACAAATAATAAAATGAGCTTTATAAAGAATAAAATTAGGGAGAAGGCATTGAGAAGATGTAAAGTTTCGGTCAGCTGTTTAACTGTGATACCTGTACAAGAAATGCTACAAAGGAGTCACTGGAACAGAAAAGGACAGTTAATTATGTAGCAACCCTGCCATATGCAGAGGTGACTAGTAAATGTTATTTCTGCTGGATAGTAATCTGTCCAGACTCATTTATACCATCTCACTTGCCTTTCCACTAAGCTCAGTGTTGTTGCTGTTTCAGTCTGCTGCCAGTAGGTGTCACTGACACCAGTAGCCATAGGCAGATGAGCTGTAGCAAGGCTGAGTTAAGAATATTTAAGTCCCCCCTGGGCACTAGGAGGTAATAGCCAGTTATGCATACTGGGGGAGGATACAAATACTTGATAATGCCCTGCTGGAGGGGGATGGAGTCTGCTCTCAGAGGATTCTGGTTTCCCTTGGAAGGAAGATGTAAGAAGATACCTAGTACCTGGCTTTGGAGCTCTATAGACACTACTGCCGGTGATTGCCTGATGGTCCTTATTTTTACACTATACCATGGTTAATGTTCTCATTGCGCACTGTGACAGAATGAGTGTGGTGGAGTCTGGAAAACCTGAACTCCTAATCCTCTCTCCCTGTTATTCTGGGGAAAACAAGCCATCTGGAAAAAAGGAAACTTGCTGGCACCCATCAATATTTCAGTCCTCCACTGCAGTCATGGATCAGCCCACCCCTGATCTGAGGTTTTTCTTTACAAGTCAGGGGGGTCACTACAGTTATAAAAACATTTACAAAAGTTCTAACCTTTCCAGTATTTTTTTTTTTGCACCATCATCTGAACATTGTCGCCAATAGAGACTTAAATGGCAATAAAAACTTAACTGATACTCTAATGCAGGCCATACACGGTTCGAATTCCGAACGATTTTTCATCTGAAAATGTCGTTTGCTCGGTAATCCTATGGTGCCACCAATGATTTCGAAAATCGCCAGACCAAGTCATAAAGTTCACCCCATATAACAGGCAAAACTTCTGTTCCTTCCAGGTCACGGCTCATGTGCATATTCTTTTTGGAAAAACGATTGTACGATTTGACTATCATTGAATCGAAAATCGGTCGTTTTTCACGAATTTTCCGACATGCCCGATCACAGAAAAGGGGAGGAACCACGAAAATCAGGCAGTGCCATTGACCCACTAACAGAGCGAAAATCGGCCGATTATTCTTTGGTCAGATTTCCAGACGAAAAATGAATCGAATTTCGACCCATGTATGGCTTGCCTAAGACCCCATTCACACCTAAGCCTTTTGTACCTCGAAGCTCCAAAATGCTCAGGGGGAAAAAATCAATATTACTCTATGGAGATGGTCCACTCCATTGGCTGAAGCAGAACGCCTGAAGCTCAAAAAAGTTTTGGAGCTACTTTTGTAGCTCAAATTGGGCAGATTTGCACATTTTTTGGCGCATTCTTATTCCCATAGAAAAGAATAGAAATGCGCAATTTTAACGTGACTAGCGTGATTAGCATTTTAACGCGCACTTTACGTGATTTTGTCTGCTCAAATGAAAAAAATCTTTTTTAAAAATGTAATAATATATGAATAAATAAATGTCAAATAAATACACATATAAATAAAAAAAACATGATAAATAAATCATAAATAAATAATAATTAATCCCTAACCCTAAAAATAAATAAATAAAGAAATACATACATTATTATTATTAATAATAAGAATAACACAAATAATAATAATAATATTAAACACAAACAAATAAATACAATAATAATAATAATTATAATAATAAAAATAAATTATTATTTTATTTCTTTTTTTAGGTTTTAGGGGGTTAAGGTTATGGGTTAATTATTATTAGTTATTATTACACATATTTATTTTAATAAATTTGTGTATTTATTTTACATTTATTTATTCAATTATTATTATTATTAATATTATTATCACCCTAACCCTAACAAAAAATAAATAAATAGAAAGAAAAAAATAAATAAATAAATAAAATACTGTAAATAAATAGATAATAATAAATAAAATACTAACCCCAACCCAAACCCTAACCCCTAATCCTCACCCTAACCTAACCTTAGCTCTAACTCCTTACTCTAACAAAAAAACTAAATAATAACACATGAATAATAATAATAATAATAATAATAAAAAAACTAAAAGCTGATGGAAAAACTAAAAAAAAACAGAAAAACCTAGCAACAAATGATGCAATAGATGATATTTTTCTCTAATGGCTAATAAAAAAACGTCAAGGCTCAAAAATGGCTAAAAACACTATATAAAAATGTGCAAAAACGTAGTAAAATCGTGGTAAAATATACACAAAAAAAAATCACGCTAAAATGCTCCATTCAGATGTGAATGGAGCCTAAACCATATCCACTTTACCCAAAATTACTTAAGAAAGTTTTGCTGAAGGAGGTCTCTAATCATTTTTTAAATAAGACCAATTGATATGTAATCATTTTTTTAAGTCAACACTAGTGATGAGCTACGGTTCAGCCAAACCCGAGGGAAGCTCTTACATGATAACATTCCACTGGCCTAATCAGTTGCAGCTGGGGAATTTCCTGCATTGCAGCTGCCAGTTACAACGGGCAGTCATTGATTAACAACTGGCAGATATTCTTAAAGTATCACTAAAGGCGAGACGTTTTATTAGTTTTGGATAGAGTGGAGAGGGATTAGAACCCCTGCCAGTTTTTATTGTTGACTGTGCCCCCATTAAAGAGATTCACCCTCTATTTTTTTTCCTGTTTACCGTTATCATTGAGAGTCAAAGTAAAGAAAATCCCAAATTTTGGATTGTCCCCAGAAATGTAATAGAGAGGAAATCTTCCAATGGGGGTCCCCATGGGATTTCCTTAATTTACAGGGATTTCAGATCACTTCTTGTTTGACTATGGGACAGAAAGTGAAGGAAAATCTCTGAAATGGGACACAGATGGCGAGAAAATCTGACAGAGTCATAACCCTCCCTTGCTCTATCTAAAATGAAAAAAAAAAAAGTTTTGCCTAAAGTTCCACTTTAATGTCCACTGAGTGTTCCCTGAAAGAACACATTCTTCTTAAAGGTTCTGTTCACACTAGAAACCTCCTTATTTTGCCATGAGTTAGTGGGCTGCACCTTCCAGCAGAGTTGGTGGTGCAGCTCCTATTATTGCCCTTTTCAGTAACTTACCCACCTAGAAGAGAGCTGAGTCATAGGGCTCATGTAGGACATTTCAAAGAGAGTATGTATATTTTTTAAATCATACCTATATATACCAATATATATGTAAAGCGCTGCGTAAATTGACGGCGCTATAGAAGTACCTGAAATAAATAAATAAAATAAATAAATATTGCACTAATTAGCACTTTATATATTGTGCACTTATCACCTTATAATTTGAATATATTGTTATATCTATATTCATCGCAGCGCTGCACATTTATATATTTTGAAAAAGACAATAATGACTAATATGATTCTCTGCTGTTTTTACCAATGTGTCTAGTTTTCACACTCATTCGCTCATCACTAGTTTCAATCACTTTTAGATTAATTCAGATTGGTTGGTGTAGGTTTCCATGCTTTGTTGTCTTTAGCTTCTTTTTATCATATAAAATTCAAAGTACATCGGTACCTTTTTGTGATCCATAGCTTTCTGCCATGATTGGCTTCAGATTGTATGGGTTTAGGGAAGCTTTAAATACATTCCCACTGTCCACAGAAATTGCATCTGCTGCTCCATCCTGCAAATAAAAGTTCCAACAATGTAAGTGTACCACAATGCCATGTTGCAATTTATATAAAGCTTTGGAAATAAAGCTGTAAGAAGATACTGTATAAGATGAATTACACACCAAGAAACCATTTGTATTCAAGGCCATAAAAAAGAAGTTGCAGCAATCACAGATCCAAATGGGCCCCTGCTCCATAGAAAGCCAGTGTTGGGCCCCCATGTGCCTGATATTGCCCTTTAGTAGCATTAACAATAAAGTAGAGCAGGGTGGGCAGAGGTGCTGTAACAAGAACATTTCCCATAGAAGAACTGGCATGTGGTATAGATCATAGTGAAACATCTCTCTATGTCAATCTGCTCTTGGCTGTGGGATCCTGATCTGTGATGTCCCATCAACAAAATCAGGGGATTCATAGGAAATAGTCCATGCAATGGTCACCAGATATACAGCTGTTGAGGAACACCCTGTTATAGTACCTCTCCACCTGGTGTGCTCTGCTTTATTTTGGATGTTATTAGGGGGTAACAAGGGGAAGAGGCAAAAGGGAGAGTTTCCAACAAGTGTCCTTGTCCAAAGTTTGTACCAAGGCTTGTCTAACTATACATACAGCTCTGTCTGTAAGTTTGGTTCACCTAGCACATGGGCATGAGCTGTTCTGAAGTTTGCACAAGAACTATTGGTTAAGGCAAAGGTTAATGCCAAAAAAGAGTCATGTACTTTTTTACCATGAAAGGGCTGTGACTGAATGAAAGGCTGCCCTAATGCAATGCACATTAATATGTACCTCAAATGAACACTTACATGTGAATGGGCCCTCATACATTCTGAGTGATTTACATACTTATTGTGGCTGGTGCTAAAAGTTTTGCACAGAGCAGCTCCGGTCCTCCTCTTCTCAGGTCCCCTGTTGGCACTCCTGGCCCCTCCCCCTTGCTGAGTGCCCCCATAGCAAGCTGAATGCTATGGGGGCACTTGTGTGTGCACACCCCCCAGCCCTGCTCTGTGTGTCCATTGACCCCTATCCTTCCTCACTGATTGTGATTGTCGGCCAATGACTCCCGCTGCTGTGTCTGAGCCAATGGAGTGGGAAAGAGCCAGGAGAGACTGCTCCCCTGCACATCACTGGATTGAGATTGGGCTCAGGTAAGTATTAGGGGGGCAGGGGGGAGCAGAACACAGAAATATATTTATCCTTTGCAGCCATTTTAATTAATATATTTACCTGCAGATACTTACTTTAATAGCAGTGAAGCACTCCTCCAGAGTGGATTTCTTCACACAGACAAGTGTAAGGTCTGGAACCTTACAAGATCTTGTCAGTTCTTTACACTTTTTATGTTCACTTATTGATGTCACACACCAGCCAATTTTGAGAGCAGCCAGGGACAAATCTAAAAGATAAGAGAAATACATTTATTTATACTGTCAGAGATTATTTTTTCACTTTCAAAAAGGTTTTCATTAAAAAAAAGTAAGTACTGTTTGACATCTCTTTTTGCATTGCTGCTGATCTCTTCCATCTTTTTTCTGGTACAATATTTTTTATTGAAAAGATAAGGAGAAAAATTACAGAATATATAGTGCCTTGAAAAAGTATTCATACCCCATAAAATGTCTCACATTTTATCATGTTACAACCAAAAACGTAAATGTATTTTATCGGGATTTTATGTGATAGACCAACACAAAGTGGCACATAATTGTGAAGTGGAAGGAAAATGATAAATGGGTTTCAAAATTTTTTACAAACAAATATCTGAAAAGTGTGGCGTACATTTGTATTCAGCCCCCCTGAGTCAATACTTTGTAGAACCACCTTTCACTGCAATTACAGCTGCAAGTCTTTTTGGGGATGTCTCTACCAGCTTTGCACATCTACAGAGTGAAATTATTGCCAATTCTTCTTTGCAAAATAGCTCAAGCTCTGTCAGATTGGATGGAGAGGGTCTGTGAACAGCAATTTTCAAGTCTTGCCACAGATTCTCAATTGGATTTAGGCCTGGATTTTGACTGGGCCATTCTAACACATGATTATGCTTTGATCTAAACTAATCCATTGTAGCTCTGGCTGTATGTTTAGGGTCATTGTCCTGCTGGAAGGTGAACCTCCGCCCCAGTCTAACAAGTTTTCTTCTAAGATTGTCCTGTATTTGGCTCTATCCATCTTCCCATCAACTCTGACCAGCTTTCCTGTCCCTGCTGAAAAAAGCATCCCCACAACATGATGCTGCCAATCCCATGTTTCATGGTGGGGATGGTGTGTTCAGGGTGATGTGCAGTGTTTGTTTTCCACCATACATATCATTTTGTTTTTAGACCAAAAAGTTCAATTTTGGTCTCATCTGACCAGAGCACCTTCTTCCACATGTTTGCTGTGTCCCCCACATGGCTTCTAGCAAAGTGCAAACGAGGCTTCTTATGGCTTTCTTTCAGCAATGGCTTTCTTCTTGCCACTCTTCCATAAAGGCTAGATTTGTGGAGTGCATGAAAAATAGTTGTCCTGTGGACAGATTCTTCCACCTGAGCTGTGGAACTCTGCAGTTCCTCCAGAGTTACTATGGGCCTCTTGGCTGCTTCTCTGATTAATGCTCCCCTTCCCCTTGTCAGTTTAGGTGGACAAACATGTCTTGGTAGGTTTTCAGTTGTGCCATACTCTTTCCATTTACAGATGATGGATTGAACTGTGCTTTGTGAGATGTTCAAAGCTTGGGATATTCTTTTATAACCTAACCCTGTTTTAAACTTCTCCACAATTTTATCCCTGACCTGTCTGGTGTGTTCCTTGGCCTTCATGAAGCTGTTTGTTCACTAATGTTTTCTAACAAACCTCTGAGGGCTTCACAGAACATATATTTATACTGAGATTAAATTACACATACGTGGACTCCATTTACTAATTAGGCGACTTCTGAAGGCAATAGGTTCCACTTCAAATGCACGCAACACTTTTCAAATATTTATTTGTAAAACATTTTGAAACTCATTTATCATTTCCTTCCACTTCACAATTATGTGCCACTTTGTGTTGGTCTATCACATAAAATCCCAATAAAATACATTTATGTTTTTGGTTGTAACATGACAAAATCAGGAAAATTTCAAGGGGTGTGAATACTTTTTCAAGGCACTGTACATGCAAAACAGATAAGTCGCATGCAGGGTACAAAAATAGCAATATGGCAAGGAAGGTTGAAGATGTTACATAGGTTTTAAAGTGTACAAAGCTATAAACCTTTTCCAGCCACTTCCTGTCCATATCATTGCTCCAGACCAACTTCCTTAATGTTATAACAGTGGACCATGCCAGCGCAATGTTTACTGCTATGGCCACTTGTACTTTCCGTCAGGGGCTCATATAATAGAGTAGTATTGCAGGAGAGTATTTGGGATGTATTTGTCACCCTATAATGGGAAAGATTATCATGGCAGTGTCATCAGCTATTATTGTAATCAAAATTGCATATTTAAAAATATTGAAAGTAACATTTGAACTTTTATATTACCATGTTAATGCTTATTAGATTTCAGCGATTGGGTTTACATCTACTTTAAGGGCATACAGAACAATGTAAGATACCTGTTGATTGGTTGCACATAACTGTTGTGCAGCTGCAGTTTTTAATTGCTGTTTGCCTTACTATGTTAGGTTCTGGTCTGTAAGCAGAGTACAGTTGTCTGTTAAGAGAAATTATTAAAGCTGAAAATTTAAGTTTTCCATTGCAGTGCAGGAAATTGCTTGTTTTTGCCTAGGGGACAGATAAAGATAGATATGGTATACTTTCCTGATCCTCTGATCCTCCCCACACAGGACCAGTCCTTGCAGCTCTTGCATCTCCTTGCTGTAGCGGTCTTGAGCGGTAAACTGTTCCTGATGACATCAAGCCCCAGAGAAGGCTCCACAGACCTACTCTGGATATGAGGACGCCAAGAACAGTCCACCACTGGATCATGAGGGAATGCTGTTTGCAGGTGGAGGGGAGGATCAAGTGAGTATAAGGCTTTCTCCCCTCCACTGGACAAAATGAGCACTTAACTTTTAAAATTTTTTTTTAATTTGGGCTTTAAATATAATATACAGGTGTTTGCCTAAAATTGCAACATAGCATGATATCCATGTAGTGCTAAACATATAGGCGTGGCTGTGAACTCTTGCTGAAGAAAGGGAGTCCCCTCAGTCTCTCCATAGAATGCCTCTGGAGATTCAGCAGTGAGAAGTAGAGAGTGAGAGGATGCTGTGGTTTCCCTGCAGTAACAGTTCAGATGCGATTGCTGCAATCTGTGGTGTGCTGCCTCAGGTTTCTCTGCTGGTCTGGCCTCTCAGCAGTCTGGTCTGTATACAGCACATGTGCTCTCATTGCTTCCCTCAGTGCCAAGAGGAAGTTCTTATCGCAGTCTGTTAAAAGCTATTCCACCACTACCCTTCCTCCCATATGTCCTATTGGAACTGTATTGTAAAGATCCATAAATCTCATTCTGTGATTGATGTTTCAGACTACAATTCCCATGATCCTCACCATTCTGCATTGAAGTCCCTAAGCTTTCCTGGCTATGATTCTTCCTCTGCTGACTGGAGGGGATAGTGCAACACAACATCCAGCATAGCAGTAAAAAATGAAAGTAAGCTGATAGTAAAGAAGGAAACATTAGATTTACATAGTCCAGAACCTTCAATTTCGACATGGTTGGAAGATCAATTGACTAGATAAAGATGATGGCTTAAAAAAGTGTTGATCCCAGGCTTACATTTCATACTCATACAGATGCAGGTCTATGTGTTGGATGTCTCTGTGTCATTTATAGATTATACAAAGGATCACTAATATAAATTTGTTTAGATAAAAAAAAATGCCTCCTATTTTGATTCTATGATGTACCTCTGTATGACAACAAATATGTGCATAGTATCTCTAGTGTTTGTTGTTATATTTTAAACAGATTTATTAGAACGTCAGAGTGGTAAAATATGTACATCTATTACCTATTCTTTTCATAGATCTATCTACAATTTCCAAGCAAGCTGTTATGATTTCAGAGTTACAGATACAGTCTGACATGTACGTATGAAATCAGTATTTATTAAACCTTCAGACTAGTTTAGTGATATTAATTTATAGAAGTAATCTTTGAGCCTATCATTAGTAAATATTCTATTAATAATGTCAAAAGTGTTGATTTCACCTACCTAGCATTCTGAGGCATAAGATTACCAAAAAGTAGGGAGCCATCGTCTTCTGTCTCTGGGGACCAGAATGAGAGTGTTCTCATGTACTGTCACATATCCGTTAGTGTAGAGATATTATTTATTCAGACAAGTGCATTACTGTGTGAGATGTGGTGTTTCAGGAAGGTTATGGTTTTTATATTTCCCAATATTACACTCCACCTTTTTTTTCTTTTTATAATCTTCTCAATGCCCTCATTCATATTTGCTGGAAACTGCAATCATTGGCATAAAAGTTTGTTTTTCTTTGGTTGACCAGTTACGATGTTAAGAAGTAACCCTTTCCCAGTGCAAATGCTAGAGAAACCTCCAAATTTCTTCTCCATAAAGCTCACTGCAGTTTAGGATGTAGCAGGGGATTGAGAGGCCAGTCCACAAAAAACTGTAATTTTAGTTACGTGTAGACATCACAAGATTTCCAACCAGTTTTTATCTATCTGGGATTCTGGAAAAGAGAGGTGTATACCATTTCTATAGCTAACCTTTTGATCCAAATTACAAAACAGAAATGATGCAAGATGGCATAACTCTGGGGAGGGTATTGAGGTGCACCTAATTACAAAAGTTCATGACACAAAAAGATCAAATCGAAGTGTACTTACTGAAGGTATCAGATGAATGCATCATCTTTTTGGAGAAATACCTCCTCCTTCCTCAGGGCTGAAACTGTTGGTATGAATGGACTCACAATTACATACAACCAGGGGACTTATGTAAGGGCTTACTTTGATGTGATACTCCCGAGCTACAGTTGCAATAAAAAGTATGTGAACCCCTTGGGATTACGTGGAGTTTTGCATGAATTGGGCATAAAATGTGTTCTGAATGTCATCTAAGTCACAACAATAGAAGAACACAGTCTGCTGAACATAATACTACACAAACATTAGATGTTGCCATGGTTTAATTGCACATAAAATGTAAACATTCACAGTGCAGGGAGGAAAAAGAATGTGAACCTTTGGACTTAATAACTGGTTGACCCTCCTTTGGCAGCAATAACCTCAACCAAACATTTCCTGTAGTTGCAGATCAGACCTGCACAACGATCTGGAGTAATTTTGGACCACTCCTCTTCACAAAACTGTTTCAGTGTAGCAATATTCTTGGGATGTCTGGTGTGAATCGCTCTCTTAAGGTCATGTCACAGAATTTCAATTGGGTTGAGGTCAGGACTCTGACTGGGCCACTCCAGAAGGCGTATTCTGTGCTGTTGCAGCCATTGTTTTGTTGAATTACTTGTATGCTTTGGGTCATTGTCCTGTTGCATCACCCATCCTCTGCGGAGCTTCAGTTGGCGGACAGATGGTCGTACGATTTCCTGCAAAATGTCTTGATAAACTCTGGAATTCATTTTCCCATCAATGACAACAATCCGTCTAGGCCCTGAGGCAGCAAAGCAGCCTCAAACCATGATGCTCCCTCCGCCATGTTTTACAGTGGGGATGAGGTTTTGATGTTGGTGTGCTGTGCCTTTTTTTCTCCACACATAGTGTTGTGTGTTCTTCCCAAACAACTCAATCTTGGTTTCATCTGTCCACAGTATATTTTGCCAGTAGTGCTGTGGAACATCCAGGTGCTCTTTTGCAAACTTCAAACGTGCTGCAATATTCTTTTTGGACAGCAATGGCTTCCTCCGTGGTGTCCTCCCATGTACTCCATTCTTGTTTAATGTTTTCCTTATTGTAGATGTGTCAACAAAAATGTTAGCATGTGCCAGAGATTTCTGTAGGTCTTTAGCTGACACTCTAGGATTCTTCTTTACCTCATGCAGAATTCTGCGCTGTGCTCTTGCAGTCATTTTTACAGGACGACCAAGCCTAGGGAGAGTAGCAACAGTGCTAAACTTTCTCCATTTGTAGACAGTCTGTCTTACCGTGGACACATGAACATCAAGGCTTTTGGAGATACTTTTGTAACCCTTTCCAGCTTCATGCAAGTCAACAATTCTTGATCGTAGGTCTTCTGAGAGAAGACAGCGCTTCTTGAAACCAGTAAACCCAAAACAGGTGTGTGTTTTTTAAGGGCAGGACAGCTGTCAGCAACACATCCAATATCATCACACTGATTGGAGTCAAGGTTGGCTCACTCCTGGCTCCAATTAGCTCTGGGAGAAGTCATTAAGCTAGGGCCTCACATACTTTTTTCTCCCTGCACTGTGAATGTTTACATGTTATGTGCAATTAAACCATGGCAACATCTAATGTTTGTGTAGTATTATGTTCAGCAGACTGTGTTCTTCTATTGTTGTGACTTAGATGACGTTCAGAGCACATTTTATGCCCAATTCATGCAAAACTCCACGTAATCCCAAGGGGTTCACATACTTTTTCTTGCAACTGTATGTTATAAATCCCGAATAAAATACTTACAAAAAATCAGCATGTGAAAATCAAATTAAAGTTTCTAGAGCTGCTGCTGTGTATAAAGGATAACACCTTTTGCTACTATACCAAACCATATATAACTCAACAGCGCTGCTCTTATCTTATAGTGCATAAAACAGACTACTATGCATGTGCTCAATAGTCCAATAAAGTGCAATACGTGCAATTTATAAATGAAGTGCACTCCAATAATAAAAGTGCCACTGTTTAGTAGATGTTTTTGTAGGTACAAAGTTCATCATTTCACCAACACCTTGCCAGATTTCCAGAGGATAGTATGTAAAGAGGATCATAAGACATACATATTGTAATCCCGTATTCTTTATTATACTTAAAAACAAAAATTACACTCACAAAGTAACTTGTTTAACAGGCATGTATTGCTATGCCAGAAGCACCGCTGGATCCTCTTTACATACTATCCTCTGGAAATCTGGCGAGGTGTTGCCAAAATGATAGCGAGGAGAACCCTCTTGTAAAAGCTGGTGATTCAAGCGAATTTGACTCTTATGTATTAAGAGTGGACATCATTCGGTGAGTGGGTAAAGAAAGGAAGGGAGCACAGCACGATCTTTGCACCTACAAATACATCTACTGCACAGTGACACTTTTATTATCGGACTGCACTTTATTTATGGATTGCACGTAATGCACTTTATTGGACTATTGCGCACATAGATAGTAGTCTGTTTTATGCACTATAAGTTAAGAGCAGTGCTGTTGAGTTATATGTGTTATGTAAGGGCTTGATTCAAACTGTCAAACCTGCACTTATAGCAGAATATACTGGGCACTCCTCAATACCCACCTCAGAGTTTTGCCATCCACTGAGTGTTCTCCTAGAGCAGTGGTTCTCAACCTTTCTAACGCCACGACCCCTTAATACAGTTCCTCATGTTGTGGTGACCCCCAACCATAAAATTATTTTCGTTGCTACTTCATAACTGTAATTTTGCAGTAGGAGGAATAGTGCCACGTCATTGGTGTCAGTGGGAGGAATAGTGCCCCATCATTGGTATCAGTGGGAGGAATAGTGCCCCGTCATTGGTGTCAGTGGGAGGAATAGTGCCCCCTTCATTGGTGTCAGTGGGAGGAATAGTGCCCCGTCATTGGTGTCAGTGGGAGGAATAGTGCCCCGTCATTGGTGTCAGTGGGAGGAATAGTGCCCCCTTCATTGGTGTCAGTGGGAGGACTAGTGCCCCATCATTGGTATCAGTGGGAGGAATAGTGCCCCGTCATTGGTATCAGTGGGAGGAATAGTGCCCCGTCATTGGTGTCAGTGGGGGGAATAGTGCCCCCTTCATTGGTGTCAGTGGGGGGAATAGTGCCCCGTCATTGGTGTCAGTGGGAGGAATAGTGCCCCGTCATTGGTGTCAGTGGGAGGAATAGTGCCCCATCATTGGTATCAGTGGGAGGAATAGTGCCCCATCATTGGTATCAGTGGGAGGAGGAATAGTGCCCCATCATTGATATCAGTGGGAGGAGGAATAGTGCCCCGTCATAGGTGTCAGTGGGAGGAGGAATAGTGCCCCGTCATTGGTGTCAGTGGGGGGAGGAATAGTGCCCCGTCATAGGTGTCAGTGGGGGGAGGAATAGTGCCCCGTCATAGGTGTCAGTGGGGGGAATAGTGCCCCGTCATTGGTATCAGTGGTAGGAATAGTGCCCCGTCATTGGTGTCAGTGGGAGGAATAGTGCCCCGTCATTGGTGTCAGTGGGAGGAATAGTGCCCCGTCATTGGTGTCAGTGGGAGGAATAGTGCCTCATCATTGGTATCAGTGGGAGGAATAGTGCCTCATCATTGGTATCAGTGGGAGGAATAGTGCCTCATCATTGGTATCAGTGGGAGGAATAGTGCCTCATCATCGGTATCAGTGGGAGGAATAGTGCCCCATCATAGGTGTCAGTGGGAGGAGGAATAGTGCCCCATCATTGGTGTCAGTGGGAGGAATAGTGCCCCGTCATTGGTGTCAGTGGGAGGAATAGTGCCTCATCATTGGTATCAGTGGGAGGAATAGTGCCTCATCATTGGTATCAGTGGGAGGAATAGTGCCTCATCATCGGTATCAGTGGGAGGAATAGTGCCCCATCATAGGTGTCAGTGGGAGGAGGAATAGTGCCCCATCATTGGTGTCAGTGGGGGGAATAGTGCCCCATCATTGGTGTCAGTGGGGGGAATAGTGCCCCATCATTGGTATCAGTGGGGGGAGGAATAGTGCCCCATCCTTGGTGTCAGTGGGGGGAGGAATAGTGCCCCATCATAGGTGTCAGTGGGGGGAGGAATAGTGCCCCATCATTGGTGTCAGTGGGGGGAGGAATAGTGCCCCATCCTTGGTGTCAGTGGGGGGAGGAATAGTGCCCCATCCTTGGTGTCAGTGGGGGGAGGAATAGTGCCCCATCCTTGGTGTCAGTGGGGGGAGGAATTGTGCTCCATCCTTGGTGTCAGTGGGGGGAGGAATTGTGCCCCATCGTTGGTGTCAGTGGGAGGAGGAATCGTGCCCCATCCTTGGTGTCAGTGGGGGAGGAATAGTGCCCCATCGTTGGTGTCATTTGGGGGAGGAATCGTGCCTCATCGTTGGTGTCAGTGGGGGGAGGAATAGTGCCCCATCGTTGGTGTCAGTGGGAGGAATAGTGTCCCATCATTGGTGTCTGTGGGAGGAATAGTGCCCCATCATTGGTGTCAGTGGGAGGAATAGTGCCCCATCATTGGTATTAGTGACACCAATGATGGGGCACTATTACCACTGACACCAGTGATACTTACCTTGCTGACCCCTGCTCCAGCCTGGGCTCGCTCGCTCCCTCCCTCTCCCATGGTACCGACACTTACCTGTCAGCTGTCTTCCTTCTCCGGCCGCTCTCCTCCTCTTCACTCGCTCGATCTTCGCGGTGCCGCTCGGCCCCTCCTCTCCAAGCTCCACCTCCTTGCCGGTGATTGGCCGCCTGTGTGCCTGAGCTACAGTGCCGGCGGCCAATCACAGGCGAGGATTGATCTCGAGGTGTGTCCAGATGACAGGGGCGGCATGTCATCCCGCCCACACCTGGAGACGGCGGTGGCGGCGACGGCGGTGGCGGCGGCGGCGGCGAGGAGCGGTGTCTCGGTTCCTAAGACCATCGGAAATATGTGTTTTCCGATGGTCTTAGGCGACCCCTGTGGAAGCGTCGTTCGACCCCCAAAGGGGTCGCGACCCCCAGGTTGAGAACCGCTGTCCTAGAGACCATCAGAAAGGCAGCAGCTCGAGACCAGAAAAAGCTCCATCTACATGGAACCTTCAATGCACATCAGTCCCTGTGAAGGGACTAAAGTCTATGATATATCCAACAATATTACCACCTTGCTCCTAATAGTCCAGTACTGTCACACCTACACACCACAAATGTTGCAGGGAAATTCAGGCTTAAAATTAGGCAGAGCAGAGGTTAGGAACGATGGCAAGCACATCTCACAATTCACACTCTTGATTTACATTACCAGCTAGTAGGGAATTTGAACCATAAGCATAAAATAGTAGCTTTGAGTAGACTGATCTTTTAATAGGCAGCATGCATATTTATTCTGCCTTAGCCAATCATGTGGGCCCTTGCACAGGTGACTGATGGGTATGGGTCTAAATAGTTTGCACTCTAGAGCAATTGTGTCTTGTCCTGGAGGGCACGCTGCCCTCCCTGGCAACCCTGCCATATGTTTGCTGTTCGTTATCAATGACAGCATGGAGGTCAGTGGGGGACCCCATCAGAATTTTGGGACCTCTACCCACTTGTTAACTTCAGAGGCAATGAAACCTTAATGGATGAGTTTGAGTTTATATAATTTGGCCTCCTGGTGTACAGAACAAGGCTTTTATTTCAAGCTAGCACCATTGATGGTTGATTCAGGGAATACAGTATCTGATTGGGGATCAGGGAGGATTTTCCCCTGCTAGAGAAAATTGGATTATACTTTATTGGGCTATTTTGCTTTCCTCTGGATCAAATGTTGGTATAGGAATGTGTATATGGAGATTTTCTATTTGTTTTTTTTTTCTGTTGGTTGACTTAGATGAACTTGTGTCTTTTTCATCTATTAATAGATAGTCTATTAACTATACTATTCCAACAAGTCCATAAATAGACCTAGTTCAGGGTCTTAACACTGTGTATTCTCTGTATAAATTCTAAGTGTGAGTTCTAAACATGCTAGAAAAACCTAAACAAAGCTCATTAAATTATAAATTAGGAAAAAAAGCCTTTACTACTGTGTTCACCCTCAGCCCATAGATTTTCTATTTCAATGGTTTTTATTACTTTTTTAAACAGTATAAAACAGAGGCAATAAAACACGCCCACGCAGGGGCTATCAATTGCACAGATAAACAAAATGCAAAATAAAAAAAAAGGAAAAACAGTGCTCTAACGCCAACAGGGCAAAAGGTACACCCACGCAGGGGCTATCAATGGCACATAAGTTACAAAACATTAATGTAACTGACTATAACAACTAAATGCAGCTGTCCAGTCACACCAAAAACAGAGAGAGAGAGAAAAAGGAAGAAAGAGGAGAAAAAAAAAAGGGGGGGGGGGCAAAGAGCAGGGGTCCAAGAGCGCCAATACCGAACGCCATTACATCCCCAGACTAGCCGGGGGGAGTGAGAGAAAGGCATATTGCAACCACGGCTCCCATATTTTCAAAAATGTACGTTGGGAGTCATTGCGGATACTCGACATCTGTTCGTTGAGCATCATAGTGGTCATACGATCCCGCAGCCCCTGAAGAGGAACAAACGGACTCTTCCAGGCCTGAGCAATTGTTCTAGTGGTGGATAAAAACAGATAGGAAGCCAACTTCTGCTGGTGAGCCAAGAGGCCCGGTATGGGGCAATGAAGCAAAGCATACCGAGCATCCCGGCGTATGGAGAGATGGAACAAGGTGAAAAGGAGGCCAAACACACGAGACCAAAAACGAAACAGTCTCGGACATGACCACCAGATATACAATACATCACCACGATGGCCACAACCCCGAAAACATTGATCACTACAGGCAGGGTTAGCCCGGGCCAACCGAGCCGGAACCCAGTACCAACGAAACAATACCTTATAGGCTGCCTCCAGTGTGGTCGTATTAAATGAGCATTTAGCTATGAGTGACCAGGCCTTATTCCAGTCCTCCGGATCCACAGCCACTCCCAGGTCGCGCTCCCACTGAACAACATATGAAAGAGAAGTATGCGACGAGCCTCTTTTCAGAGCTGCATAAAGAAGGGATATAAGGCCCGGAGCGCCCGGACGCTGTTGGCAAAGCTGTTCAAAGGCAGATTTCTGGCATGGGAAAGCAGAAGTACCCCGCAGCGAGAGCAGCCAGTGTCGCAATTGAAGATATCGAAAGAATTCCGCTGGGGAGATATTACGGGATTCCCGAAGAGAGTTCCAGGTGGGAAAGGACCAAAAAATCCAAAAGTGTCGCACCTGCGAAAAAACCATTAGTCACCCACCAAGAAAACACCCCTGGGTGATCTAAACCCGGTGGGAAAAGAGGGTTGTTAATAATTGGGAGCAAAGGCAGAAAAGGTGACATCAGGCCACCAGAATAATGTACCGAGTCCCAAACTTGTAGGCCATGAAGTAACATCGGACTCAGTGCCATAGGGCGCAGAGCAGGGGGAAGCCATAGAAATGTCGACAGTGCGATAGGGGCACAATTAGGTAGTTCCAACAGGACCCAGAGGGGGACGTCGGAAGAGGCGTGCAACATAGACAGCGGGGCAATCTGGCTCGCTTGATAATACTTAGTCACATTAGGCACCCCAAGACCACCCTGAAGTCTATGGGCAAAAAGCGTACTTTTGGATACTCTGGGGTGTTTATCGGCCCAGATTAAACGCATTAACTTCGCCTGAAGCAACCAAAGAAAAAGAGGGGGAACCCGCACCGGGAGTGTACGAAAATAATACAACAATTTCGGCAAGATGGTCATTCTCACCGAATTAACCCGTCCTATCCAAGACAGGTGCGGAAATTGCCAAGAATGCATAAGAGAGGATAGAGAGCTAAGCAATGGATAATAATTTGCAGCAAACAAAGAGTCATAAGTGGGGGTCAAGCGAATCCCTAAGTATTCAAAAGAAGAGGAAGCCCATTTATAAGGGAAATGGGATTGTAGGCGCGAAACCAAATCTGAAGCCAAAGTAGCCCATAGATTTTCAATGCAGTACTTTTTTCTTCAGTTAGATGTCTGCATTCTGATGGCAAAGATCATTTAACCCAATTCCCCTACCTGCAATTTATCCTGGACCCATCCCAGCCTGCTACTGGACAGTAATAGAAGAAGCAGCATTAGTGGTTTCGTATATGTTTTCTTTCTTTAATTATAATCATCAGGACTAAAAAATAAAATTAAAAATATTTTTTCAGGTATGGCACATGATATTTAATACTCATCCAGATTTTAATCCAGCAAGTAAAGCTTTAGGCTCATTTTGACATGTGTTCCTGTTTCTCCTTCCCTCATGTTAAAAAAGCCAGTTGTTTAAAGAGCTCAATAGCTAAAGCTGAACGTTTCTAGCTGGAATCATCAGTATAGGTGCTATAGAACTTAGCACATGTGATGATGTTTCCCTCATTCCACCCTGTACAGAGAATTTTTAGCTTGTGGGACAACAATCTATGTGCCAGGAGACTGGGAGTTATTGTCACTGGGGTTTGTTAACTCCACAGTTAACCTCTACATACACAAGCAATAGTTGCTATCACATGTTTTACTGGAAACATTCACATCTTAAGGATTTTTAAATCTTGATGCAATGAAAGAAGAGGAAAGAGATACTTTTTACAGAAAACAAAAAATATTACAAAATAAACAATAAGCAACAGCAACATAAACATTATTCATTGTGAAAAATAATTAACCAAGTTCCCCTGCTCTTCAGTCTGTTGTGCAATTTAATGTATTAAAGGTCATCAGCTTTCATGAATGACCCTTAGCAATCTCACATGTTTTTGATGGAAAATAGAAAGCTTCCAGCTGCCAATTATTGCAGTCTTTTCTAAACCCACCAGAAGATGTCACTAAACCAATCCTTACTAATCAAGAGAACTGAGGGGTGCAAGGTAGAGGTGGTGAAATGTTAAATCTCAGCAGACATTCCCTATAATGTCAATATTTCCAGCTGACCATATTTTATGGTCCGACAACTAACATAATATTTTGCTGAATGAAATCATGATTTGAAAGACATCAGACATGTTGTTGACCTTAAGTTTGGCTGCCTCAGAAGGGGCAATGTGTCCTATCAGCTTTCTGCACCTCATAATATAGTGGTGTTTGATATCTAACTTATTGTTGTGTTACACTATTTGATTTATTATTATTTCTCTGTGACCATCACTTGTTTATCATTGCTCTGTGTCTTTAAGCTGTCTTCTCCTGTCTAAGCTGAGCTCTTTCTCTCACTGTACTTGTGTATATCCTCTCTCCCCTGCCTCTCTCTGGTAATCATTCCACTGTATCCTGTTTTCCTGAATGCATCTTTCCATGAGGCTTACAACATTAATGTTTTTTTATCTATGATTATCCTCCATTAAACGGAACATTCAAATTGGTTTCCTTATCTGACTTGAGTTAAGCTGTCTGACCCGATGCAAGAGATAGATTCAACACCACGTCGTATAGCTGTATACATCACTGGAGATAAAGTTTATGGACTAGTAGTTGAGTCAGAAAACTTATTGCTACTTTCCTATACGTAAGTGTTACCAGGTGTTATGAAGATATCGCCATTGCAGTGCAGTGCCCATTATCAAAAATATGGCTAGAGTCGGATATGTATCAAAGGACAGCTTTAGGTCATGTAAGAACAGACTTACCAATGTGTATTGTTGCTAGACTATTTGAGCACATATTTAGGATGGCTATTGGCAGGTTTGGACTAAGAGATATTTAGCTAATGGGTTTTTCGACATACAGTTAGCCATTTACAACATTATTTTATTATAAGGTTGTGCAGATTCTGGTCTAAACAGAATTTATGATAACCCCCTGCTTTAACTTAAACTGTTTCAGTGGAATTTGTGATGCTCTGCTTATGTCTGAAACTAACTGTTCAAACATATTGTATTGACATTGACCTGTGCATTTTGGAAAAATAATGGGTGACATTGAGTTCAGAACAACTTCCTATCCTCCTCACTTGGTTTGGGGTTCATCGGACCTTATTATTCTCACTATGCAAGTGTATCATGGTATTGAGTGATCTTGTAGGTTACTCTTAAAGCATATGTTAAGGCAAAAAATAAAATCATATTTAATAATCTCTGGAATACATGCACATTTTCCCATGTTTTATCCCTTTTAACATGTTGCAAGTACAGATATAGAACAGTTGGCATACCAGAAATTTAGTATGCTCCTTTATTGACATAACAACACAGCTCTGCTGAATTCCAAAGCATGTGGTGTCAGCCCTGCCTACTTACTTTCTGATGGATTACAAAGAATATAGACCTCTCTTCCTCATCTCCATTACCTTTGCTTGTGAACAGGCAGACATCATAGAAAGTTATCAGCTCACAAGACATCTGGCAAAATCAACACATATTTTTTGCACTTATCAAACAGATATAACAACACACTGTCAATTGGTATATTTAGCAGACCAAAAGGGAGCAAATAAGCGAAGTTCATTGTTAGAGTTTACAAACAAATTAATACCCAGCACCATTTTAAACCTTGCACACCTTCTTAGAAACCTTTTATTGAGGACTTTGGTTTTTACACCTACACTTTTGTGGCACATGGGGGGGGGGGGGGGGGGGGATTTACTAAATCTGGAGCACTCAGAATCTGGTGTAGCTGTACATGGTAGCCAATCAGCTTCTAACTTCACCTTTTTCAATTAAGCATTGACAATAAAACCTGGAAGCTGATTTGTTCATGTGCAGAGCTGCACCAGATTTTACATGCTCCAGTTTTGGTAAATGACTCCAATGAAGTATGTTAAACCAAGATTATTTTTGATCATACTGTGTAGAGTATGCATTCATATGTTAGAAAAGGTGGATGAGACTTGCATGAATGCATTTCACTATTTATTCTGACTGCCCATGTCTCAGGAGTGACATTTACCAGGCAGCTCAGTGCCATCAAAGGCAGCATTCATAAGAGCTTTTAGCCTACATGGATTTATTTTAATTTGAAAAATGATGACTCACATAAATTAAGAAACTACATAAAAACTGCAGGCAGAGAAGCAAAAAACAGTCCCTTAACCCTGTGACTATACAGCCATGTAATATTTGTTCAGGCTGTGCATTCAAAAGTTTCCACTGTGAACAGTATAATGAGCTGCATATAATGGACTACTAGATTTCCTCAAATGCTCATGAAAGAAGTCTGGAAATTAACATTTCTACCATTGTTTTCATATTTCTGTCTGTGATTCCATTTTGGAATTATTTTTTCTCCAAGATTTTCCCTGTTGGTCTCTTCTGTCAAAAGTGGTTTCCCCTGCCTGTCAGAGCTAATGTACACTTAGCTTCCCAGGTCAACTTACATTTACACCACCACTCTGTGCCATGATGATGTGACTCCTGTACACATTTGCAGTAGTAACATCATTGTGGCCTGGCCAGTCAAGGGGCCGCAGAGTCAGAACCCAGAAAGGAAGACCGGGTGAAGATGGAATCATGGTGACAGCCGAGAGAGCTGACATTGTAGCAATTGTAGGGATCATTTAGGGTAGGTACAACCCCAATTCCAAAAAAAGGTGAGACACTGTGCAAAATCTACATAAAAACAGAATGAAATGATTTGTAAATCTCATAAACCCATATTTCACAATAGAAAGCATATCAGATGTTTAAACTGAGAAAATGTGCCATTTTAAGAAAGAAAATAAGGCAACTTTGAAATTGATGGTAGCAACACTGACAAAGTGTTGGAAGAACACTTTGCAACTGATTAGTTTAATTTGACAACAGATCAGTAACATGAATAGGTAAAAAAAAAATCATCTTAGATAATCAGAGTGTCTCCAAAGTAAAAGTAAAACTTTTTTCCAATTTGTGAAAAGCTGTGTCTAAAAATGATTGAACATCTTGATATGAAAAATACGACAAAGAAGACCCAGGACTGTTAAGCAGTTTCCTGTATCTGGCAAGAATGGGACGACATTCTTCTCCCAAAACTCAAGTAAGTGTTCAACTTTTGTGAGAGGTGTTGCTGCCATCAATTTCAAAATGACCTTATTTTTTCTTCAAATGGTAAATTTTTCCAGTTTAAACATTTGATATGTTTTCTATTTTCCTTTGGAAATAAAATCTGGATTTTTGAGATTTACTAATCATTGTATTCTTTTTGTATATAGATTTTACACAGCCTCCCAACCTTTTTTGAAATTGGGGTTGTCTGCCATAATGTGCTAATAGGCAGTGCACACTAGTACATTATGACATAAAGCTCAAGGGTGTCATTAAGACAAGGATTAATCCTGCTTTAATTTAGAGATGAACACTATAATTATTATTAATAATATAATCCATAGCCAACCACTATTTATATTTAGACTTGAAGGTAGATATGCACACTCAAATGTTGGCTACTACTGGCAGGCATATGATAGAGCATACTGACATAGGCATCGTGCTAGATAGTTTTGCTACTTTGCTGCAATGTGTTGGCATGGGAATGAAGGTTACTTAAAAAACCTCAGGTAGAAAGGAGAAAGTGTGAGTTTGTTGGCAAGGGCTCAGTCAAGACTTTGCACAGATATCCAGAGTAACACTTGTATAGCTGTAGCTGTTTATTGGGCAACTTTTAGTAGTACAGGTGGTTTTTGAAGAATGCAGTGGCTGTGATAGTGGTATGCAAATTCCTAAAGTTTGGGAATGCACCTGATTTTACTGATCAAATGCGTAATGTAGCAGGATATTTTTCTCCAAGATATTCCTTTAGTGTGATTTTCTGCCCAATTTCCACCAAGCATTTTGTGTCATCACTGAAGAGAAGATCATGGCCTTCTGTGGACTCAAACATCTGAAATATGTGTCTTTGAAACTCATTTCTTCCATACAAAGACTGCAGAGACACAACAATATGTGAAAGTGGGCATAATAATTTGAAGACAGCATAATTTTGAACAAACAGATTTTGATTAAATTAATTGTATGGATATGCAACACATAACAATCTAGCACTGAACTAAGAGTAAAACCAGGATAGAGGATAAATCAAAATATAATATAATAGTAGCAGTAGTATTGCTTAATACCAATAGTGTTTTCTATGTATTAACATGTATTCCATTGTATCTATTCAATTTCAATTGATTATTAAAAAGAATGAATCTGGAAAGGTGCATAAATCATAACCTAGTTAATGAACAGTGATAATCATTCCAAAAAATCTATGCCGAATGTTACCTAACATGAAATACACAGGTCACCCACCACTATATTTCCAGATTGAAGAGATGTGGTATGCAAAGCATCCCAGTCATTATGTTTCCTTATACGCATTTTTGTTTGGTTTAAATAAAAAAAAGGATTATTCATAAATTAGTGTATTATCTTATATTGTATGCTCCAAGGAGCAGGGCCCTCGAACCCCTCGTGTATCACATTGTACTGTTATTGTACTGTCTCATGTATTGTCTCTCATTGTAATGTACAGCGCTGAGCGAACTGTTGGCGCTATATAAATACAGTATAATAATAATAATATCTAGCTTCAGCTGTTCACTATTACATGAAAATCTGCATTGGCTCTGATCACTGTAAAGGGGTTATTTTTTAAAATAACTAAATAAAATTGGGATTGCTGAACATTGTTGGCAGTCTTCATAATTTCCTGGTGCAGGACAGAAAAAGAAAGCCGATTAATGATTGGCTGCAGAAGACACCAGATTCGAAACATCTAGGCAAAGTGTGTCATAGTGTTTTCCTACCTGTTGATTTTTTAGAATTCTGGCAACAACATCTCTCTTTTCAGAAAGAGTGAAGACGATGCCTGGTGGGAGCTCCGCAATGTTGCACTTCTTGTATTCACTGACAGGGACACGTGAGCCATCAGCACACAGCAACTCAAAGTCATCAGATTTCAAGTCTTTTGCCCAGTCTTCAAGGTTATTACCTGGATAGCAGGAATAGCATTGGCATGTCAAAACTAGGGATGTCAGAAAGTAGATATATACCCTAACGTAATGACATTAATTTTGCTAAGGCGCTATGGGATTGATTTACTAAAGGCAAATAGACTGTGCACTGTGAAAGAGCAGTTGCTCCAGAGCTTAGTAAATGAGCAGAAGTTTTGCTGACTTCCATCATCCAATCAAGTGCAAGCAAAAATGCTGTTTTTTTATTTTCCTTGCATGTGATTGGGTATTATTTGAAAAGTGAAGCTTTAACTTATTTACTAAGCTCTGGAGCAACTGCACTTGCAGATTGCATCTGCACTTTGCAAAGTGCACAGTCTAATTGCCTTTAGTAAATCAACCCCTTACTAAAACATTGCTATTTTATAAATAAAATACTTTGTTGTCATTTTTTGTTGTATCTCAGTTCTGCTGATCACTTGCAGCCCCTTTGCAGCCACTTTCTGTCTACATGCACTCCAACAATGTCTACATGGCATTTCTCAGGGTGGGTTTTGTGACGGTGACAACAGTTAACCATGTCTGTACAATTGGTAGTTGTAGTTTCCATTGGAAGCCCATATTGTCATGGCGAAAATGCAGGAGCACAATTGGAAGACATTGACGTTGACACCCCATAACAGGAAGTGACTAAACAAGGACCTCCATGGCAGGATCACCAGGTAGTATTTGTGTTATTAAAGAAATGGGCATGATCTCATCCACAATTGAAGTGTTCAAATTAATGAAGGTCACCAAGAGGAGGAGGAGTCAGCACCAGGGGCGGACTGACCATTCACACACTCGGGCATTGCTCGAGGGCCCGGGGTCAGTAGGGGGCCCCATGAGATGCCCCTGGTACCTTTCATAGGCTTTTTTGGGAGTGGTTTGAGTGTGGGCAAGGACACAGGGGCCCTATGATCCCCTATTGTACGGGGGTCCCATTAGTTGTCAGTCCACCTCTGGTCAGCACACAGCTTTTGTGTGTGTGTTTGTGCATATGCCACTGTAAAGTTGGTCAATATAATAACAGAGTTCACCCTGACTTTTCTTATCAAGAATCTGCACTATATTACATATGTAGAGTATTCAAAGAATTATTACTTACAGTCTGTGCTCACTTACCATCTGTGTTCTCAAACACAGTACTATGCTTTGCAACAGCCACACCTCCCATTTCCACTAGACACCTAAAACCGATGGACAATTGTTTACATTACAGTAGGTTTTATAGGTGTATTAAAATATAAATTGTGTCTCAGAGAAAAAACAGAATTGGAATAATTGCTAAACATTGGAATAATTGCTAAACACCCAAACACAAAACTTCTCCCAATTACTTGTACATTTTGTGCATGTCGTTGGGAAAAATAGTTTTCTTTCCAGTTTAAACATTAAGCCCTGGTTTACTCTGAATATGACTTTGAAATCATCAGCTTCACCTGAATTCGCACGATTTCAAAGTCGCATGTCAGTGTGACATTTCACATGAAACGTGTAAGACACCTGTGCGACTTCATGCACAGATGTCAATGCAAATCATGACAGAAATCAGAAAAAGTAGTACAGTAACTACTTTTCAAATCAGTGCGATGCTGATGAAGTCGAGGAGTTGCACCGATTAGAACTGTTCCATTGCTGATCAGAGGGTGCGACTTGTCATGCACTCTGAAGCATCAAATCGCATGACAAGTCGCATTGGTCTGAACCGGGGCTAACTCTAAAAGATTTTCTAGCAGATGTTACTGATTTGTTCCCAGCTGTTCTGTCTTTCTGCCTTCTTTTCATACTGTATCGACTTAGCATTATTGTGAGTCTGAACTATGTCATTTTCTCTTCTGAAGATAAAATACTCTTTCTCCAATTTAGATTTGAATGGTAACATATAGTGAAAGTGTAACAGGTTAGTAGCATAATAGGCTCCATAAATAATTACTAATGGTTTGATTTCCATTACCTGAAAGTTGCAGAAAAGTCTTGATGATTCTCTTTAGCTCCAGAAGTACAAACTATATTGGACTCAGCAGATAGTTTCTCCAAGTGATCATTTCTGTATAGTCTACAGAGATTTTCAGTGATGTCATAGGCTGGAAAGTCGATGCCTTTATACAGAGAGAGGTAAAATTAGTACTTAATGTTCTGTATGCACCTCTTTCTATACCTACTGTCCATTTAAATGGTCCAGTTCTTTAGGACTCTATGCTACTTACAGATCAGGCTACAGATACTCATACTCAAGCTGATCAAAGATTACAAATTTTATCAGAAAATGATATTTTACTAATTATTGATAATGTCCCATTCTCTTTATAAGCCATGAGCTCCAGTGGTCAAAAATTTCACATGCTGCTCCAGGTGAGATCAGGAGCCACATCCCACAATTACATGTCACGTTTTGGCGTGGCTCGTCTCCATTGAAGCAGTCAACTGCACCGTGAGCTCTTCTTGTTCCTTAAAGTGAAACTTTAGTCAGAAAATTAAGTCCTGCTATATCACTTTATGCTGACCCATTCTGCAGGTATAGCTATGAAAAAAGTTTAAACTTAGTGTCTATACTGTTTGAATCCAGTAATATACAGCCTCACACTGCTCTGCACATGCTCAGTTGCTCTCTATTTTGTGGTGAATTTGTAGAGGGCAATCTGCCGACAACCTAAAGATTTACTGCTGCTCAGGTCTCTAGGTTTCAGCAAAAATGTCAGCCTGCAGCAAGAAGTAACACGAAAAATGTTGGATGCAATTTACAACGCACACTAATTTTGGTAGCAGAATTACTAATTTTGAATGTATGTTCCTAATAAGAACATTATTTTTTTATCAAGTTGTTATGGGTAAAGTTCCACTTTAAAGGCTTAGTCCACACTTTTGAAAATGTTTCATGATATACTCATATTTAGGGTATAACACGAAGCATGGTGGCATGTGCCATCCCAAAAACCCAAATCTCCCTCCAAATCACAGGGTTCTCCATGCAGTAACCTGTCATTTTGTTTTTAAATAAGTCATCCAGGTCTGGGATCATAAAAAAGAATTACCAGATGTCTCATCTCGCTCCACCATTGCTAAGTGGTTCAGATAAGTTGTCGATACATCCTATAGTGGTAAGGAATAGGGTTCCTCCCTTCCTTGTTAAGCCACACTGTACCAGATCTGGCAGTGCTCTATGGGCTTTTATGGGCAGCAAGCATCTGTTTCTCAGATCTGCAAGGCAGCCACTTGGGCTTCTGTTCAAACTTCAAAGTTCTGTCAGGTAGATGTTCGAGCCTCCTCTGATGCCAATTCGGGGTGTAAGGTGGTACAAGGTGCTCTGAGTCTGTCAAGCCCTCTTGACCTGTTGTTATGTGAGCTTGTTGGCATTGTGTCCTGTACTGTACAATCAGGCAAACAGGATTTTTGACTTGCCAGTAAAATTTGTTACCTGGAGTACAGAACACTCCCTGTCAGGGATCTTGTCACCGTGCAGCTGTGCGACGGCAACAGATCCCCTTGGACCGTGGCGGTGCAAGTGCGCATGCGCAGGAGCGTGTGGGCGCACATGCGCAGAAGTGCGCAAGTACGCGCATGCGCAGTTGCGTACACGTCACCGCAAGGTGGGCTATTTAAACCTGCAATATGGTGTAATCAATGCTTTCTGGTCCATAACATCCCTGCACTATATTACCTGATTCTGTTGCCTGTATCCTGATCTGACCTGACTAAGAAAGAACTCCGCCTGCACCGACCTTGGCTATCCCTGACTATCCGCTTGCCTGCTCCCTTGTACTTGATTTGCTCATTTGATCCTGACCCGGCTTGTCTGACTCTGCTGCACCTACTTACCTGTATCTGCACCTGGCTTGCATCCTGACGGCTGCCATACTTACCTGCTGCTGCACCCACGGTCCTGCACCCGGCCTGCATCCTGGTCACTGCCATACTTGCTTGCTGCCGCATCCACGCTCCTGTGTCCAGTCCCAGTCTGCATCCTGATTGCTGCCATACTGGCTTGCTGCTGCACCTACGTTCCTGCATCCGCACCTGGCCTGCATCCGGATCTCCTGGGTCTTCACCTACCTGCCGCCAGCTCCAGACTTACCCGGCACTCGTTCCACTCCTGGTTCTGCGCCCTCTGTTCCCACTATTAGGGGCTCCGAACAGGAGTAGTAAGAGGACGCCTCCTCTCCACGTCTGGCTCACCAACCAGGTACGTGACACTCCTCTCTGTTCTTGTGATCTCCCTACTGCTTTCTACAAAACTTTGGCTAACTAGGGGTGGGAGAGGTTATATAGGGGGCTGCTTGTCCCTGCGGCTTTCCTTTTTTGTCAGTGTCTAGTCACTTGAAGGTAGAAATTATTTAACAACTTGCCAACCACGCTATAGCCGAATGCTACAGTGCGGGTGTCCAGTTCTGGGAGGGCGAGTTCTGGGTGCGGACCACACCTGGCGATCTCCATGATCACTGTGTCCTATGGACACAGCTGATCACATGATGAGGTAAAAGGCCAATCACAGCTGCCTTTTACCATGTGATCAGCTGTGTCCAATGACACAGCAGATCACCAAGTACATACAGTTATTGGCAGCACTTTCCTCACGCTGCCCATCAGTACAGCCTATCTGTGCCCATCAGTGCTGCCTATACGTGCCACCTCATCAGTGCCCATCACTTGCTGCCTATCAGTGCCCATCAGTGCTGCCTATCAGTGCAGCCTCATCAGGGCACACTAGTGAAGGATAAAAATTACCTGTTTGCAAAATGTTATAATCGAAACAAAAAAAAACTTTTTTTTTCCAATTTTGTGCTTTTTTTTGTTATTAGTGCAAACAATGAAACACACAGAAGGATTAAAAACAACCAAAAGAAAGCTCTAGATGTGTGAAAAAAAATGCTAAAAATGTCATATGGATACAGTGTTGTATGACTGCACAACTGTCATTCAAAGTGCGACAGCTCTAAAAGCTGAAAATTGGCCTGGGCACGAAGGGGGTAAAAGTGCCCAGTATGGAAGTGGTTATAGAAGCCCGTGTCCTGTAGTGTACTCCAGGAAATAGGTTTTATTGCTAAGTAAGAAACAGTAGTACTGCTTGGACCTTGAAGAAGGGGGCATGCCCTGAAAGCTTGTCCTGAAAATTGTATGTTGGCTTCCATTTGTTGTGCTCAGCTCACCTCTATTGTAGCACAAGAATATGCCTAAACTGGTGTTAGCATTTTGCACTGAATGTGTTTTAGGGAGTCGGAAAAGATCTAAAGCTCATATAATGAGTGTAGGTAATTCTCAGAGCTGGTTTATTACCTCTAAGAGAGTCCCATGATATGACTTTGTTCTTTTTCATTACCACAGCAACAATGTAGTAAGTGTCCATCCGGAGATCATCTATTTAACAATGTATAATATGATAGTTAATAATGCATTGAAAGCATAGACAAGATTAGTCTATAAATGCTCACACTCACTCCTAGTCTACAGTATATGCTAACCCAATAATACACACATACGGTATTTGTCTTCCATCAAGTGGATCTAAAAAAAAAGTCTACTATTATACACAAAATAACATTATTCCACCACCACTAACTCCCTAACCTAATCTAACCCCAACCTCACCCACCCAGGTTAGATTAGGCTGGTAGGATGGAAAGGGTTGACTACAGTGATAGCCTTCTATAGTCTTTGCCTTGAATCTTCTCCAGTGTTGACTGCACCTTCTTTTTAATTTTCATATATGTATGGTGTAGTACCTGCTGTGTACACCCCATCCACATCCATTTTTTTCCAACATTTGATAAAATGCAAAGAACTTCACTTGCATAGGAGCCCCAAAGGACACAAATCAAAAATCACATTTGTGAAACATAACGCTGTTTTTTAAAAATGCATCAGAGGATTGTTTTTAAAGCAGCAGTATGTCTACTGTTAAAGTGCTTGTAAAGGCTCAAGGCTTTTCTATGAATGAAGGCTAAAAAAAGTCTGTGTGCAACAGATCCCCAAACCCCCCGAATACTTACCTGAGCCCCATCACGATCCAGCAATGTACATGAAAGCCTCAGTTCTCCAGGGACTCTCCCTTCTCATTAGCTGAGCCAATGGCTCCCGCTGCTGTCAATCACAGCCAATGAGGAGAGAGAGGGGGCGGGGCCGAGCAGCTGCACTGTTTGTGAACGGACACGCAGAACAGCGGCTCAGGAGTGAGCCTGCTCAGGTGCCCCCACAGCAAGCTGCTTGCTCTGGGGGCACTCAGCTGGAGGGAGTGGACAGGAGAGCCAGCGGGGGACCTGAGATAGAGGAAGAATGGGACTGCTTTTTGCAAAACCACAGAACAAAGCAGGTAAGTATAACATGTTTGTTATTTTTTTTATTTTTAATAGCCTTTAATATCACTTTAACCCATACAACTGCTTTACAAATCAGCCTCTTAGTGTAGTAGTGTGACCCTATTCAAACCTATGAAGACTCACTGCCGTGTGCAAAAAGCACTGGAGAACATTTCAGAATAGAGGAGGGTAGGTAAACACTAAAGATTGTCTCTCTCAGGCAAAGGTAAGTAAGTACCTGGGAGGGCTGGTGGCTTTATGTATAAAAGTAAAGTTGTCTTTAATATTGCCTCTAATATTTGTTTTAAGTTACCTAGTCTGATTCATCAAGATTCTCACACTTTCTCTATGATATTGTTTTGTGCTGTGCTGGCTGCTTTCTTATAAAATGAGTGCATGTTCAAAAGGGGGATTTTGGCATTGCTAACCTGTAAAGCTGATTGATCAAAAACATAAAATTAAAATGTAACTGTCTAAATGGAAGCTTATACATTACCTTGATAATGTTGTGTTTTGCAAGGTTTTACATTATCTGTTAGAAATAAAAGTAAGAAGTAAGTTCATTTCTGTTATTCTAAATGAAGATACATCAGTAAAACATACATATGCATACAGTAGTTTTTTCTAATTTAGTAACTTTGTATTTTTTTCTAATGGAAATACTGTGTATTGTGTGAGGGAGAAGTATCAGAAAGAAAACTCTAACAATCACTTTATCTTTCAAGTTACTAGCCAAACCATGGCATAGTCTAATGTACAATCATGATCAGACATTGAAGTGTGCATGAAAATACCTCTTCAGAGAATACTATCAGGAACCTTTTCATCTATTGCCTTAGGTACATCACAAAGTTCACAATGTCCCATCCACTGTATCCACGTTTCTGGCCTTTTAACTGGTTATATATTTTCCCATGCAATTCTCCTGCTAATTTATTACTCCCATGTTGTTGATTTTACATTTATTTATTTAAGATTCTTTTGTAACATCTGCACCCTTAAACCTAGTACACGTGATCAGAAAATCTTACAAAAAATACTGCTTTCGAAGCAAACGTACAATAACCTGATCGTTAGTACAAAGCTTTGGCCTGAAATTATTCAAAGGGACAACACAAAAATCTTTCTTGTATGATACCAGATCATATGATTTTCATTTAATCAGTACAGTTTTCGTCCAAAAATACAATACAAATACAATACAAATACAATACAGTACAATACAATACAAATACAATACAATACATTACATCACTTTTGAATATTTATTCTGTTGTACAAGAATTTTCGTAACTTCCCCCTCGGTCTCTGCCCGAATCACACACCTGCTGAGCGACATATCAGACTGGATGTCGCTCCACTTCCTTAAACTGAACCTCTCCAAAACCGAGTTTCTTGTCTTCCCCCCAGCCCGGACACCACCCCCCATTGACTTCTCTATCACATCGAACAACGCTACCATCAAACCCGCACCGCAGGCCAGAGTACTTGGTGTCATTCTGGACTCCAACCTATCCTTCCAGCCCCAAGTCCAATCTTTAACAAACTCGTGCAGACTCCACCTCCGCAACATCGCCAAAATCTGCACGTTCCTAACCCCAGAAACCACTAAACAGCTCATCCACTCCCTCATCATATCACGACTCGACTACTGCAACTCCCTCCTCACTGGCCTGCCTCGCTGCTGGCTATCCCCGCTTCAGTCGATCCTGAATACGGCTGCCAGACTCATTCACCTTTCTAACTGCTCCGTCTCCGCCACCCCCCTCTGCCAATCCCTCCACTGGCTTCCGATTGCGCAACGGATCAAATTAAAAATCCTAACACTGACGTACAAAGCTGTCCACCATACTGCCCCGAACTACATCACTGACCTAATATCCAAGTACCCCCCTACACGCACACTCCGCTCCTCACAAGACCTCCTTCTCTGTAGTTCCCTGGTCTCCTCCTCCCATGCCCGCCTCCAGGACTTCTCCAGGGTGTCACCCATCCTCTGGAACTCCCTGCCCCAACCCATCAGATTATCACCTACTCTCCTCTCCTTTAGGCGCACCCTGAAAACCCATCTCTTCAGGGAAGCCTACCCCACCCCCTGCTAACTTGCCGACCTCCTCCACTCTTCCTACCACTCCATCCCCCACAGCTATCTCCTCCTGTGCCACCATCCCCTCCCTCCTAGATTGTAAACTCGAAAGAGCAGGGCCCTCAATCCCCTCATGTTTTGCATTGTATTGGTATTGTTCTGTCACATGTTCTGTCCCCCTTTGTAATGTACAGCGCTGAGCGAACCATTGGCGCTTTATAAATACTGTATAATAATAATAATAATAACTTTAGTAACCTCTTAATTTTTGATATGAGACTAGCATGCAAAAAAACCAGACAATCATTCATCCGGTATTCTCATCATGTGTAAGGGGCTTAAGACTCCCTTGAGTACTTAGAAATATGTAGTACCATCAACATGGCTTGTCCATTTTTGACTAATACATTTATTTAGTGAGGGTCCCTCTCTTATTAATGCACTGGACTAGCTCATAATCTCTGTCCTGGAGGCTAACAGGCTCTCACACTTTATATTGATAACGCCATACACTGCATTGTAGGAGTTGAAGGTCATCATGATTAAGGTAAAGAAGTTCACCAAGGATAAGCAGAGGACCTCCACTGCAGAAGGAAGTTTGGATGGGAAAAACCTATTACCATTTTGCAAATGAATCAATGAATTTAGCAGAAAGAAACAAAGTCACTGTAGCTTGGCATCATTGTAAATCTGAATTCAAGCATACCAGTTCATCCATACATTTAAGTGAGGGTGTCATGTAGAATGGCACTATTTAATCCATAGTCACCTGCTGTTTCACACTTGGCAGTGAACTAGAGAATTGGTGAGCCAAATGCTGCTGAATGCTTATGTTTTTCCATAAGAGCTAACATGCTGAGTTTGCTTTTAAACAAAAGTATCAAATCACCACTTGAAGAAATTTTGAAATGATCACTCAATTCAATATCCTTCCACCTGAATAATATCTGAATAGATAACAGGAAATTGATGGAAGTTTATTCAAGTACCACTTATTTGCAAATTAGGTTTCCAATGACTTTTTTGATAATAATAGGTATGTAAATTAACACTTTTAGTTCTTTTGATAATAGAATGTGGTCTCACCTTTGTTATAGTACTCAGCCATTACTGGAACTAGGCCAGAGCATACTGCTAAGTGTAAATGTCCTGCATGTAGCGTCACAGCATCAGCTTTGCCTGCCTGCAAATAGATGGTAACATAAAACAACAATTTTAGTGAAAGCCAAAACTTCTTTTATAGTTTTGAATAGATGGATAACTAAAACTATGTTCATAACACCCAAAGTGAAGGGAAATGTACTTTTTAGACAGTTGTGACCAGAGCATTTGTCTCCACTTTATAAATTTGAATTTCCTATCACTTTCTGTTCCAGTAGCAGTGGCCACCAGTACAAACAGAAGTGAGAATCTCCCCAACAGGGACACATATGGCATTAAAAAACCTGACAGAGATTAAAAGCCGTATCTTCTCTATCCAAAACTAAAGCTTTAACTCTAGGTATACTTTAACATCACCCATAAAAAATAAATGAAAGTTATCCAGTTCAGATGATTTGGGTCAGTTTGGACTATGATTGTTAAGTCTGTAGGCACGTTTGGCTCTGATTTGGCTCAGATTGGGCTGTTTTGCTGTTCACAGAGCAATCTATTAGAAATCGTGTACTAAGCCTGCTTAGGGCTCTCCTTTACTCTCAAAATATTTTCTGGTTCTTTGTGGTAGGAATTGCACCTTCCACAAGTATTACATTGAGATTCTGGCTCACGTTGACATGCAGCATTTCTGAAGCCTTGTCAGTTAGACATTATTGCAAATCTTACACGCTACCATACTTTAAAGATGTTCTGTTGGGTTCAGATCTGGTGACTGGCCTACTGTCTCTGTGCCTCAGAAGTAAGTGAGATCATCAATATTTCTCTAGTGTTCAGCTCTCTATTTTTGTGAACCTGTACCCACTGCAGCCACAGTTTTCTGTTCTTGGCTGACAGGAGTCGAATCCAACATGGTCTTCTGCTATTGTAACCTATTTGCCTTACATTACTACATGTTGTACATTCTGCAATGTGTTTTGCTGGCCACAGTTATAAAGTGTTGTTATCTGAATTACCATAACCTGTCTATCAGCTTGAACCAGTCTGACCAACTCTAGAAAGCTGCTGCCTTGTAACTTCTTCTATGTGAAGAGTTCAATATTGGTTCTAATATAGATCTGTAAAGTCACTGTTTTCTCTGAGTCCATTTATGTTTTATCCTGTGTTGAGCCATAATGAGGGGGGAGGGATGTTGCCTCTAAAACACATTAGATGATTTTAAAGGACTGTTCTACCAACAATTAATATCATCTTGGGCTCTTTCATCTGTATTGGTCTTCCACTCCTTTCTATATTTCTGAAAGTTCCCAGTGCCTCTTTTGGTGTGTTGTCCTGGAATTTAGAAACTGTTGACCATGAAAATTACAGGATTTCAGCAGTTACAGAAAATCTGAAACCAAACTGTCCGGCACCAACTCTCATACCATAATCAAAATCACTGAGAGTACATTTTTTTCCACATTGTGTTGTTTGCTGTGAACATTAACTTAAGCTTCTGACCTGTATCTGCATGAGTTTATATATCTTGCTACTGCTACAGGATTGGTTGACTAGGTAATTGCATAAATAGGCAGTTGTATAGGTGTTCCTCATAAATTGCTTGGTCAGTGTATATTTGCACACTTCTCTTGGTCCAAAGACCTTGCATTGCCACTTTGATTGTAGCCAGTTATAAGCCATTAGACATAACCCCATTTAAAAGCATTTTAAGAGCACAGAAATGGACAATGCTGGTGTTGGACACATCTTAGTTAAATACCATGATAACCTCAATACACTGGACATGGCAATGGTTCTCATTTATGGTGAATGCTACACCAACCTTTCAACAAAGCAGAAAAGGATGTCCCTTTAACTGCTTGCCTGCTGCCCTATAGCAGAAATACTGCTACAGGGCGGCATGGCTGTGCAAAATCACGTACTGTATATATACATGATTTTGCATTTCTGGGCAGGGGTTGTGCACCCTATCTGCGCCGCCATTGGTGACTTCAGGTGTCAATCGCCATGTCCCGGTGTTCGCCGAGTATCACTGACGGGGATAGGTCTGTATGTAAACAATACAGATATCTCCCCTGTCAGCTCCAGCACACTGCTTTGTATTGCTCTTCATAGCAGAGCCATAAAAAGCAATGTGCTGACACAGTACAACACACACATACACAATAGTAAAACAGCACATAGTTAACCCTTTGATCACCCCAGATGTTAACCCCTTCCTGCCCAGTGTCATTAGTACTGTGTCAGTGCTTTTTATTAGCACTGATCACTGTATTAGTGTCACCGGGGATGTCAGTGACAGTTAGTCAGTTTCCCCCCAGTGTCAAAATGCCCACCACAGTCCCCCGGTCCCACTATAAGTTGCTGATCGCCGCCATTACTAGTTCAAAAAAAAAAATTCCAGTATATATACCGCCATTTGTAAATGATATAACTTTCACGTAAACCAATTAATTTAAACGTATTGGGATTTTTTTTTTTTTTGCAAAGACATGTCGCAGAATACATTTTGGCCTAAATTTATGATGAAATTTGATTTTTAAAATGTTTTACTGGATATGTTTAATAGCAAAAAGTAAAAAATATTTTTTTTTTCTCAAAATAATCGGCCTTTTTTTGTTTTTAATGCAAAAGATAAAAACCGCCAATACCACCGAAAGAAAGCTGTAGTTGCAGGAAAAAAGGACATAAATTTCATTTGGGTGCAGTGTTGCATGACTGCGCAATTGTCAGTTAAAGTAACGCAGCGCCGTATCACAAAAAATGGCCTGGTCAGGAAGAGGGGTAAATCCTCTGGAGGGCAAGTGGTTAAGCGGTCTCTGTCCTTGTCCTTGTATGTGTGAATTCCAAAAACTTGCTCTTTTCTAAGATATTTAAAATTATTTCAAACATTTTAAATTCTTTGTTGCTTAATTTTTTAAGCATATCAAAACTTTGAGGAGGAAGGTATGCCTGCCAGTAAGAGGAGGATCCATGAACTGAAAACTGACCAGGATCTATGGAAAAATTAATGCAGTAATAAACCAAACACTAAAATAAATCCATCCACGAACAGAACAACTCAAATAAAAATGCATTAAAGAAAAAAGGGGCGTTGTTGCGCTGTTGTAAGCGAGTGTGACTTACCTAGAGTTAGGTGGTCATGAAATTACGGTGAGTTTACATCTATGTGGGGCACCAATGTGAACACAGTGAAGCACTTGTCATTTCAGAATGGAGTATCACCGTAAAGATACAGCACCGCTGCACCAATTATTCACATGTTGGGACTGAATATTAATATTGTATTTGTATTTTGCTCAGTGTGATCACTTTAAAGATTGCACAGTTTATTTTGTCTATTTATGACCTTAGCACAGTCCATTTTTGAAATATATAATAAAAATGCAGCTGCTGTCCCAAACACAAAAACAATGTGAAAACAGCAATATATATCTATATATATATATATATATATATATATATAAACAGCGCTTGTAATACAGTCTAAATGTGCAAAAAATCCAGTGAATCTCATATACTGTAGAAATAAGCAACTTACAGTTGTGTTCAAAATAATAGCAGTGTGTTGAAAAAAGTGAATAAAGCTCAAAATCCTTCTAATAGCTTTTATTTCCATACACACAAATGCATTGGGAACACTACACATTCTATTCCAAATCAAAACATCAAGAAAAATTGATCAAATTTGTGTTGTTCCTCTAAAAAAATTGAAGAAAAGTGAATATTAGACTGTTCAAAAAAATAGCAGTGTTTGTATTCTTCTTTACAAACTCAAACATTCACTATATAAACTGAAAAATGTTTGAAGATTTTGCTTTCCTTAATGAATATTTAGTTGTATAAGCACTGTTTCTGAGAACTGCTGTACATCTGTGTTGCATGGAGTCAACCAACTTCTGGCACCTGTGAACAGGTATTCCAGCCCAGGGTGATTGGACTACATTCCACAGTTCTTCTCTATTTCTTGGTTTTGCCTCAGAAACTGCATTTTTATGTCACCCCATAAGTTTTCTACTGGATTAAGATCCGGGGATTGGGCTGGCCACTCCATAACATCAATCTTGTTGGTCTGGAACCAAGATGTTGCACGTTTACTGGTGTGTTTGGGGTCGTTGTCTTGTTGGAACACCCATTTCAAGGGCATTTTAATGACAGAATTTAATGACTTCTTGTGTAAAAAAAGAAAGTCAAAAGCGCTTGATATAACTCCTTAGGAGTAAGGACATCTAGGTAGGAACCCTTGGGTCAGCTTTCCCTTCTTCCAAACAAATGTTCCCAATAGATGGTATGCAAAACACACTTACCAAGTCATCTCTAAATAATATTCAATCTCATTTTTGATGCTGGGGATCCGTTTCTTCACATCTGCGGCTGTGTGCAGTGCACCTGCACACAGCCGCAGTGGCGTCCCGAGGCAGGTGCGGGGGGTGCGGTCCGCATCGGGTGATACTGACTGCACGGGGTGACACCGGACCTGCTCCAAAAAAAGGTAAGTTGTAAAGAAAGCCGATGATCCCCGCAAGATGGATCGGACCTGTGGATTGAGCATAATGGATCGGAGTCCGATCCATCATGCTCAATCCGCAGATCTGATCCATTCTGCGGGACTCGGCGGAGGGGGTGTCACCAAGTGTTACTGCACTGGGTGACACCAACCCTAGGGACGCCTCTGCTGACATCCTTCACTCGGCTCTCAGCTTGAGAACGTGAAAACCCCTCCACCAATCAAAACAGTTCCTTTCTTTTTGATACCTTTATGGCATCTCTCCTATGCATGCATGTCTCGATGCTTCTTATTTGAAATCTGTTTGTCTTTAAACCTTGAATGTCTGCACCTTGTTCCAAAAGTTTCCCAGCAATTGTTTGAGTCCATTAACAATGGGGAATGGGTGCTTTTATGGGTATGACCACAAATAGGGGTTTGATATCTTGGAGTGTTTGATTTGAAATGGGTTTGGTCAGTAGGATGTCCCTGGATTTAATTTTGAAAATCTGCTAAGCTAAAATCACAGCCTCCATATTCTCTCTGTACAGGTTTTCTTTAATGTTTGTATATGAAGTTATAAGAAAGCCCAGGACTGGGGTGAGTTATCACATGCACCGTATTTTACTGCATTGCAGTACAACAATATGAACATTCAGGCTGGGTTCGCCTCTTAATTTTTGAATGAAGGCACGCATGCATTCCCATATGGACGAAAAATATATTTGACATATGTTTGAAATGCTACAATTTTGGCCCTATTCAATACATTTCAAAATATATTTAAATATATATATATATATATTTATATATTTATATATATATATATATATATATATATATATACACATATATACATACATATACATACACTGCATGTTGAAATGTGTTTTTATTGCGCAATATTTTTTGCTACATTTTTGGAATGCATTTACAAATATATGTAAAAATATATGGTAAAATTACTTTTTTAAATGTAAAAAAAATCTGAAGAATATATTTTAAAAATATGTATTTTTTAAATATATTGTTACATTTTTTTAACATATAAAAAAGTGATTTTAACATATATTTTTTACATATATTTGTAAATGCATTCCAAATATATATATATATATATATATATATATATATATATATATATATTGAATATGGCCAAAACTGTAGCATTTCAAATATATGTCAATATATTTTGGAAGAATATTTTTTAAAATATACTTCAAATATATTTTTCTTCTATGTGGGTTGTTACGCCTGTGGTGCATTGTTACACCATGTATTGAGCTTTATCAGACTGGTTCTCAGATTGTGAAGTGAATGTTCCCAGTGAGACCTGCCGTGCCACCCAAATAGATTTTATAGTTTTTTAACTCTGGACATCCCTGGATTTGGTTTTATGCTTTATTGATGTATAAAATAACTGAGCTCTGGTTTGTACTAGAAATGTGAGGCCTCAACAAAAAGCCATTGGAGAACAACTGCTCAGATCATTTTATTTCTTACTGAAACATTACAAAATGTAGCTCACCATTATCAGCTGAACACATTGTTCCACAGACAGAGCTGATATACATGTTATGGCCTCACCACTGACAGCACTCCAGACATCACATTTTCTCTTTTCTGGTGCATTGTGTGTACACCACTTCACCTGTGCTACAGCAGAGCTGCCTGTCAGGGTAAATAAGAACATATGTTAGAATTGTTTAAAAAATTATCTTTTCTAGCTGCCTTGGAACCTTTATGTCATTAAAAACCTTGGCCAGTCCATTGCAGGTATATTCTTAGAACTGATCTGCATATTTTTTCCTAGTCAAAGACTGAGAAATTATTGGATCAGCGTAATTGCCAGGGAACTAGTATTATCAGAAGAAAGGGTTAGCAATGGCAGCAGTCACACCTCCATAGTATAGGTCTCCTTTAAAAGAAACACACTAAGTGCTACTATTACATGGCCTCCAGCAGGCTATATTTCATGGCATGATTACTAGTATATTACTACACTTTGTTAAGTGAGTCATTTTTTAAAGTATCCGGGATTTTGACATCAACTCTTTGCTGGATATTACTGATAAATTGGTTGTATCCTACATTCAAAGTATCATTGCTTTAGGTCAACAATATATAATAGACTACATCAGAAAGCTACAGCAAGTTCACATGCTTGGCAAGAAGTATAAATATTACACATTCCATATTATCAAACACTCTAATTGTAACATTATCATTAAAAAACCCCCAAAATACAAAAACTTTAATCTTCAGAAATACAAGCACTAAGCTAATGGGTTGACTGAGCTGCTGGTTGTACTATACTACATGATACCAATCTGTTGGTAGACATATTACTATACATCTGTTGAAAGTTGGTTCTAAGTGAATATTTTGGTTTTGTAGGAGGCCTGAAGACTAGCCAGATCATTTATCAAGATGTACTGCAACCCTTGGGAACCGTTTTTGAATGACTTCCATAAGCTGAAATGATATGGGTTTTGGGGTACCATACACTTAGACGATCAGAACCATCATTGCTTTTTGTGTTGCTTTATGGAATGAGGCAGAATCGCTGTGCAGAGTCACTGTGAATCCTGCTTAAACTGACCTTGCACAGCATGTGCAGTGATTTAAAAATAATTTGGAGTAGTGAAATGTACAGTAGGTACATCAGTGAACATTGTACAGTTCCAACCCCTGTACCAGGTTATATGAACCTTAGAAAAGCAGCAGTGAGAACAATAGCCATCTACATAATCCAATACACCAAGAAGACTGGCATCTCACTTACCCAGCATGACAAGACAAAGGACCGCTGAGATGTAGAAAGGCATTCTCTGTCTCTGAAGATGACATATGAGCACACAAAGGTAGGGAAGATTTTATGTACCTGGAATGTTTACCTAACAGATCTTCTTAAACCTACCTAACTGTTCCTTCCCATAACATGTCATTATATAATGCAGTCCATGTTTTTCTGCATGTTAGATTTTTACAGTATCATACTTAAAATACAAAATTGAATACACTGCATCTTACCAATTCTTAGATGAAGTGGCTGCATTAGTTTCCTTTTTTCCCTATATTTTCACCTGGTGATCCAGCCAGTAAGTTTGTCATATTTAAAACATTTTGAATGTTGTTTTTGGGTTTAATATCACCTAATTTTTTTGTGTTATGGGGGAAACTTAAACATAGACACCAGCAGTGGGTTTTGACAGCCTTTATTCTTCAGTAACACTGCCAATCACAGGGCCTGATGACATCACAAGGGGACGGGAGTGATCCTTTCCCCTTTGACATCATCACCCTATTTAAGAACTGTTATTATGGTGCAGCTGGCAGACAGCTGGAGCCAGCGTCCAGGGCAGAGGGGATTTTTTTTTTCTTTTTTCGGGTCGGCGGTAGTGGCGGGCATCATGGTTGATGTTGGATCTACTTCGGGAGACTTTTTTTTTATTTTTAATAAAGGACTTGTCAAAGACTGTCTCCTGTCATTTTTTACACTACACTTTTTCTTTTTGTGAATGGGTAGCGGTACCATGTACCGCATACTCATTCACATGGGGGTGGGGTGGGATCTGGGGGCCTCCTTGTTAAAGGGGCTTCCAGATTCCGATAAGACCCTCACAACCTCTGGCCAGGCTTGTGTGGAAGATGCCCTTGTCCCCATCAACATGGGGACAAGGTGCTTTGGTGGGGAGCCCCCCCTGCCCCAAAGCACCTCCCTATGTTGACCTGGTATGTTTCAGGAGGGGGGCGCTCACCCCCCCCTTTCCTGACCTGTCAGTCTGTATGCTTGGAAAAGGGTCTGGTATAGATGGAGGGGGGGGGAACCCTCACACCATTTTTGAAACATTTTTGGCATGGGGGGGGTCCTCTAAAATTCAATACCAGACCTGAAGGGCAGGGAACCCTGTTGACAGCTGAAACATGAATGAATGTTTCACTACTAAAGTACCGCATGACTTAATAATTTAACTCATGCAGTATTTTATTAACTGAGCAATATCTCACTGCATACTGAGATGCAGTAAGATACCGCTCAGTAAATTGTCCCTTTTCGAAGTTCGCGGTCAAACTTTTGGTAGGTTCAAATGTTCAATCATGAATCAAACAGGGGGGTGTTCAGGCCATGACTGCAGCTGACTATTGCCCAGGCTACTCAGCCCTCCTGACTAAAAAATAATCAACTAGCTCTCCCTAGCTAACTAGGAGGGTGATTCTGTAGGATCCATCTAAAGGGGGTCATGGTACTGTACAAGCTCTCAGATAACTTGGCTCTTGCCATGCACTTCATCGAGTTTCATGCTACCAGCCTACTGGTTTCCTTTTTTGATTGGTGATATAGGGGTCCTCTCTTATTGTATTGTGCTCACATGCACATACCTTGCAGATTTGGAAAAAAAATTACTGCGTGTTGCGGTATGAAGGGCTATAAATTGTTCAAACCACCTTTCTGTTAAGTACCAGTAGATATCCTCCTACTCTGTTAAATAAGCAATTCAGTGTTTGTTTCTGTGTACAATATTTGGGTCCCATTATTGAATGCATTGTTGTGCAGGAAGAGGTAGGAAAGGGGTCCTCATACTGTATATGAAAACTAGTTTCCTATTGCATGAATTAAATAGTTCAGAATGTCCAAGCTGGGGGAACCCTACAATATGGTTAATATAATGAACCACCAGGAGATTCAGCCATTTTGGGTGTGAATACCTAGAGTAAAGGCATTAGGTGTATGAGGCAGTGCTAATGACAACCTACAACAGTACTACTATATTGGTCTATAACAAAATGTAGCGTAAAAGTGGACACTTCAGAGGGATAATAGCATCAAGTAACCCAAATCACCTTCTCCTTTGCGTCTTTTTGTCCCCAAAGTTTTCTTATACTGCAGCATTAGCAATTGATAGCTGGGAAATGGGTTGGCATTTGACCTATATATCAACAGACAGCACATCTCCTTATTGGTCAAGCTCCCTTCTTAAGGGCAACTTACTGCACTCTGAAGTTGCCATAGCTGTTTGCTATGGGGGTACCAACAGAAAGGAGGAGCCAGGGGACTCGAGAAGAGGAGGATTCAGGCTACTCTGTGCAAAACCACTGCACACAGCAGGTAAGTATGACATGTTTGTTATTTCCCCCCCAAAAAAAGTGAACATTTAGTATCGCTTTAAGACAGCCTGACTGTGCCCATTCTCTCCACTCAGCTCTGCCATTCATAGAAGTCATACTACATCTTCTATGAAAAAAGCAGAATCTATGAATGGATGATGGGCAGACAATTGAAAGGTTGCTTCCTCAAATCTATGAATGGGTGGAAAGGGCTGGCACAGTCAGGCTGTGTTGATGAGAGACAGCTCCTTAGTTGTAGTAACCCCTACTGAAGTGGACACATTCTAATGACTGAATATTATGTCACTTGAGTTTTCTGTTTTTATTTTAGCCATGCTTAGGATTTAAGTTTTGTTTTTGTCAGTGACCAATTTCCTGTTTCATCATGTAGCACTACCCCCTTAGGAGTTGCAAAGTATTTGGGTCCCCCTTTGGTCCTACACAGCCAGGCAACACGTATTTCCACACAAACTTGCATTCAGGAGTCAGTAACCAGTCCTTGAGCTTGTTTTGAGGTTTAATTAGGGGGGATTCAACTTGGATAGGGTTAGGGGTGTATGGGATGCCCAATGGAACTAATGCAGGCAATAATGGGCAAATCGGCCGATTTTTTTACCGATAAAAAATCTGCGCATGAGCAGTGACCTGCAAGAGGAAGACAAAAAGAAGAAAAAGAAGAAGAGGATGAAGATGATGAAGAGGAAGAAGTAGAAGAAGAAGAAGAAGAGGATGATGATGATGATGATGATGATGAAGAGGAAGAAGTAGAAGAGGATGATGATAAAGAGGAAGAAGAAGTAGAAGAAGAAGAAGAGGATGATGATGATGATGAAGAGGAAGAGAAGTAGAAGAAGAAGAAGAAGAGGATGAAGATGATGAAGAGGAAGAAGAAGTAGAAGAAGAAGAGGATGATGATGATGAAGAGGAAGAAGAAGTAGAAGAAGAAGAAGAGGATGATGATGATGAAGAGGAAGAAGAAGAGTATGATGATGATGAAGAGGAAGAAGAAGTAGAAGAAGAAGAAGAGGATGATGATGATGAAGAGGAAGAAGAAGAGGATGACGATGAAGAGGAAGAAGTAGAAGAAGAGGATGATGATGATGATGAAGATGAAGTAGAAGAAGAGGATGATGATGATGAAGAGGAAGAAGTAGAAGAAGAAGAAGAGGATGATGATGAAGAGGAAGAAGAAGTAGAAGAAGAAGAAGAGGATGATGATGATGATGAAGAGGAAGAGAAGTAGAAGAAGAAGAAGAAGAAGAAGAGGATGAAGATGATGAAGAGGAAGAAGAAGTAGAAGAAGAAGAAGAGGATGATGATGATGAAGAGGAAGAAGAAGTAGAAGAAGAAGAAGAGGATGATGATGATGAAGAGGAAGAAGAAGAGGATGACGATGAAGAGGAAGAAGTAGAAGAAGAGGATGATGAAGATGAAGTAGAAGAAGAGGATGATGATGATGAAGAGGAAGAAGTAGAAGAAGAAGAAGAAGAGGATGACGATGAAGAGGAAGAAGAAGTAGAAGAAGAAGAGGATGATGATGAAGAGGAAGAAGAAGAAGAGGAAGAAGAAGAAGAAGAAGAAGAGGATGATGATGATGATGAAGAGGAAGAGGAAGAAGAAGTAGAAGAAGAGGATGAAGATGATGAAGAGGAAGAGGAAGAAGAAGTAGAAGAAGAGGATGAAGATGATGAAGAGGAAGAAGAAGAAGAAGAAGTAGAGGATGATGATGACGAAGAGGAAGAAGTAGAAGAAGAAGAAGAAGAAGAAGAAGAGGATGATGATGATGATGAAGAGGAAGAAGAAGTAGTAGAAGAAGAAGAGGATGAAGATGATGAAGAGGAAGAAGAAGTAGAAGAAGAAGAAGAGGATGATGATGATGAAGAGGAAGAAGAAGTAGTAGAAGAAGAAGAAGAGGAGGATGAAGATGATGAAGAGGAAGAAGAAGTAGAAGAAGAAGAAGAGAATGATGATGATGAAGAGGAAGAAGAAGTAGAAGTAGAAGAAGAGGATGATGACGACGAAGAGGAAGAAGAAGAGGATGATGATGACGAAGAAGAAGAGGATGACGATGATGAAAAAGAAGAAGAGGATGATGATGAAGAAGAAGAGGAGGATGATGAAGCAGGAGAAGAAGAAGAATGAAAAATTAGAGGAATTCCAGTACGGCAAAAAGTGTCCCTGCAGAGAGCTCCGCTATTTCTTTGACAGTTCTCTGACAGTTCCTTGACATTTACAGAGGTTGCAACATTGTATCTATTTGTTTCCGAATAAAAACATCTGTATCCTAAATGGAAACAAATAGATACAATGTTGCAACCTCTGTAAATGTCAAGGAACTGTCAGAGAACTGTCAAAGAAATAGCGGAGCTCTCTGCAGGGACACTTTTTGCCGGCTCTAGACGGGATGAAAATCGGCCGATTTTTTTTACCATTGATGGTAACATCGGCCGCTTGAACGACCGATTTTTCGTTTTTTAAAAGAAAAATCTGCCGTTTTTCTCCCCATCTATGGCCTGCATTAGAAACTCTTTAACTAAGCTATATTGCCAGAAATATTGGGACAAACCTCCAAATCATTGGATTCAGATGTTCCAATCACCTCCATGGCCACAGGTGTATAAAATCAAGCAGCTAGGCATGCAGACTGCTTCTACAAACATTTGTGAAAGAATGGGTCGCTCTCAGGAGCTCAGTGAATTCAAGCGTGGTACCGTGATAGGTTGCCACCTGTGCAATAAGTCAATCTGTGAAATTTCATTGCTACTAAATATTCCACGGTCAACTGTTAGTGGTGTTATAAAAAGTGGATGCAACTGGGAACAACAGCAACTCAGCCACAAAGTGGTAGGCCACATAAAATGACAGAGCAGGGTCAGCACATGCTGAAGTGCACTGTACGCAGAAGTTGACAACTGTCTGCAGAGTCAATAGCTAAAGACCTCCAAACTTTGTGTGGCCTTCAGATTAGCACAACAACAGTGTGTAGAGAGCTGCATGTAATGGGTTTCCAAGGCCAAGCAGCTGTTTTTAAGCCTTACACCAAGTGCAATGCGAAGCGTTGGATACAGTGGTGTAAAGCACGCCACCACTGCACTCTAGAACAGTGGAGACGTGTTCTCTGGAGTGACAAATTGCACTTCTCTGTCTGGCAATCTGATGGACGTGTCTGGGTTTGGTGGTTGCCAGGAGAACTATACTTGCCTGACTGCATTGTGCCAAGTGTAATGTTTGGTGAAGGGGGTTTATGGTGTGGGGTTGTTTTTCAGGGAAGGGAACTGTTGAAGCCTCAGCATACCAAGACATTTTGGACAACTTTATGCTCCCAACTTTGTGGGAACAGTTTGGGGATGGCCCCTTCCTGTTCCAACATGACTGCACCCCAGTGCACAAAGCAAGGTCCATAAAGACATGGATGAGTGAGTCTGGGGTGAAGGAACTTGAGTGGCCTGCACAGAGTCCCGACCTCAACCTGATAGAACACTTTTGGGATGAATTAAAATGGAGACTGCTAGCCAGGCCTTCTTGTCTGACATCGGTGCCTGACCTCACAAATACACTTCTGGAAGAATGGTCAGACATTCCCATAGACACACTCCTAAACCTTGTGGACAGCCTTCCCTGAAGAGTTATAGCTGTTATAGCTGCAAAGGGTGGGCCAGCTCAATATTGAAACCTTTGGCCTAAGACTGGGACGTTCTTGTGCATGTAAAGGCAGGCGTCCCAATACTTTTGGCAATATAGTGTATGTACAAGTGGTTCCAGCAAACAGTCTCTTTCGGAGAGCTAGTCAGCATCTCCTGTAGTACGACCCCAGATGCTCCACTATCTGGCTGCCTAGAGTAATCCCTGGGCATAGGATCCAGTGCCTGCTACTTTAAAAGAAGACAGTCCTAGGTAGTTGCTAAACTGGATTCCCACCAGAGTGCTCCTTCCCCTCTTCGGCTCAGGGGGTGCAAGGTTGCTCACTCAGTTATTCTCCTGTGATGCTGATGGGTTGGTGGCTGCTACCACACCTTTTAGTTGGGCCACTACTTCCCTGCCTCTCTGGGGGGGTGCGTTGAAGTTCGGAGTTTTTCCCGTTTTCAAGGACCTCTGCCTGTAAGTGAGCTCCTCTCCTTCTGGGCCCCCTTACAGGCTCCTGCCTTCCACCCAAACTCTCCTACCGCTGAGCAGGCTCATTTACTCTTAAAGGCTGTCCTGGTTCCTTGTCAAGCCTTCTGTTGGTGATTGGCCAGGATCCTCTAAGAGTATAGACCAGCCACTCCTCAGATCTAATCGCAGCTTCTAGATCTTTCTTCAAAGTTGTAGAACAGGAAGGAATTCCAGTGGGCTGGTCTGCAGAGCCTTTCAGTTCTGATAACAATTTGACCCCTGTTAGCTATCACACCCAGGCTACTACTCAGCCCCAACTAACAATTGGAGTCTAGCTTCCCCTAGCTGACTAAGAGGGTCCTACAATCAAGTAGTGTTTGTAACAGCCCCTTAGCTCTGCTAACTTGGGTGGTGGAGTGGGGGCAGGGACAGAGGAGGATTTCAGCTGAAAGAAGAGGAATTAGATCAGGGGACACCTCCTACTTACTGTATGTTATGCCCCTTGTGCTGATTTTTAATTTTTTTTATCTTAGCTATACATAGAATGGAATTGACTAAGACTAGGGCAGACAGAATCTGGAGCAGCTGTGTATAGCAACCAACCAGCTTCTAGCTTTTGTTTTTAAATTTTAACTGAACAAGCTGAAGATAAACGCTGATTGGGTATTGTGCACAATTGCTCCAGATTCTGTCTGCTTTAGTTCTAGTAAATTCCCTCTTTAGGCTTTAAAGGATAAGTTCACCTTTTGAACAAAAATAATAAATGCAAATTTTTTTGCAGGTAAAAAAATTTGCATTTATTATTTTTGTCTATTAAAAACCATTGCACCAGTGATCAGTAGATTGCTGATGCCATGCAGGTCTCCTGCAGACCTGTCAGAATATCTGCTTTCCGTATGGAATGTACGAGCAAGCAGATATACAGACAGGAAGAATGAACTACCACAGCGCTCCACAGCACCGTGGTAGTTCATTGATGACTACAAGCTGACTCGCAGTCCCTCATTCACAGAACTCTGTGAATCAGTGATGCAGCCGAGTGGGCAGAGCCCCGCATGCAGGGGCGGACTGACAACTCATGGGGCCTCCAGGCAATAGGGGATCATGGGGCCCCTGTGTCCTTGCCCAAACTCAAAAAAGCCTATGAAAAAGGTACCAGGGGCATTTCTTGGGGCCCCCTACTGACCCCGGGCCCTCGGGCAGTGCCCGAGTTTCCAAATGGTCAGTCCGCCCGCATGGCCACGTTTTTAAAAAAAAAATTGACAGCTGAAGGGGGGGATCACCCGCTAGCTGTCAAAACTGGGGATCGGAGGGTGCGGGGGCCGGTCAGTTCGTAAAATGTTACATGTTACACCCTGAATATGGGTATAACATGTTACGAAAGGTGAACTTTAAACTGGCAAGGGTGGAAAATAATAAAGAAGAAGGGGGGGGGGGGGGTTGCATTCTGCCATTCTTAAAAAAACAAACATTAAAAACATGGTTAGTGACCCCAAATTATTTGTTGTGACCTAGAGGTCAGGTCCCATCTTTGAGCTAATCTCCAGTAAAGTGACTTTGGAGTGCTGTGCTGACTAGGTACAAACACAGGTGAAAATGGATTTCTATCAATAGTAATCGCGAACGTTCCTACTGAGTATCTTCAAGTACAAGAAAAAAGAAAAGAAGACGCATTTTCTGCTTTCAAACATGACACTGTGCTAGGAATTCAGTGTGTTTACACAGTTGGCTTTACTTAGCATTTTGTGTCTTCCAATGATCTATATATCTTTGTAGATGGCTTTATTCCATTTGTGCTGCTGCTTGCTTTAGGCTATGGGTGTATGTACTTTTATATGTACTAATATTTGTCCATCCCACCCTTATTTGTGAAATTATTTTGCACAATTAAAGTAAACACCACAAACAAATTACCACACAGAAACTCAATTTATAAAAGTTTTCCTTGTGCTTTTATTAAAGTTGAACTGAAGTCTTCAGCTGAAAACACAGATGAAATAAATATAGGAGAGCTTTTTTACCCACCAAAAGGATTTGTTTTATTTGTCAATCCAGCCCTGCAATTTAAACAGCTCTGCCATACAGCAGAGCCCTAACTAACAAGGAAGGAAAACAAACCTTTCTCTGCTGTAGTTTTACTTTAATGTACAGCTCCCCTTCTCACTTCCGTTTATATCAGTTTATCCTCTGTTCTGTATTTTTAACATACTTAAATAAAATCTGGTCATTGTATGCACCCCTTTCAGTTTGAAATGGTTTTTCTCAACCCTGCAACTGCTACAACTAGTTGCATGCAACTAGTTCTGTTGAAAAACAACAAACCTACTGGCAGGATCACTAGGTGAAAATAAAATAAAACATACATCCATCACATCTAAGAATTGGTAAGCTGCAATATAATAAATGTTTGCTTTTGAGGTTAATAACACTTTAAATACTGAAATATTGGAACTTGGTAAAGTTGATCCAGGGAATATCCGACTGCCTTTCGGGGGATCAGAAAGGAATTTTTTTCCCCAGCAGGAGCAAATTGGATCATGCTTTGCTGGGTTTTTTTGCCTTCCTCTGGATCAACTGTGGGTGTAGGATTATAACTTTTTTTTTCTCTATGGTTGAACTGGATGGACTTTTGTCTTTTTTCAGCCAGACTAACTATGTAACTATGTGTTAGTACAATATTAATGTAGTAGTGCACCAAACATTTCTTTTTTATGTTTATGTTAAAATAATTGCTTTTACATCAGTTCTATATATCAGTTTGAAAGTTTAGCAGTTTACTCATTTTACATAATTAAGCCTTTCAAATTAAGTTTGATAGAAATAGTGGAGAACACTATAATCACGTTCATATACCAGATGACATCTGACCATAGTCATTCCAAATTGTTTGTAGGTTGGCTGTAAAGGGGAAGTAAAAGTACACAGCACCGTTTCTGTTTTATGAAATATATTTAGTGGTCTAGTAGAGTAAGGCTGCTTTCACAGTGATCCATTTTTATTCTGCTTTTGCATTAAAAAAGCAGAAGAAAAACGTGACCATGTAATCCCAGGGAACTCTTCACACTGATCCCGTTGCGGGTCCTCTGCATTTTTTAAAATCCTGCTGGCTGCATTTTTGGTGCAATAAAAAAAGCACCAAAAACACACCTCCTCTTTGAAATGAATGGCAAAAATGTATCAAAAACACATCTGCGTTGTTTTTTGGTGCGGTTTTTGAGTCACATGTCCTTTAAAAAATGCACCGCAGGCACTGTAAAAACACAGCTAAAACGCATATGCGTTTTTGCTATGGATTGCTTTGAAAGTAACCTTAGGCCCTTTTCACATGTACGGACCAGTTGTCCATTTTTCATCCATCTGTTGATAGATAAAAAATGGATATCAATCCATTTCTGTAGAAAAACAGATATAAATGAATGATCATCCGTTTACATCTGCATCCGTCAATATCCTTTTTTTTAATTCTTCAAAACCCTATTTTTGTTCCATTTAAAAAAAAAATAAAAACGGACAAACAATACATTTTTGCATTGGTAGTGGAATGTAATAAACTGATGGAAAAACTGCTGGAAACTTCATCCGTTTTTTATTTGAAAAAACATAACTGAACTAAGGAAACATACAGTCTACATGTGTTAAAGGGGCCTAAGAAGACTGACCAAACTGTACTGGAGTGAGAGAATATATGCCATTTTATCACATTATTACCCCAATGGGTTTTGTTCTGTCTCTCCAATCTAAGCATTGAAAGTGTGATCTCTGTAACTTACAGTTGTGATGAGATAGCGATAACTTCAACCTCAGTTGGATACCACAGTCAGTGACTCAATCAGAATGATATCTTGGAGATCTTGTGACGTTTATTCCATAAACTAAGAGAATCTTACAACAATGAACGTTCGATAGGTCAAAAGATCATACTGTTTCCTGCTCCATGCCATGAGGCTAGAGCTGAAATGCATTTCTGGGAAAGGGGGAGGGCTATCTAATACAGCATTAACTAAACCAAAGGAAAGGGAGGATCAGAGACAAGATATAGAAAACACTTAAAGGCATACGACAGTCAATATGACAGTCATGTGAAACATGACACTCCCCGTCGAAATCTATTATTTCTATTATAATAAACTTTAGTTCAAGTCCAATATAAATAATAAAGATTCTTTCTGGGAACATCTGCAAAACAAGAGGGAAGGGAAGAACAAAGGAAAACAATGCAAACATTTAGCATAATCCTTGCAGATGTTGGTCTCGAAAGTCCATGCTGAGACATGGAAATCCATATTCAGAGGGGAAGGCAGCAACATGCACGATTCCTTCTTACCTCCCTTTAAATCAGGTTGATGACTTGTCTTCCTCTTTGGGCAAAAGAAGTACTATTTCCATTATAGGACTGAAGTAAAGGTGTACAGAACCTTATTTCATGGTGGATATAGCCAAGATGTGTCCAGAAATGTAGTAGTAGGTACTGCACAACTGCCGCAGTCAGCAGGGTTAAGGCTAGGGAACATAGTACCATTGTTCAGTCGTAAAGAAGACATGACTCTCTCTTCTGGTGGCATTCTTTAAGGATGCTTGGGTGTAAGAGCGTGGTATCTGGAGTTGTTCTAATGCTTTTAGAGACGGTTTCCAGGATTCCCACCTTTGTTGTTTCTCCTTGGGTAAGGGGGTATCCCAGTTTGAGCTTTCAGAAGTAAGTTGTCTCAGCAGTATCTTACCCTGAATGGTGAGAGATGTAATGAATAGAGAGAAAACAGGTGGCGCACACACCTAGTGCATTGTCCAAGGTTTATTGTAGGAGTGAAAGAATAATAAAAACATACTCACAGACGAAGCATGTACCTAAAAAGCATAGAAAAATGACATAAATGATGAATGGAAAGTAGGAGCCTTGCTGTTGAGGCATCAACAGCAAGGCTCCTACTTTCCATTCATCATACATCTGCATCAGAGGCTGGTCATCAGCTCTGAGGAAAGGGATTCGTCCCCGAAACGCGTCAGTTTTTGACCGCACTGACAGTGAGAACACCTTGCCTGCCGTTGTGGCCATTGTCATTTTTCTATGCTTTTTAGATACATGCTTCGTCTGTATGTTTTTATTATTCTTTCACTCCTACAATAAACCTTGGATAATGCACTAGGTGTGTGCGCCACCTGTTTTCTCTCTATCTAGTGGCTAATTTCCCCGTCTGAGGAGGGCTGCACCCTCCTTGGTTGTCACTGTCCTGGTACCCTTGGCTTCCCTTTTGGCTGTGCATATCCTGAGGCGCTGGAGAGTACATACGATATCCTGTTAGAGATGTAATGAAACCTAACGGATCATAAATGCTGTTTACTGTAGACAATACTCCTGAGATTTGCAGTGGCAAGCATGTTCTGGGTGACCATTTCAAACCAACCAGAGTGAATCCTGCTATGACCTCAGAAAAATACATTCTTATTGGTTAAACTGAAGACTCTGCACTCTTCACTGAATTACTCTGAATGCACAAATAAACTTTACTTTTTTCTTTCTAACAGTCCTTTAAACACAATTTTTAAAGGAAACCCATACTGAGAGAGGTGCTGGGTATGCAATAGTTGTCTTCTACTTTTGTAAATTCTAGTTCCCTGGCTATCATGCTTGATCTGGTGGCTTTGATATTTTTTTAAGCCACTGACCTGGAACAAGTATGCAAATCAGGATTTTGCTGACTATAACCTGCTACATGCTCAATACTTGTTTTTATGTCAGTGACTTAGAAATGTTGAAAACAGAGACAACTAGACATACAGTAAAGCATTTATGAAAGAGTTCAGCAATGGCAGTCTCTCTTAGAACAGTATTTTTTCATGCCTAGTACTTTAACCGCCTCCCGCCCCCCATATAAGGAAATGACGGGCGCAAGGTGGTTCTCTCGTTCTAGGAGGATGTCATTTGACGTCCTCGCACTCGATCGGTGGTGCGCTGTGTTCCTGGGACACAGCGGATCACCGATCAGCAGAAAGAGCCAATGACTTCGGCTCTGTCATGTGATCAGCTGTGTCCAATCACAGCTGATCGCATGTAAATAAGGAAATGCCAGTTATCGGAATTTCTCTCCTCTTGAGCTGTCACGCTGACAGCTCGAGAGGAGAGGAGAGCCGGTAATCAGCATTCCTCAGAGGGGACATCTACACTGATCATCAGGGCACTGATGATCAGTGCCCTGATGATCAGTGTAGCCCCATCAGTGCCACCTGTCAGTGTCCATCAATGCCACCTGTCAGTGCCCATTAGTGTACATCAATGCCACATATCGGTGCCCATCTGAGCTGCCTTTCAGTGCCACCTATCAGTGCCAGTCAGTTCCTCCTATCAGTGCCTGTCAGTGCTGCCTATCAGTGCCATATATGAGTACTGCCTTTCAGTGCCCATCAGTGATGTATGTGAATGTGCACCAGTGATGCCTATCAATGCCACCTACCAGTGACTCCTGATCAGTGCCGCCTATCAGTGCAGCCTCCTTAGCGCACATCAGTGAAGGAGAAAAATTACTCATTTACAAAATTTTATAACAGAAACTAAGAAAACAATTTCAGTTGATTTTGGTTTGTTTATCAAAAAATAAAAAAAAACCCAGTGGTGATTAAATACCACCAAAAGAAAGCTTTATCTGTCTCCAAAAAATGATACATATTTCATATGGGTACAGTGTTACATGACCGCGCAATTGTCATTCAAAGTGTGACAGAGCTGAAAGCTGAAAATTGGCCTGGGCAGGGTGGGACGTGATGGGTATACACAGAGTAGGATGGGAGGCCTTAGCTGTAGGAAGGGTGTGATAGGTGTAAGCAGGAATAGTAGGGTGGGATATGTGGTGAGTGGTGCTGGCAGGGTATGTTGGGGTGTGATAGGTGTAATGGGGAGTGTTGGGTGGTGTCAGGTCTCTGCAGGGAGTGGATGGCTTTACATTGGTCTGTAGGGTATCAGGTGTAATGGGTGTGTGCAAGGTATGATGAGTGTATACAGGGTATGGTGGGATGCTGAGACACATGATGTTGCTTCCTCTATATTGCAACAGTCAGTATCTGCACGGTTTATTTGTATTTCTGGATAACCCTGAGCTGCATTAGTAAAGGGTTACATGCTGTACAAGGATGTTACTCATATATCTAAATATGCTGTAAGAGAACAATTACAATATTCCTTAATGGTACACAATAAATGCTTAGTGGCCCCCACTCAGGCTAACAAGGTCCGATGAATTGGACTCCACTGACTAGTGAAGGTGCAGGCTGGGGAAAAGTTCGTCCAGACCCAAAGCATGCTGTAGAAATAAGAAAAGTTTGCCCGGAGGCCACACACCTTGCCTGGCATGAATGGTTAGCAGATAAAAGAAGCCTCAACTTGATTCATCCAAGCCATGCCCCCAACATGTTTCACTCCACCCCTGGGGGGGGATGTTACCAGCTAATTACACGGGTTGGCTCAGGTGTGCTCCCGCCGGACTATCTCTTCCTATATCTACAGAATTCTTTAATGGCATTTAAAAAAATAATCTCTATACAGCAAAAGATGAAGACACCCAGTCTATTCTCAACAAAAGCAAATTTCAGGGCAATTTCAACCAGATTTCAACTGTACAGTTAGGTTCATATATATTTGCACACAATTTTATTTTTTTTCAGGTATTTACCAAAACATATTCAAGCTATAGTTATATAATAAGAGCAGGGCCCTCGAACCCCTCGTGTATTGTTTTGTTACTGTATTGTCCCATGTACTGTCCCCCACTACAATGTACAGCACTGAGCAAACCTTTTGGCGCTATATAAATACTGTATAATAATAATCATAATGGAAAGCCCGAAAAATAGAAAAGCCAGATTAGATTTTGCCAAAAAACATCTAAAAAAGCCAGATGGGAGCAGCAACCGGTCCTTTCATAACATGTTACACCCTGAATATAGGTGTAACATGTAGCATGTTACAAAAGGTGAATTTATTCTTTAAGGCCACTTGGCGTATACAACATGCTATATGCAGTAACAGTAATGCATTTAATAAAATTACCTTTTTGCAACGTATCCAAATGACTGGTTTGTGTCTTTGGAAGAGCCAATAACACTTATTGCATTGGGAGCATTTCTCCACCTTCTCTCCCTGCCAGGTCCCTCCACTCACTGCCTATTTGTGCCAGCCAAGTGTTGTTTGTTTATGGTGTCATCTGTTTTCACAAGTTGCCTTGTGTTGATGTAGGTGCTACTGCCATTGATGAAAACTGGTGACTCTTCCTTACCTCCTCCTAGAAACAACAGGAGGAGTTCTTCACTGCCAAATAATAGGATAATGTAGCATTCAACAGTGGGAACAGATCAGCATTGGCAAAACTGTAAAAGGGACCTAACTCCACTATGGAAGCTATTATTATATTAAAAAAATAAAATTTGAGTTACACTACCAGTGACACCAGTTTTGTACCTAAATTCTCAACTCTGCTTACCCACCAGAGCCATTATCAGGAGGTTCCCTGTTCACCTGTGGAATATTCCATTTATACTTTATATACCGTTGAATGCAGCAGAAGTGGTGAGACTTAGTGGAGGGGGGAAAACTGGGATCTGTAAAGAGGAGATTTTGCCCTTGCTGTCAATAAAAAATGTAATAAACCAGCAAGTTGGTTAAATTGACCTTTTATCATCATCAACATTACCATTATCAATGTTTCTGTGATGGCCAGCTCTGCAACAATTATTCTTTCTTTTGTTTTATCTTCAGCTATTCAGTGCTATAGAAAAAGATTGGTCATCTTTGGTTTCACCTGTAAGTGCTGAAGCTGTAATAACTGCATGGAAATACCAGCATCATTTCCTTCTGCCTTTGTAAAGTTCCTCTTTTTGGGTCTATAAAAGAAGATGGCTCCATGTGGCTATCAGTACTCAGCAGCTCTGCATACAGGAGAAGACAAGAGCCCTAAAGGTCAAAGATACCCCAACATCATGTGCTCCATGAAGACCATGCTGTGTATGGCACTCCTTGCAGTTGCAGTAGTCACCGTATCTGCTGGTAAGTGGCGACAGAAGAACACACAGTAAGCAGATAGATAATATGCAGGTGGAAGGATGTATGGTTACATGTGAACTGATTTATGGAACAAGTGGGTCAGTAAAGATTTTTCCTACATAAACTAGTGAGTTTTTTACTTCAGCCTCTAATATGCACAAGGAAACTAAGCAAGGACAATGGGAGGAATCTGTGAGAAAATCTCCCAATTTGTATCACTTTTTATAAAATGACTTAAATGTTTGGCACGGTTTAAGGAGAAAGAAGAGTAGAAGACAATACAGTGTTATAACTATTTATTGGGCAATATTTTCCCTATTTGTTTCTGCATCCCATCTTTTATTAATAGATTTTTTGCAACACTGAATGTATTTAATCATGCAGCCATAAAATGACGATTTTCATATGACTGACTGGTAAAGACTACTCAGGACCTCTTCTGAAGATTTTTATATACAGATCCTTCACCATTTTTTTTTTAAAAGGCAATCTTGCCATTAGTAAAATATTCCCTCTAAATTCTCAATTTGGACCAATTGGCAAAGCCATTATCCACTAACTAAATTGATGTGTCATGTTTTGTAGCAGATTCCTCATTTGAAAGAACAAACAAATATCTTGGGAATCTGGATGTAAGAAAGTGATACCTTTTATAGGCTTGCTGTTGTAGACTAAGGCACAAAAGCAAGCAAGCAACCAACCCAAAAGCTGAATTGGTGGGGATTTCTTCATTTTGGTGGAGATATTCCTTTATGAAATATCAAATGGTATGCATATGAAATGCAGTTTGCTGTCACCTTACATTTTGTTTTAATAACATAGAATTTCACGTGATGGTTAATTCTCTACACTTGTTATTATTTGCAGACACTGATAAATTTAGCACCTGCTGAACCAAGGTCTCCTCAGCTAAATCCAAAGTTCATATAGTGGACTTCCTCCTACAGCAGCTCCTCCTTGTGTTGAAGCATTAAGATTAGAATTTATTTACTATTTGTTACAGGTACTTGTATAGGGTCCTCAATTTACGCAGCGCTTTACATTTATATTGTACATTCACACCAGCCCCTGCCCTGAAAGAGCTTACGCAGGCACAGGGAGAACATGCAAACTCTATGCAGATAGTGTCATGGTTGGGATTCAAACCAACGACCCTAGTGCTGCCAGGCAGGAGTGCTAATTACTTAGCCACTGAGCTGGAAGAGAATGGAAGTGGGGCAAAAATACCCATTATTGGGGATAATTGCACCCCATGTGATTGTACTGGATCCTGGTGATGGGCTGCTGAGGTCCTAAGTGCTGCATTGTGGGGAGGGTAGGTGCTGTGCTTTGTGCTATATTCATACAGTATATTTGTAGAATTAACTTTTAACAAATGTTTACATTGATATGAGCAAAAACTAGCCAGTTTCTGATTATATGCATATCTGCTGTTTATATCTTAATGCTAATAAACACTTATGAAGTGTTCTCAAATACAATGTATTTCTTCCAGGTTTATCACAAAAGAAGGCAAGATTCTTTACTCCAGACCTAACTTGCCCTGGGTTATTCAGAAGGTGAAGGAGATTGGGTAAGTTAAGACGATTTAAACCTCAGATTCAAATGCTTAGATTCCAACTTAAAGTGGAACTGCACTGCATCTGAGCACCACAAACCAAAAATGCTATACAATTCATTTTTAATATTCAAAACAAACTCCTCCATCCATTCATGTCTCCATGCTTTATTTTGCTAAGAAAACATTTTGAAAAACACCTCCTGGCATTTCTGGCAGTGGTCATCTTGAGTAAGGGCAGATGTTTCACATAGCAGTTACTTCCTGGAATCCATCTGTCCTTCGCTCAGGCATTGGCTGAGCTCCTTCCCCTCCTGAAGACTCCTGGGATGCATGACATCATTTCCTTAGGCACGGAAACCAGGAAGTTAATGAAGGAATACAAAAAAAGAAAAGGTTAAAACAAGTAAATATGATATACTTTACTAATGCTAGCAGCATAAGGATTAGAAATAGTCCATGCTGATTGAGAGAGTGAAGTTTCGCTTTAAGTATTTAAAAAGCCTCTTGTACGTGCAGATGATCACAGGGAACGCTCATTTTAGGCCCTCTGTCTTTAACTGGTCTATTTGTAGGCTAATGACTGCTTTTCCAGGGCAAGAGCTTGCCACGCAGATACAGAACTGTCTGAATAAATTATTTATGGTTAGAGGGCATCCAGAAACGTCTGAACAAATGTAGACTCTTGGTAGCCTCCTGGCTTGTCTACATCTACCTAACTTGGCCATTGCCATGAATGGCCAGATTTGTTACACACTGAGTACCTGTAGCCTAGACGAAAGTCAAGTGGTTCATTATGTATGCTAGCCAAAGTGTTGCCCTAATTCATGTCTTACACCAATGCCAAGGCTTCTGTAGTGAGAGAAAATAGAATAGAACAGGGGTGTCTAACCGCATCAGCATGTCTAGCTGCATCAGCATTATGGTTGCCCTCAAAGGGCCAGTTGTACCTGTAAGACTAGATGTGCAGAGCTCCCCACCCTCCCTTACATCAGATGTCAAGAGTCCCCCACCATCAGAAGTCAAGAGTCCCCCACTCTCCTTTGCATTACAGTGCACCCCCCTTACTGCTGCTGCAGGGAATAAACTTGGGGCAGAGCTTGGAAGCAGAAAGGGTAGGGTCTGGAGAAGGACTGGAGTCTGCTGAATGCTGAGACCAGGAGAGGCAGAAACGTGGGAATGCTGCAACTGCACAGAGAGGCACAGCATATGTAGGAGATCTGTCATCCTCTCTACTGTGGACTGCTGAGATGGGAAAGGGGGTACAGAGACGATCCTGTCCATGGCTGCATGGAGAAATGCAGGATCTGGCAAAGAAGGTCTGTACTCCTCTCTGCTGCTGAATGCTGGGACAGGAAAGGGGGTGGGGGGTGGAGATGGCCTGTCCTAAGCTGCAAAGAGAGACACAGGATCTGTAGGAGGAGTTCAATCCTCTTCTTTGCTACTGACTGCTGAGACAGGAGAGGAGGGGATGGAGATGAGCCTGTCCCTGGCTGCACAGAGTGACGGAGGATCTGGCTGAGGGGTTCTGTCTCCCTTCCAGTTACTGACTGCTCAGGCAAGGTGGGGGCAAAGACTAGGGGGGTGCTGCAGCTGACGGCCACATGAAATGACCTGGAGGGATGGATTCGGCACATGTGGAATAGAAGTTGGGGCTTATTTAGACTGTGTCACACACACTGCAATTATAAATATGATTCAAACATGGCCTTTACAAACAAGTCTCCCAAGATGCATTATGTCATATTTATAGTTTAACCTTTGGTTTTTTTTTTTTTAAAGGTAAAGAAAAGAAGCACAACAAAATAAAGAAAATGATGAACCTCAATGACAAAAGCGATGTCTCTAGTTGAACTATGTGGCGTTCAATTAATAGGTATTTAACTTTAATTCTAGTAATATATTTGTGTGATTTAAATGAGTGCAAAATTAATTGTATGTACGTGTAGTTAGAGTTGTGATTTATGAATGTGTATTATTTTTACAATATCATGTACTGTAAAATAGTTTAGCTCTGAAACCACTTATAATGGTCCTCGTGTATAAAAATGTGTATGTCACGCAGAGCAATTTGACATATTTTTCTTTCAGCGGTACTGAAATATGAAAATATTTTTTTTACCATAATTCAGACCCTTGTACTTTCATTTTTTTTTTACTTTTTCTCCTGGTTTAATGTAATTTTTCCTTAGTATTTTGCTCATCATAATTAGCAAATGAATCTGTTAATTTAATTGTGAAATGTATTTAGTTGCAGCAAGATATGAATAGTGCTATGCCTTCCTGAGCATGTCACTTATTAGGGTAATATCCCAACAACCAGACTGCTGTAGTGATGGTAAGAGGATGCCAATACTTTGTAAGCATTGCCGTCCTAGCTCATGGTATGCTGTCCTGCCCTCGGTGCCTCTAGCAGTTAGTAATGTTTCCAATGGAATTGGGAGGGGCCAAAGCGTAATAATTAATTTATCACCTAGCACTTTGCACATTCCCCTCGCCATCATAGCTAAGTTAGTTCAGCATTCTTTAATCACTAATGTAGATCACTTCATATGACACTTTTATGAAGTTGTTTTACATCATTTTACCATTTTGTGTACCGAAACATCTTTATTTTTATTGAAACTACCATTTTGTCTGTTTTAAGACATGAAAAATCAACTGGAGAATCAGCACACAGGAAGTTGATATTGTTACAACCAATTATGATTTTTGTTAATTTGTTATTCTCTCTATTTAACTCCACCATTGATTTTACCCAGCTTAATTACAACTCAAAACAGGTTCAAAGTATCTCTTGACAATAGCCTCTGTATGGCAGTTGTCAGAATTCCCCTTGCATTTATTGTTTAATTCCCCTTGCCTGAATAGTTTAATTGTCAATCTATTGTGATGGGCTGTTTTATAATCCTAGTAAAAATTACAAGGCAGTTGAGAAAGCCAATCACAATTTAGTAAGCAAGATATACACGTGTTGGCAGTCAACATGTATGAATCAATTTGCTGCAACATAGATGCATTCATTTTTTTGCACTGTGGTAAAAAAAAGGTATTGTCATTTGAATGCATGCTGGGATTGTATCTGTACTGCAATGCAAATGTAATTCCTTACTCGATTTTTTGAGTTTGTTTTTGTTAATGAATGTATGTATTTTGTCATATTTATGAAGACAATACCTTATTCACTGGTTCAAGATAAAACTGGATGATTTATTAATACTTTACTTAATACTTCAGTACTTTAATGGAAAGTACAGAGAAAAAAATGATGTTTTGTTATTTCAGTATTTCATTCTATAAGATGAATTGTTATATGCAGTGATGTACTTTGGTTTTGTGTTGCCCTAGGCAAGACTAAAATTGGGCGTCCCCTCCTTCCCCAGAAAGACTAAAATCGGGCAACCCCCACCATCTGAATTTGTCCCACTCCAGCCATGGTATACCATTTGGTGCCAAATTATGGTACCTAAAAATTTCCATAGGCAAAATTTAAAAGCCTTTACAAGTTACCTGTTTAGAGTTACACAGGAGCTCTGGTGCTAGAACTCTCACTCTGATTTTCATGGCAGTACCTCACATGTGTGGTGCAAACTCCATTTACATATGCGTGAGCAGGGTGGATTTGATTTGAATCAAACTGATTTAAATCACGATTTAAATCACTAGTCAGGCTTGATTTAAATCATAGTTTTCTACATAAAGACTAATTCTTGCTGGTATAACTTTAATATGCAAGTAGATGAAGATTTTTAGAATAACAACTTTTCATATTAGTTTTTTTATCCCCAGTTTAATAGGTTAATCATTCATATTTGGACAACTTTTCTGTTGTACTTAGGAAGGAGAAAAATAATCATTACCTTAATAATAACAATTTAAATAGATTTATTCAACTGAAACAATAACATTCCAGCATATGTTATTTGCTTAAACAAACATCCATGTTTGGTAACTAATTTGGCTAAACAAAATATATATATTTTAAGAAATGTAGACTGTCAGCCCCTTCCTCCTCACACTTTCACTTTCTTCTTGTGCAGATCTATTCCACTCCAAACAATCAGAAAAATATTGTTTCTATTCTATTCACTGAACTTCTTGAAATTTAGCACTGAAGGGGTTGATTCTGTATTCATAGGTTTGTAGAAGTTAGGATTAAGGTCTTTTTCTTAACTCTGTTCATGTTATAACATTTTTGCTGTGAAGAAGAGGCATGTGATCTCCGCTGAGTCAAATTCAGTTTTGAGAACTGCAAAAGTAAACCAAGCATCTGTGATAATATCTTGTAGGCAGAGAAACTGCCCAATAATCTTACAAAAACCTCTGTAAGAGCATGACATTGTGAATGGATTCATGGAATTTATTTACCAAAAAAATTAAACATATACAGCCTTATTCTACATAATTAAAAAAATAATCTTTATTTCATGATGGAATAACCTTTGGATGGTAATATATTTTCCCCAAAAAGCATTTTATTTACAAAAATCCGATTTAAATTAAAAAAAATCAGATTTTTTTGATTTTTTAAAAAAAATCATTGATTTTTATCCACCCTGTGCATGAGGAACCTACGTGCCTGTGAGCATGGGGGAACGGGGGTGCTTTCATTTTTTTTTTTATTATTATTATTTATTTACATTTTTTTTGTACACTGTACCTTTTAACTTTTTTTTGATCAACTTTATTTCTTTTACAAGGGATGAACAACATCCCTTGTGATAGCATACGCCATGACAGTTCCTGTTTATGGAGATATCTAAAGTCTATTAGACCCCAAATCTCTCCTCTGGCCTCCCAATGCATGCGATCAGACACAGATCAGTCTGATCGTTTGCATTGGGACTGCATGGTAGAGCCTGGTAAAGGTGTCGGTGGCAGGAGGGGGAGGGACACCCTTCCGCCGCCTGTAAAAGTAATCCAGAGGCTTGTTATTATTATTATACAGTATTTATAAAGCGCCAATAGTTCGCTCAGCGCTGTACATTACAAAGGGGGACAGAACATGTGACAGAACAATACCAGTACAATGTGATACACGAGGGGTTCGAGGGCCCTGCTCTTTCGAGCTTACCCAGACTACTTTTATCTTGTGCAAAATGAGAGAGAGGAGAAGAGAGAGGAGAAGAGAGAGAGGGAGGGAGGGAGCGACAGGGAGAGAGAGGGGGGAAGAAAGGGGGAAACAGGGAGAGAGAGAGGGGGGAGAGGGGGGGGGAGAACAGAGAGGGGAGGAGAGAGAGAGGGGGAGAATCTCTTTGACAAGTAAAGGGGCCCTTACCTGGGGTCTGTGGTGTCTGCGGCTGCACTGATACCTGCCATGCAGCGATGGTCTCCTCTTCTGCACCACCTCTGCACGGTCAGCTGACCTCTAGGCTCCGCCCTCTGGCCCTATGCAGTGAATGGAATAGACAGCCGGCTGGCTGCAGAGAGGCCGGGTAAGCGGAGCATAGCTGCAATGGTCAGCCCAGCTCTGGGCTTCTTGCCGGATCGTAATGATGGCAGTGGGTACAACAGGGAATCAGAGCTCCGGGAAGGCACAGAGAGGGTAAGACAGCTGGCTTGCCATTAACTCAAGATGGCATAAGCCGAGCCCACCTTCCCCTGCTCAAAACTTGCTGAGCCCGCCCCCCTGTCTAAACCCTGCCTTCCACCTGAGCCTGCCTCCCGCCCGAGCCCTGCCAAGCTCTCCTAACCTGCCAAGCCCTGGTCCCTTGTCCCTTCTGCCTGGGGGCAGGGCCGCCCCCTGGAAACTGCCGCCCTAGGCAAACGCCTTGTTTGCCTTGCGGCAGATATGCCCCTGGTTATCTGCAGTAAAACAACACAAGCTTTTGAGGTTTCTGTCCTAACATCCTGCTAGACTAACCTTTTTATTCAATAAACCAACGCAAGAAGCAAAGAAATAAATACAATTGCCAACTGATAACCGATCAGAATCTAGCTTATGTTGGCCCTACTTTAGTCATTTTAATTTTAATGAGTTGAGTTGTTATAGGTTGCTGTGTTTTGTAGTTTATTTCTTGAACTCTTTATTTCTTTTTTGAGACTGCTGGCCTTTATTATAAAACTTTTTAAAGAAATCTTAAGGCTTGCTTTACTCATACAATAAAATACAGAGGGAAGTAATATTCCAGATGTGGTTTTCTGGGCTGGTTGGTACATTCAGAGAGGATCTGTTTTTGCATTCTGAAGCAGAAACACTTACTACTTAGTCACTGGTTATCAGACTTACACACCTGTATAATGACACAGTACAGCTAGCTGCTCTGAGTGTTCTAATATACAGGTCTTAAAACCTCAAAAGATCTTAAATCACTCTCCGCTTTATTTAGGTACAGTAGCTGGTATAAGCAAAATCCCCCTCCACTAAAGCTAGCAATACACATTTAGATTTTTCTCATTCATTCCATAGATTGAATGAGAGAAAAGCAATAGATTTCTACTTCCACACTACATGCCAAGCATTGTATTCAGACAGCCACAGCAACAGCGGCTGTCTGAATACCTGAATAGGGCATGCATCTGATAGGATGCAGTCACTCTTTGAGGGAATATTTTCCACCTAACTCAGTTGATTTGATCAACCTGGGTGGTGTTGTCAGGGCCATTCACAGCCTAAATTTAGACTGATTCAGCCCGTCCATGTATGCCTACCTTAATAATAATAGTCAGCATTTACAGCACTCTTCAGTCTGCACCAAATCAGCACCTCTTTGTTTCCCATTAGAATCAATAGTCCCTGGGTTTTCAAAAGAAGCCCCTCAGGTGCTAGTAATGGTTGTAATAGTAATAAAGTCCAATCATGGGCACTAAGACACTCTATGCAGGCTTTTTACTAACAGTTTCTGGAAATTGGAACTTAAACGGTGGCTATAAAATTAAAAATTAATAATCATCTTTTCTTTCTCCTTAAAATGATTCTAGAGGCTGAAGGTCTTTTTTTAACCTAATGCCTTTACTGCATAAAGGTAAAAATCAACCTTCCGAGTGCAGCTCCCCCCCAACATGCTTACCTAAGTCCAATCTCGATCCAGCACTGAGGCTCTCTCCCTCAGAGACAGTAGCAGGAGCCATTGGCAACTGTCAATCGCAGCCAGTGCGGAGAGAGCAGGGGGCAGAGCCGAGCAACACTCTACTCTGTGTGTCAATGGACACAAAGATGTGTCTTAGGAGTGAGCCTGCATGAGTGCCCCCATAGCATTCGGCTTGCTATGGGGGGCACTTGGCAGAGGGGACCCCAGAAAAGTAGGATTGGGGCTACTCTGTGCAAAATGATTGCACAGAGCAGGTAAGTTGGTGGCATGTTTTTATTTAAAAAAATATAGGTTTCCAGTCACTTTTAAGTGATCACTTTAATTGTTGGCTGGACCTGGGTATACAGCGGGGAATACAATTATTTGATCCCCTGCAGATTTTGTAAGTTTTCCCACTTACAAAGAAATGAAGGGTCTATCATTTTTTATCATAGGTATATTTTAAATGATAGAGACAGAATATCAACCAAAAATCCAGAAAAAAAAATATGCTTTAAATTGAGTTGCAGTTCAGTGAGTAAAATAAGTGTTTGATTCCCTACCAACCAACAATAATTCTGGCTCCTACAGACTGGCTATGCACTCATGTGGGCCACAGATTAGTCCTGTCAATTTAAGAAGGTGCTCCTAAAGACACCTGTGCACAGAATCTCTTTCTTCCATTCAAACCTCACCATCATTATGGGCAAATGACCAAAGAGCTGTCAAAGGACATCAGGGACAAGATTGTAGACCTGCACATGGCTGAAATTGGCTATAAGACCATCAGCAAGAAGCTTGGTGAGAAGGAGACAACTGTTGGAGTGATTATTCGCAAATGGAAGAAATACAAAATAACCATCAATTGCCCTCGGTCTAGAGATCCAAGCAAGATTTCGCCTCATGGGGTAAGGATGATGAGACAAATGAGGGATCAACCCAGAATTACTTGGGAGTAGTTTGTGAATGAGCTCAAGGCAGTTATGACCACAGTCACCAAATAAACCATTGGTAACACAATATGCCTCCATGGATTGAAATCCTGCAGCGCCCGCAAGGTCCCCCTCCTCAAGAAGGCACATGTAAATGTGAAAGTCTGACGTTTGCCAGTAAACATCTAAATGATTCAGAGAAGGAGTGGGAGAAAGTGTTGTGGTCAGATGGGCAGCTGAAAAAGTGTACTTACACGAAACGCGTCAGGAAGGTGCCCCCACACAGTGACCTTAGCCCGCACGGTCCTTATGAACGACCGGTGGCCATCTTGATATTTTATGTAAGTTGTTTACCTGTTTTTATATTACATCCTTTAATAAAAATACTACACTATCGGATACCTCTCTTCTGGGCTTGTTTGTCCTGCGAGCCCCCCCTAAGGTGATTCCTGACATATGAGAGCGGCTTAACATTCCTCTGGTGGCTGATGACGGAATACCTGATGATGAGCTTTCTACCTTTGGACGCATAGTACCTGAATGCTGGTGACCTGGTGACGAGCCACGTTGCAGTGCTCCAGATCCAGATGACCAGGAGTAGGTCCTATTTACTCCAATGCGCAATAATTGCACTATCTGGTTAGTGCAATCAACATTCACTTTCTAAGCCACAGATGTCACGGATTGTTTTTATCATTTTGCAATACGACCGAATAGACTGGCTTTGGCACTATTGTCACTATATGCACCTTTTTTCTTCAGGATATTTGAGATTGCTTTTCATCATTGGTTTCAGCACTAAGTTATGTTGCTCATTTGCACACGTATATCATGTACATTTTATTATCTATTTTATTATCCAATTTTTAGTGCTGCATATTTTATGTTCATGTATTACTGGAGAGGACTGAGTGAGTAATCCTACACCCCCTGGGCCTGATAAGGGGAGAGAGCATTCTGGTGGGAAACCTGACTAGCTCCTCATCTGGGACTGCTTTCATCTAAAGTGGCAGCTTCTTGTATTCTTGCCCAGGGATTCCCTCAGGCAGCTGGGTGAAGAAAAGAATTAATCTTGGGTCTGGGGTGATACACCAGGAGAACTCTCCAAGAAGAGATTTTGCTGTATAGAGACTTGTACATAGTTGCTAAGGAGTTTGTCCTCAAGTTGTAGTTCCTTGGGCATCCCATACACCTCTCAACTCCATCGAAGTTCAAACCCCTTAATAAAACCTAAAAACCAAGCTCAAAGACTGTTTAACTCCAGTGTGCAAGGTCTGAAGAAAATGCGTGTTGCCTGGCTGTGCAGGACTATAGGGGGACCCAAATCTTTAGCAACTCCTAAGAGGGTAGTGCTACATTCTATTACATCACTTCTGAATTTTTATTCAAGAATTTTCGTAACTTTAGTAACCTCTTCACTTTCGATATGATACTAGCATGCAAAAAAAAAAGGACGATCATTCGTTCGATATTTTCAGCGTGTATACAGGGCTTTACTTAGCTCGAAACTAAGATCTAGTGACCTATACAATAAGCAGTCATTCTCTCTAGTCCAAGCGCTTAAAAATACAGGGAATGATTAGTCATCATTAAATGCTTGGGGAGTGTCACATTCAGTGCTTTGCCAATATGTCCCTAAGAGCTCATTCACACCATTGAGGTGTCACAGTGCACATGTCTAAATGTGTGGTGCATTAAGGCAGTCCATTCATTGAAATGGGTGGCCTAACACACCAAACCAAACAAGGTGCTTGACAGACAGGCACTGCCCTTTGACAAGGTGCATCGGGGTGCCATTCAGAATGAATGACTACCTAACACACAATGTGACATTCATTGAGAATTTACAGGTAGTTAATTATTCCATGTAAAATGGGATGCTATTCAAGACTAAATAACTTTCTTTTGCATAATGTGACATGCACCATGCATTTATAAAAGGTTAATGTAGAACTATAGGCACAACTTTTTTTTCATACTGGATGGAGCAAGGGAGGAATAACCTCTGCCAGATTTTTTTTTTCCGACATCTGTGTCCCATTGCAAAGATTTACCTTCACTTCCTGTCCCATAGCTAAACAGGAAGTAAAAGGAAATCCATGCAAATTAAGGGAATTCCTTTGGGACCCCCAGGTAACCAGAACTAGTGTCCCTATTGGAAGATTTCCCCTCTTCTACTTTTCTGGAGACAACCCAAAATTTGGGATTTTCTATTATTTTCACTTTCAATGATAATGATTAACAGCAAAAATAAAGAGGGTGAATCTCTTTAACGGGGGCACAGGCAGCAATAGAAAGTGATAAGTGTTCTAATCCATCTCCACTCTATCTAAAACTAAAGAAAACATTTTGCCTTTAGTTATACTTTAATTAGTCCATATGTTTTAAAACACATGCACTAGGAAGATTCACTGCTTTATTCAGAATGAATGGCACCACATTGCACCAACACAGATAATTGTGCATTACTGAGCGTTAACACAACGCACTAATGTGAATGGGCTCTGAGTGTTGACAAAGAGGTTGCTCTATGAATTTGCACAGTGATACCTGTAACAATTGTGAGCAATAAAGACATGGAAGTTGTACTCAAAAGCCATCGTGTGAAGGTCACATGAGCAGTGTTCCTACTGCCTCCCCCCCCTTTGCAAACTATGGAATTTGTAGCTTAAACTTTTAACAAACTTCAAAAGAACCTCTTTTCTTAATTAAAACACAAAAAAATGCAGTGTCCAGACCTGACCAGAGCTGTAAACAGCTAATTAGTCTTGGCAGGATGTCTATTTCCACAAACCATGAAAAACACTTTCCACTGCCCTATCGTAAAACCATAATAACTCAGTCAAGCCGTCACATGTGACCTTTAAGGCTCTAGGAATACAGAGCATGCCATAAAACGTCTATCCCACAACGTAACAATTCCACATACAATTAATAGAATTCAACAGGAACAGGGCACATTAATTTTAGGTACCGTATTTTTCGCCGTATAAGACGCACCTGACCATAAGACGCACCTAGGTTTTAGAGGCAGAAAACAGGAAAAAAAAATTCTGAACTAATGGACTGCAGACTCAGTACAGGAGATGACCAGAGACTGCGGACAGCACAGGGATGACCAGAGACTGCGGACAGCACAGGGATGACCAGAGACTGCGGACAGCACAGGGATGACCAGAGACTGCGGACAGTACAGGAGTTGACCAGAGACTGCGGACAGCACAGGGATGACCAGAGACTGCGGACAGCACAGGGATGACCAGAGACTGCGGACAGCACAGGGATGACCAGAGACTGCGGACAGCACAGGGATGACCAGAGACTACGGACAGCACAGGGATGACCAGAGACTGCGGACAGCACAGGGATGACCAGAGACTGCGGACAGTACAGATGACTGCTGACCTTTGGGGAGGTGGGGAGCGGGTACCTGAATTTGACAGGTACCCGCTCTTACTTCCGCAGAGTTTTTGTTTGATCTTACCTGTTCCTCGATCCAGCCGCGTGCTGTCTTCCCGGCTTCTGTAATGGCGCTCGGCATGACAGCCGGGTGCCCAGTGCGCATGAGCGAGAAGCACTTGCGCTTTGTGATTCGTCCGGCGGCTTCTGGGATCTGTCATGTGTCCCAGGTACCGCCTTACCATTCACAAAGCGCACCGCTTCTCGCGCATGCGCACTGGGCACCCGGCTGTCATGCCCAGTGCCCACACTACAGAAGCCGGGAAGACAACACGCCGCTGGATAGAGGAACAGGTAAGGTCCCGCTGCAGAGCTGAGCGGCCGGCCCGGTATTCTGACACGGCCGCGGTGGAAATACCGGACCGGCCGCTCCATATTCGCCTTATAAGACGCACTGACATTTCCCCCCCAGTTTTGGGGAAGAAAAAGTGCATCTTATACGGCGAAAAATACGGTATATATTTGAATGGGGAATATCATACTGAACAAATTAAGGTCATAAATGACTATGGTAGCACATAGGGAAGGGGAGAAAGCAGTCTCCTCCCTCCTGGGTGACAAAGGTATGCTGTGCTGTGTTTGGTATCCCTGGGATCTAAATATAATTCTGAATAATAATCTGCCAGTTGCTAGAATACCACCTGCATGTATTGGAAGTTGTTAATATTAGTATGAAACTGTAGTTGGAACTTGGTAATAAATTTGGTGACCTCCTAGCACCCATCCCCTAAACCGGATGATTGGTCAGTTGTTCTCAGGCAACACCTCTTTGATATCATAGAAAAGGGACTGACCAGATCTAGTAGGGGAGCTCTCATTTACCTTCAACCAAGAAACACCCAAGAGAGCCACGGCACGTTATTTGCTTGGACAATTGGACTCTGCTAAAACCAAGGACTTTGCAAGTATTCTGCTTTCTTACCTCCTTTCCTTTTTCTCTGTTACTTTATTGTTCTCTTTATTTCTTTGTAACATCTTTTTATGTAAATAATTTAATTGCACCATTTGACTTCTTCATTAATAAACTCTATTTTGAAAAGTGTTAAAATTATCTCTAAGACTATTAATGCAAACTAAAGAATCCCTGTCTCTTGAAAAGTGCTACTGTATATAATAATCCTCTTAATATACCTGTCTCTGGTGACAGTGTGTGTTACAGACATTTATTGTTCACATTTGTTCTTGCTAACATTGTGAAGGGTTGATAGTCCCAAAGCTATCTGGTGGCAGTTTGGAGTTTGAAGGGTTAATTGCATAATTAACTTAACCCAGTGGCCATCGCTCTGAGGCTGCTGGCACCTAGGTTGTGGTCAGGGGCGGACTGACCATTTGGAAACTCGGGCACTGCCCGAGGGCCCGAGGTCAGTAGGGGGCCCCATGAGATGCCCCTGGTACCTTTTTCATAGGCTTTTTTGAGTTTGGGCAAGGACACAGGGGCCCCATGATACCCCATTTCCCGGGGGCCCCATGAGTTGTCAGTCCGCCTCTGGTTGTGGTCCTGCGAGCTGGAAAATCTTTGTGCAGGGTGCAGCTGAGAGTGGCATTGTTACGCAAGTGACAGCGTGGTGTGAGATCGGCTGGTCCTTTGTCACAAGTTGGTGAGAAGGGCAGGGGTCGGGCACCGCGTTCGTCACAATACTCACTGAATGAGAAGATGATTTTCAGCAGCCTAATACACATACAAAATGGGTGAAAAGCCTTGGTGAAACATATTGCACTGTATAAAGTAGTTCAGAAAATCAGTGCTGGCATTGATGAAAAAAGGAAAGATCGCAATAATTATCAGCCAAACATTTTTACTGTTATTGTGGGTTATGAATTTCAAATAATGCCATGGATTATAAAGTTGTGGGTACCAATGGTATAACAATAGCCATGTTAGCCCATGCTGCTGATATGGGGCCTGGGAGTAAAAGGGGACCTATTAGGGGGGTCCTTAAGTCAAATTCAACATTAAAAATTGGTGTATATGTGAAGATACCACAAACCCAGTACTTTATTATTAAGGATTGCAGAGGTTTCTGTTGACACCGACTCTGTATCCCCTGTGATGTCTCCAGTTAAAAGAGCTGACATCAGACACACAGGAGGAGATTTAAGCATTATTGTTGCTAGTAACAAATCCCCCTTTGCAGGCTGTGCAGTAAGGAGAAACCGGGTCAGCAGGGGCGTCCTAGGGTTGGTGTCACCCGGTGCGATAACACTTGGTGAGATCCCCTCCGACGATCTCCACAGAATGGATCGGATCTGCGGATTGAGCATAATGGTTCGGACTCCAATCCATTATGCTCCCCGATCCGCAGATCCGATCCATCCTGTGGGGATCATCGGCTTTCTTTACAACTTACCTTTTCGTGGAGCGGGTCTGGTGTCACCCCGTATAAGTTGCATGCCGACGATCCCCGCAAGATGGTTTGGATCTGTGGATTGAGCATAATGGATCGGAGTCCTATCCATTATGCTCCCCAATCCTCAGATCCGATCTATCCTGTGGGGATTGTCGACTTGCTTTACAACTTACCTTTTCATGGAGCGGGTCCGGTGTCACCCTATGCGGTAGGTGTCACCTGGTGTGGCGCGCACCCCCCGCACCTGCCTCGGGACGCCACTGCGGGTCAGCACTGTAATTAACTCTTTATGTCTAAAGCAAGCATTCCAGAGTGTCTCCTCAGGAAAAAACTGACAAGATGTGCAGATAAATGACAACCATCCCAATCTATAACTAGCCTTTACAGTAAGGAGCACATGGAAGGTGCTTTGCACATTACAAACAGAAAATTTCCAGCACACTTACCAGCTAGCCTGCAACAAAACCAATTTAGCCCTGTCCAACAGTTTGCACGGAAAGAGAAGCTTTTTTTGCACACACTTGCAAATGTATGTGAAAGCCGCAGTGCCAAACCTCTTCTGAGGTGGTTGCCATTTATCTGCACAAATGAATTTAATGCGGGGACACATTGAATGCTTTCAGCTGCCATTGTGCGCTTGCTGGGTGTCTGATGTGTTCCTGTACCTTTAAGGAGTTGGCTCCCTCCAGGCAAACCTACCCTTCATTTTTTCATTGCTATATTTGTTCCAACTCGGAACCTCAAAATGATGAGTTAAGACCACAGTATACAGGGGAGCCTTGGCAAGGCACTGTGGCTTTCACATATACAGTATTTGCAAATGTGTGTAGTGTGATTTAATACCAACAATTATGCCATAATATAGAATATTATAATGGTCATTAGTGTTGCTACTACAAATCTTGTTTTTTAGATTTGTTTTTTTACTTACTAGTAGGCCTTCTCTTTCAGCACTTGCTTGTTGTGGTGGTGGAAGGGTTACAAGGGCTTAAAATTTACACTGAGGCCCTGAGATCTGAGATACTGAAAAAGACTAGTGAGCTGCTGCATTCAGGATAGTTGGCTGAAAAATGAAAGTTAAAAGTTAAAGCAGAACTCCTAAAAAGAAGTTCCACTTTTATGCCTCCTCCTGCCCTCCTCACCTTTCAGACACTTTCCTTTTTTTAGGGGCTGTGGGGACTTGGTTTTAACACTTCCCCCTTCAGCTTCCCACCCTCTCTGCATGCAACCTTTTGGAATACATCACAGGTCCCAAAAGGCTGCAGGACCATTTCTAGGGCATAGCATGGCACAAGCATGTGTAGTGGGGAGCTGCCTGTAAAGCTGCAGAGTCACACCCGGCTTCCCACAGTTAGCATGGAGGTGCCTGGGGCCCAAAGACTGGTGAAGAACCAGCCAGAGTTTAATAAGCCAGGGACTTACTTAAAGTCAGCAGCTACAGTATTTGTAATTGATGACATTTATTTTTTTTGGTCTGGGACTGAAGGACCTCTTTAATTTTATGTACTGATACCCCTCTTACCTGACAACATCTGTCCACAGAACTGGTCCCTAGTCCTACTACCCCCCTTCAATATAGACATACTTTATTTTAAAGTGAAACTAAAGGCTTGTTTTTTTTGTACATACAGTATATATTTAATAAAATACTTACATGCTCTACTCAGTGGTTTTGCACAGAGCAGCTCTGATCCTCCTCTTCCTGGGTTCCCTGTTGGCACTTCTGGCTCTCCCCACCTGAGAAGTGCCACCACAGCAAGCTGTTTGCTATAGGGGCTCTTGTACAAGCTCGCTCCCCAGCCCCACTCTCTGCGTTCATGAGTGTAGCACTACATCCTCAGGGGCTGCTGAGTTTTGGGTCCCGTAAGCTTTGCACGGTCAGGCAACATGCATTTTTCCCACATCTTCACATGCACAGAGTTAGTAATTCAGTCTTTGAGCTTGTTTTTAATTGTTTTTTATTAAGGACTGAACAACTTGGATAGGGTCTAGGGGTATATTGGATGCCCAAGGAACTGCAAACTTGAGGACAAATGTCTTAACAACGTGTACACTGTACAAAAGCTGTACATCCAAAAATAGCACTGTCTCTGTTAAGGAGCACTGAAGTCCCCTTGGTGTACCTCCTCAGACCCCAGATGAGTCCCCCTCTTGACCCAGCTCCACTGAGGGTATCCCTGGGCAAGATTCCAAGATCTAGCAGCACAGTGGGTAAATGGTTAGTACTTCCGCCTGGCAGTATTAGGGTCGTTGGGGCCAAATCCCAACCACGGCACCACCTGCCTGGGGTTTTCATGTTCTCCCTGTGCCTGCGTGGGTTTCCTCTGGGTACTCCAGTTTCCTGCCACACTACAAAGACATGCTGGTAGGTTAATTGGCTCCTGTTTCTGCTTGTGCCCACCTATTTCCTCTGGATCCTTAAAGAGCATCTACACACTGAAAAATGCTGCTGACCTTTATTTTCCCAATGCAACGCAGGTGTTCAGTGATGTTCAGTGTTATGGTGCATTTTTTAGTGTGTGGAGACACAACATGAGCCCTTTAGAAATTAACTGATGTACCTCTAAAATGCATGCACAAGCTGCCTACTGAGTAACACCACAAATATGTGGCTAAATGGTTAGAACTTCTGCCTGGCAGTACTAGGGTCATTGGTTCAAATCCCAACCACGGCAGCACCTGCCTGGAGTTTGCATGTTCTCCCTGTGCCTGCGTGGGTTTCCTCTGGGTACTCCAGTTTCCTGCCACACTCCAAAGACATGCTGGTAGGTTAATTGGCTCCTGTCTAAATTGGCCTTAGTATGTGTATGTATGAATCTCAGGGATTTTAGATTGTACACTCCTTGAGGGTTAGAGACTGATGTGAGTGTACAATATATATATATATATATGTAAAGCGCTGCGTAAATTGATGGTGCTATATAAGTACTTGCAATAAATAAATAAACTGACTAACTAGTTGGGTCTTGCACCTGACCACTCTCTCCTTTTATCTAGCCCAGGGGGTGTAAAAGTACTCACACTGTCCTGTCAGTTTGATGAGTTAAAGCTGCTTTCAGGCCTTACCCTGGGCTGGCTGCTTCCCAGCTGACAGGTTGTCCTCCCTCGGAGATGGTGGAGTGGAGATACTTTTGTCCAGCAAACAACCTGTAGGTAGGCTCCCCTCCCTGGGGCCCCCTCCCAGGATTCACACTCCCACCTTCCTCTCCATCCATCAAACACACTACTGCTGCACAAACTCTGCCACATTTAAGGGTTGTCCATGGTCACTTTGCCTGGCCTTCTGCCAGGAGATTAGCCAAGTTCCCCTAAACATGCAGACCTAGGCCTCCTCCACCCCTCTTCCAGAAACTTCTATAAGTTTCTGGAATGGTGGGAGGGCTCCAGAAGCCCTGACCTGTAGTGCCTCCCAGCCTGTCCTGAGGTGAACTCACTACCTCACTCCCAGGCTGACTCATCCCAGGCTGCTACCCAGCCTCTGTCTTACAGAAATAACAACCTAGCTACTTAGAGGGCGCTACATCAGACACAGCAGAGCGGGACTCAGCCGAACCCCCCGCTCCCTCCTCACAAGCTGTGATTGACAATGGCTCCCACTGCTGTGTCTCAGCCAATGAGGATGGAGAGGCCCAGGAAAGCTGAGTCTCCTATGCACATCGCTATACAGAGATCGGGCTCAGGTGAACATTAGGGGAGCTGGGAGGCTGCTGCACAATGAAGGGTTTTTAGCTTCATGCATACAATACAAGAAGGTAAAAAACCTTAAGCCTTTAGAACAACTTTAAGATCAACAATAGCAGGGAGGCCACCAGGGTGCTGCATCAAAATTCTACATTCACCATGATCTGCAGTTACACACCTGATAGATACCATTAAAGTCCCGTTTTTCTAAAACTGAGTGAAGTAATATGACATTTAGGTAAATGTGTCATCAAAATATACAGAGAACTTTTGGAGAAAGTGGTGAGCAAAAGTAAAATGTAGTAACTTTTGTGTAACCTTTGAAGAAATCAAATTAACTATTTTAAAAGAGAAGTATGGACTTTGTAAAAAAAAATATACACCCCTCACATTTTGTAAATATTTTTTATATCTTTTTCATGTGACAACACTGAAGAAGTGACACTTTGCTACAATGTAAGTGTACAGCTTGTATAACAGTGTAAATTTGCCCTCCCCTCAAAATAACTCAGCACATAGCCATTAATGTCTAAACTGCTGGCAACAAAAGTGAGTACACCCCTAAGTGAAAATGTCCAAATTGGGCCCAAAGTGTCAATATTTTGTGTGGCCACCATTATTTCACAGCACTGCCTTAACCCTTTTGGATAAGGAGTTAAGCAGAGCTTCACAGGTTGCCACTGGAGTCCTCTTCCACTCCTCCATGACGACATCACGAAGCTGGTGGATGTTAGAGACCTTGCACTCCTCCACCTTCCATTTGAGGATGCCCCACAGATGCTCAATAGGGTGACGTCCTCCCACTCTACTTGCGCATGCACGCCCTCGGGATGGACACAGTGGATCACCGATCACTGTAAAGAGCAGATAACGTCGGCTCTGTCATGTGATCAGCTGTGTTACACTACGCTAACCTACTCAATGCTAGTCATCGTAATTTTAGTGCTAGATGCCTGTTTGTAATAAGCCTCAACCTAGAACCTGCAAAAAAAAGAAGAAAAAAGACCGCACACCTAAAAAACTAACCTCAAATAAAATTTATTATGCACCATAAACAGTAATAGGCCATCGGAGACATGATAATCCTGCATGACAGAGGACTCTACCCCCCGAGATATCAAGAGGGAACCATCAGGGATGGACAAAGGATGGAGTCGGTCCACTGGAACTAACCTGACCCAACCCTCCAACACCCAATCCCTGACCCAAACCACCCCACCAATCCTAACCAACCCCCCAATACCCCCACAAGGAACTCCTCCCCTAGATAGAGGACCCTCACATCCCACCATCGCACTCACAAAAGAGAGAGGAGAAGCTGAGGGAGATAGTACCAGCCCACTGACACCCCCAACCCCCCAAAACCCACTAGATGGAGAGTAAGCCTACTGCACACACCGGGGGTTCCTGGAAGTGCCAACCAAATAGATATATTACACAGCTAAACAACAAACATCAATGCATAAACAGATAGCATTAGAATATATAGCAATATGCAAAGGCCAGTGTGGACATGGCTGTTGGCCAAAGAGGATCACAAGGTATAAAGTCACTGTACAGGGCAAAAGCCTCAAAGTCCATGCAATACGTGGTATAAATAAACTCTTGTGTGACCAGAACCAGATGGATGGAGGCCGTAATGAAGGTAAGGCAATGGAAGGTATTGCATGAGAAAAATGGATGAAACCTGCTGAAATCAATCAGCTGATAGCCAGAGAAGGAATGACAGCCATGGAGTGAGGATGGTCAGCTTGTAACTGGGAGTTCAGTACTATAGTACACAGTAGCCAGCCTATGTGATAGAGGATATTGTAGGAGTAAATAAGCAACATGAACTCGTATGACCAGTCCAGCCCGTGATCTGTACAACTGATATGATTAAAGTAGCATCACAAATCGCTATAACTCACAGTCTGATAGGACCCCTGGGTCCTGTGATTATAAAGGCTGAAATAACAATGGAACGTCCAAGTCCAGCAAAAAATCTGCCTGCACTCCCGTGGATGGTGGCCAGTCCTCAAGTTCAAGCCTAGCAAACGGCTCAAGAATAGATGTATGGCTGTGAAAGGTCTACATATGAACCACAGCATGTGGAGATGGCATGTGGATGTCAGAGAGAGTGGGTAGGCACGTGTCAGCTTACGCATTTTGTCCCGCCCACTTTGGGGACTTCTTCAGAACTATAGCTGTCTGTATCTTTTTTTCTAGAAATATAGACATATAACTATTTTTTTCTAGTCTGTTCTGGTCTGGTCTTAACCAAAAGATGACAAGCCTGCCCACCACGACATGGTAGACTCTTTTAGGGCAGGGCCTACACTAAACTACACTACTCTAACCTACTCCATGCTAGTCATCGTATTTTTAGTGTTAGATGCCTGTATGTAATATGCCTCAACCTAGAACCTGCCATCTTCCTTTCCAGACTTGTTTACAAAGAACAATCCTTTTCATTCACAAAACAGAGAACAGTCTTGAAATGGCTGTTGCTGGTATTATATGACGGGTGATGCAGTGGTCAGCAATGGTAACCTGTAATGGCACATTTCCCCTTCTTTGATGAATTCTGAGCTCTCTTCCACATACATACATCCACATTAGCCTGCAATAAGGCAGGTGAAGTGTACAAGATGGGAGACTCCCCAAGATGTGTCTATTACCTGATTAGACTTGGAAAGACACTGGGGGTATTGTCCCCAATCTCCCACACATATTCATATCTCTAGCATACTGAAATAGAATAAAACAAAGTGTCCACTTTTTCCTTCACGTTTTAATGTACACACCATTGTGTAATGAACCACACTTCACTCTCTGACCAAGCATCAATGTCTGTACAAAACACTAATTGAAAATAATTGACCTTCAGTCTGAAAGGTCTAAAGCAGTTTAACCGCTTGCCGACCCCCCGCAGTGTTTTTACTGCGGCAGGGCGGCACCTGTACGCACAGCGCCATCTTTTAACGTCGCTGTGCAAAACAGGTAGGGGTAGCGCGCGAGGCACGTGCCCGCCCTACCCGTCCCACCGATCATGGCAACGGGTGTCCATCACCGGCTCCCGACGGGTCATTTCCTGCCGGGTGCCGGCGATTACAAGTAATCACTTACAGATAGCATGGCTGCAGTGTTTACATTGCAGCTCTGCTATCTGTCAGTTCCCAGCACCTCAACCTGAGAGAAGACTTTATCTCTCAGGATCAGCGTGTTCCTGTGAAGTACACACCCCCGCCCCCTAGTAAAACACTCCCCTCACACATTTAACCCTTTCTTTACCTAATAAAGGTTAACCCCTTCCTCCCCAGTGCCATTAATACAGTGTCAGTGTTTTTTTTTTTTGGTGTCATTGGGGATGTCAGTGACCCTAGTCAGTTCCCCCCCCCAGTGTCAAAATGTCCACCGCAGTCCCGCCATAAGTCGCTGATTACTGTCATAAATCGCTGATCACCACCATAAGTCTCTGATGGCCGCCATTATTAGTATAATAAAAAAAAAATCCCAGTATCTTTCCCGCCATTTGTAGACGCTATAACTTTCACGTAAACCAATTGATTTACACGTATTAGGATTTTTTTTAAGCAAAGACATGTCGCAGAATACATTTTGGCAGAAATTTATGACTAAATTTGGTTTTTACATTTTTTTTACTGGACATGTTTTATAGCAAAAAGTCCAAAATATTGTTTTTTTTTTTTGTCAAAATAGTCAGCCTTTTTTTTTTTATAGCGCAAAAAAAAAAAACGTACAGGGGATAAAATACCACCGAAAGAAAGCTCAATTTGTGGGAAAAAAAAGATGAAAATTTCATTTATATACCGTATTGCATGACCGTGCAATTGTCCATTAAACTAGCACAGCGCTGTATAGCAAAAAATGGCGTTAATTGCAGTATCTATACCATAGTTTGTAGACGCTATAACTTTCACACAAAGCAATCAATATACTGGGATTTTTTTACCAAAAACATGTAGCAGAATACATTTTGGCCTAAATTTATAACTAACTTTGAGTTTACTATATATTTTTTATAGCTGAAAGTAAAAAACATTGTTTTTCTTCAAAATTTTTGGTCTATTTTTGTTTATAGCGTGAAAAATAAAAAGCGCACAGGTGATCAAATACCACCAAAAGAAAGCTCTATTTGTGTGGAAAAAAAGGAAACAAATTTCGTTTGGGAGCAGCATTGCATGACCGCGCAATTATCAGTTGAATTAGTGCAGCGCCGAGTAGCAAAAAGAGGCCTGCTGACCGGAAGGGGGGTAAATCCTCAGGAGGGCAAGTGGTTAATTATAGTGAAGTTTGTTCACAGAGAACTGCCTTTGTCGCCCTCCTCATCTCACCAGTCCCCAGTTTTACTGACAAAGAAAAATGCTCACAATAGTGTATTACAATAAATAATTGGATGTTAAATTAAAAAAAGTTTTTTTTAGAAATAAAATTCCAAAACATCTGAACAGAGCCCATGGCAGCAACAGGGGAAATGACAACCCTCAGGGTACTGTGGTCAACCCCTGAAGGAGGACACCCCACCCATATTCCACCTATCAGGCCATGCACAACACCCCAGTTATCCCACCAGACCGCACCCAACTGGGAGGAGGTGCAATCAACCCTGAACTTCGTGAACCCAACAGGAAGGCCGAGACTTCCTCAGAGTTATGCGCCACCAACATTCCTGTCCTGCCGCAGTTTCAGAGCTCCCCAAGAATTAGCCTCACTCCATTCCTCCAGATGAAGAGTGTCTACTCTCCGCTTAAAAAACCTGTGCTAATACACTATTACAAGCATTATTTCTATGTTGGTAACACTGAGGACTGATCAGAGGAGAAGAATGACCAAGGCAGTCCTATGACAGCAGACCTAACAGCATGAGGACCCAAAGAGAAAGCTGCCACCCTACCTGGACACCTGATCAACATCCGTGGGTCAGCAGAGAAATCTCCAGAGTCGTGTCGTGGCCAGAGAGTATACCCCTGTAAACATTAGATCAGAGAAATGTTGCCGGCATGAAATAGAAGGAATAAACGTGTAACATTAAAAATGCTGATAACATACAAAGCCACTTTAAAATAGTTTGTACAGATTACTGTCTGCATCTTTTTTTCTCTATAGACATATAACTATTTTTTTCTGGTCTGTCTATATGAAATCTAGGAGTCTTTTAGTTGAATCCCATGGTCAAAAATGAAACTGCCCAGAGACAATACATTCTTTCTCCAGTTTTGACATTTGTAACCAAAAGATGACAAGCCTGCCCACCACGACAAGGTAGACTCTTTCAGGGCAGGACCTACACTAAACTACACTACACTAACCTACTCCATGCTAGTCATCGTATTCTTAGTGTTAGATGCCTGATTGTAATAAGCCTCATCCTAGAACCTTCCATCTTCCTCTCCAGACTTGTTTACTAAGATCTACATAAGAACAACCCTTTTCATTCACAAAACAGAGAACAGACTTGACATGGTTGTTGCTGTTCTCTTATGGTGGGTGATGCAGTGGTCAGCAATGATCACCTGTAATGTCTCTACATATCTCCTTTTCTTTGATCAATGTTTCTTCTCTAAAATACAACGTGAAGGAGAAGAACTGAACAAAACACGGACACGTTGGGGTTGATTTACTAAAGTTAAATAGCATGTGCACTTTGCAAGTTCTATTGCTCGAGAGCTTAGTAAATGAAATAAAGCTGCAGCTGGTAAAGAATACCCAATCACATGCATGAACATGAAAAAGAACAACATTTGTTCTCGCACTTAATGGGGTGATGGATGTCAGCAGTGCTTCCCCGTATTTAGTAAGCTGTGGAGCAACTGCAATTGCAAAGTGGACAGTCTATTGATGAATAATAGAGTCACCCCTTGGTTTTATTTTGTTGTATTACATTTTATGATGCTACAGATTTCCTTATGAATTCACCGAGACACTTTCACTAATGTGTTGATAATGATTTCGGTGGACTCGTTTGGATTATAACACTGTTCAACAAATTTTTATTTTTTGCCAGTTTTGGAAACAAAAGGATCCATTTCTTAATGAATTTCACATTCTGAGTTCAAATATAACAATGAAATTTGTCAATTGGCTCTAGTTTTTCTGTAAACGGAAAGTTTTCTACTATAGGCGTAATGACTACATAATGCACAATAATTATATAGATAGATGTCTTTCCACAAATATAAAGCAAGTGATATTGACTACATAACAAAGCCTAAATGGCATAATATATTGCATAGGATTACCAAGAAAAATTATAGCCATAAGCTAAGTTGAATCATTTTAATACTTAGGATTCTCACTAGTTTTGTCTTCAGTTTGTGTCGGTTTTGCTTCTCTTGGCTTTTCTCTTGTATTCGAGGAAAGGGCTATCTCTTACAACTCCACGTGACTACACGCTTCAGGTTCTTCCTCACTTGACTCAACCACGAAGGATTCTGGTGCTTTAGGAATTGGTAGCCCCTCTCCATGAGGAACTGGACGTATTGCCGATGGAATATTTGGATAGTGCACAGATAACTTTTTCTTCTTATTTAGCCCTTTTACAATTGGAGGCACCATACAAAAGTAACAATTACTAACATGATCTGTTGGCTCTCTCCAAATCATTGGCACAGCGAAAGGCATAGATGCCTTTTTTTGCATTTAACCATTGCTCCAGTGCCGTCCCACAAGAATTGCAGCATATATGTGGTGCCCAGCTCTTGTCCTGGTCTCCTATCTTGCAGCCAAAATACAAGTTGGAGGCTTTCTTAATCATTCCTGTTATCCTCCTTTTTTGTGAGATAAAAGTTATTTCACCGCAGATATAGCAGAAATTATCGGCTTTATTCACACAAGTTCGAGGCATTACTGAGTAGCCTATATAAGCATAAAACGAAATGTAAAGACGCTGTCGAACTAAAATCAGCTACAGATACTGCAGCTTTTATGCAGTGAAGTGATGCAATTAAAGGCTAATATTGCATCATCTCAGTATACATGCAATTTTCTATTGGTCACCAGTATCAATTGCGCAATATGCAGCTGAAGTTGCATCATAATTTTGAATGGCTTACGTCATTAGATGGGTGAATATATCATGGAAACTAGAGCCAATCAACATTTTTTAGGGTCATTTTCGTTTTCAGCACCCCAAAATTATGTAAGATTAGCTAATTTTATGCCCAAAACTTTTTACCTGTTGAACAGTGTAATCTGAAGAATCGTGGCCAGAAAGTTCCCCCTTCACATATCGGATACTTAGTTCCAACATCTTCCAGACATCAGCCTTCTGATAAGAAAACAATGTTATAGGGGGACACAGATTTATACATTGATATTACGGGGGGCTGTGGTAATGTTGGTGACAGGCTGTATCATATAGTTATGTATGATATGTACCATTTCTGTAGATAATAAAAGATTAAAAAAAGTCAGAGGGGCCATGATGTCACCATTGTGTGTGAGTGACTGACAGCTGTTCACACTGTGCGCTAGAGACACAGAGAACCAGTATTCCCTCTTCACACTTCTGTCCCACCAGACATGACCCGGGATCCACTAGTCTGTATTAGACTGTCATTAGGATGAATAAACAGAACCAACACCCCTTATATCAGGTCTCCCCATCACTGCGCCCCATTATATCAGGTCTCCTCATCACTGTGCCCCCTTATATCAGGTCTCCCCATCACTGTGCCCCATTATATCAGGTCTCCCCATCACTGCTCCCCATTGTATCAGGTCTCCCCATCACTGTGCCCCATTATATCAGGTCTCCCCATCACTGTGCCCCATTATATCAGGTCTCCCCATCACTGCGCCCCATTATATCAGGTCTACCCATCACTGTGCCCCATTATATCAGGTCTCCCCATCACTGTGCCCCCTTATATCAGGTCTCCCCATTAGTGTGCCCCATTATATCAGGTCTCCCCATCACTGTGCCCCATTATATCAGGTCTCCTCATCTCTGCGCCCCATTATATCAGGTCTCCCCATCACTGTGCCCCATTATATCGGGTCTCCCCATCGCTGCGCCCCATTATATCGGGTCTCCCCATCGCTGCGCCCCATTATATCGGGTCTCCCCATCGCTGCGCCCCATTATATCGGGTCTCCCCATCACTGCGCCCCATTATATCGGGTCTCCCCATCACTGCACCCCTTATATCGGGTCTCCCCATCACTGCGCCCCATTATATCGGGTCTCCCCATCACTGCGCCCCTTATATCGGGTCTCCCCATCACTGCGCCCCATTATATCAGGTCTCCCCATCACTGCGTCCCATTATCTCAGGTCTCCCCATCACTGCGCCCCATTATATCAGGTCTCCCCATCACTGCGTCCCATTATATCAGGTCTCCTCATCACTGCGCCCCGTTATATCAGGTCTCCCCATCACTGTGCCCCTTATATCAGGTCTCCCCATCACTGTGCTCCATTATATCAGGTCTCCCCATCACTGCGCCCCATTATATCAGAAGTCCTCATTAAGGTCCCCCTTACATCAGACATCCTTATCACAGTCCCCCTTACATGGATTGTCCCCATCGGAGTTCCGTCTTTTATCAGGAGTAATCCACAAAGGCCCTCTTTATATCAGATTCTCCAAGTGTCCCCTTAAATCAGTTGTCCTCATCAGAATTCCCATTTCATGGACTGTCCTTAGTGGAGTGCCCCTTTACATGGGCTGTCTCCATCCGAGTGCCCCCTTACAAGGTCTGTTCCTTTTGGAGTGCCCCTTTACATGGACTGTCCCCATCATGGTGGTTCCTTATATCAGGAGTCCTCATCAAAGTTCCTCTTACACCAGATGTCCCTACAGAGTCTCCCTTACCTGGATTAACCCCATCAGAGTGCCCTTTTATATCAGGGTCCCCAATACAGTTCCTCCTTACATCAGTTGTCCTCATCGGAGTGCCCCCTTATATGGACTATCCTAATCTCAGTACGCACTCACATGGACTGTTCCCATCAGAGAACCCCTTTACATGGATTGTTCCCATCAGAGTGCCCCCTTACATGAACTGTTCCCATCAGAGAGCCCCCTTTAATGGACTGTTCCCATCAGAGTGCCCCTTACGTGGACTGTTCCCATCAGAGTGCCCCCTTACATGACCTGTTCCCATCAGAGTGCCCCCTTATATGGACTGTTCCCATTGGAGAGCCCCCTTACATGGACTGTTCCCATCGGAGAGCCCCCTTACATGGACTGTTCCCATCGGAGTGCCCCCTTACATGGACTGTTCCCATCGGAGTGCCCCCTTACATGGACTGTTCCCATCGGAGTGCCCCCTTACATGGACTGTTCCCATCAAAGTGCCCCCTTACATAGACTGTTCCCATCGGAGTGCCCCCTTACATGAACTGTTCCCATCGGAGTGCCCCCTAACATGCAGTGTTCTCATCGGAGTGCCCCCTTACATGCAGTGTTCCCATCGGAGTCACCACTTACATGGACTGATCCTATCGGAATGCCCCCTTACATGGACTGATACCATCAGAGTGCTCCCTTACATGGACTGATCCCATCGGAGTGCCCCCTTACATGGAATATTCACATCTGGGTGCCCCCTTACATGGACTGTTCCCATCAGAATGCCCCCTTACAAGGACTGTTCCCATCGGAGTGCCCCCTTACTTGGACTGTTCCCATCGGAGTGCCCCCTTACATGGACTGTTCCCATCGGAGTGCCCCCTTACATGGACTGTTCCCATCGGAAAGCCCCCTTACATGCACTGTTCCCATCGGAGAGCCCCCTTACATGGAACGTTCCCATCGGAGTGCCCCCTTACATGGACTGTTCCCATCGGAGTGCCACCTTACATGGACTGTTCCCATCGGAGTGCCCCCTTACATGGACTGTTCCCATTGGAGTGCCCCCTTACATGCAGTGTTCTCATCGGAGTGTCCCCTTAAGTGCAGTGTTCCCATCGGAGTGCCCCCTTACATGGACTGATCCCATCGGAGTGCCCCCTTACATGGACTATTCCCATCTGGGTGCCCCCTTACATGGACTGTTCCCATCAGAATGCCCCCTTACAAGGACTGTTCCCATCGGAATGCCCCCTTACTTGGACTGTTCCCATCAAAGTGCCACCTTACATGGACTGTTCCCATCGGAGTGCCCCCTTACATGCAGTGTTCCCATCGGAGTGCCCCCTTACATGGACTGTTCCCATCGGAGTGCCCCCTTACATGAACTGTTCCCATCAGAGTGCCCCCTAACATGCAGTGTTCTCATCGGAGTGTCCCCTTACATGCAGTGTTCCCATCGGAGTGCCCCCTTACATGGACTGATCCCATCGGAGTGCCCCCTTACATGGACTGATCCCATCGGAGTGCCCCCTTACATGGACTGTTCCCATCGGAGTGCCCCCTCACATGGACTGTTCCCATCGGAGTGCCCCCTCACATGGACTAATCCCATCGGAGTGCCCCCTCACATGGACTGTTCCCATCGGAGTGCCCCCTCACATGGACTGATCCCATCGGAGTGCCCCCTTTACATGGACTGTTCTAATCGGAGTGCCCCATGCATGTATTGTTCTCATCGGAGTGTCCCTTTATGTCACCTGCCCCCCCTTCCCCCCCCGGACTGAACCCATCGGAGTGCCCCCTTACATGGACTGTTCCCATCGGAGTGCCCCCTCACATGGACTGATCCCATAGGAGTGCCCCCTCACATGGACTGTTCCCATCGGAGTGCCCCCTTACATGGACTGTTCCCATCTGGGTGCCCTCTTACATGGACTGTTCCCATCAGAGTGCCCCCTAACATGCAGTGTTCTCATCGGAGTGTCCCCTTACATGCAGTGTTTCCATCGGAGTGCCCTCTTACAAAGACTGTTCCCATCGGAGTGCCCCCTAACATGCAGTGTTCTCATCGGAGTGCCCCCTTACATGCAGTGTTCCCATCGGATTGCCCCTTTACATGCAGTGTTCCCATAGCCCCCCCTTCCCCACCCCGGACTGATCCCATCGGAGTGCCCCCTTACATGGACTGTTCCCATCGGAGTGCCCCCTTACAAGGACTGTTCCCATCGGAGTGCCCCCTTACAAGGACTGTTCCCATCGGAGTGCCCCCTTACATGGACTGTTCCCATCGGAGTGCCCTCTTACAAAGACTGTTCCCATCGTAGTGCCCCCTTACATGGACTGTTCCCATCGGAGTGCCCCCTAACATGCAGTGTTCTCATCGGAGTGCCCCCTTACATGCAGTGTTCCCATCGGATTGCCCCTTTACATGCAGTGTTCCCATTGGAGTGCCCCCTCACATGGACTGTTCCCATCGGAGTGCCCCCTCACATGGACTGATCCCATCGGAGTGCCCCCTCACATGGACTGTTCCCATCGGAGTGCCCCCTCACATGGACTGATCCCATCGGAGTGCCCCCTTTACATGGACTGTTCTCATCGGAGTGCCCCATGCATGTATTGTTCTCATCGGAGTGTCCCTTTATGTCACCGCCCCCCCCCCCCCCCAGTCTGTCCCAGAGATGATTGGACGGTCCTCTCCAGAGTGTCCTTGCTTTCTGAGCAGAGCTTCCTCACAGTCTAGACTCCTCCCCCTTTGGAAACGTCCAAAGGGGGCGCTGCGGTACGATTAGCCAGGAGGCGGGGCTGAGGAGCGCGCGGGTAGGATCGTAGACTACATAGGTTGCTAGGAGACCGACGCTGTGCCTTCCAGGAGATGAGTGGAGGGGAGGGGCCTAGCAGCAAAATGGAGCTCCACTCTAGATAGGACATGTGGCCTGCACTCCATCTTTAGTTCAGGTCTCCTTTTTTTTCTTTTTGTTTATTGAACTTTAATTCAATAAACAACCAACAACCGCAGCTCAATGAAGTGGATGTCACATATGTCCTGTGTAGATTTGTACAGAAACTGACAAGTCTGGCTGCAGAATGGAACTCCATTTTGGAGGTCACATGTTTCCTGTCTAGTGGAGCTCCACTCTTTAGCCTCTGAATATTTGTTAGTTCATTAAAGTTCATTAAAAAAGGGGCGGAGTGCAGGTCATGTGTTTCCTCTCAAATTCTGCAGCCAGCTTGTCTGAATAGAGCCCCGCCTCAGTCTAGTCTCCTCCCTCCAATGATGCAGTAAGAAAGGGGCGGAGCAACTTTGAGCAGCTAGGAGGCGGAGCTGAGGAGCGTGAAAAAGAAATGTGTGTGATCTGTTCTGTAGTGTTTACATCGGTTGCTAGGAGACCGGCGCTGTGCTTGGAGCAGCTGCCTGCACGGTGCTGATGGTGATGGGAACAGTCCATGTAAAGGGGCACTCCGATGGGAACAGTCCATGTAAGGGGGCACTCCGATGGGAACAGTCCATGTAAGGGGGCACTCCGATGGGATCAGTCCATGTAAAGGGGCACTCCGATGGGAACAGTCCATGTAAGGGGGCACTCCGATGGGAACAGTGCATGTAATGGGGCACTCCGATGGGAACAGTCCATGTAAGGGGGCACTCCGATGGGAACAGTCCATGTAAGGGGGCACTCCGATGGGAACAGTACATGTAAGGGGGCACTCCGATGGGATCAGTCCATGTAAGGGGCACTCCGATGGAATCAGTGCATGTAAAGGGGGCACTCCGATGGGAACAGTCCATGTAAGGGGGCACTCCGATGGGAACAGTCCATGTAAGGGGGCACTCCGATGGGAACAGTCCATGTAATGGGGCACTCCGATGGGAACAGTCCATGTAATGGGACACTCCGATGGGATCAGTGCATGTGAGGGGGCACTCCGATGGGATCAGTGCATGTGAGGGGGCACTCCGATGGGATCAGTGCATGTGAGGGGGCACTCCGATGGGATCAGTGCATGTGAGGGGGCAATACGATGGGAACACTGCATGTAAGGGGGCACTCCGATGAGAACACTGCATGTTAGGGGGCACTCCGATGGGAACAGTCCATGTAAGGGGGCACTACGATGGGAACAGTCTTTGTAAGAGGGCACTCCGATGGGAACAGTCCATGTAAGGGGGCACTCCGATGGGAACAGTCCATGTAAAGGGGCACTCCGATGGGATCAGTGCATGTAAGGGGGCACTCCGATGGGAACAGTCCATGTAAGGGGGGCACTCCGATGGGATCAGTGCATGTAAGGGGGCACTCCGATGGGAACAGTCCATGTAAGGGGGCACTCCGATGGGAACAGTCCATGTAAGGGGGTACTCCGATGGGATCAGTGCATGTAAGGGGGAACTCCGATGGGATCAGTGCATGTAAGGGGACACTCCGATGGGAACAGTCCATGTAAAGGGGGCACTTCGATGGGATCAGTGAATGTAAGGGGGCAAGCCGATGGGATCAGTGCATGTAAGGGGACACTACGATGGAAACAGTCCATGTAAAGGGGGCACTCCGATGTGAACAGTCCATGTAAAGGGGGCACTCCGATGGGATCAGTGCATGTAAGGGGACACTTTGATGGGAACAGTCCATGTAAAGGGGCACTCCGATGGGATCAGTGCATGTAAGGGGGCACTCCGATGGGAACAGTCCATGTAAGGGGGGCACTCCGATGGGATCAGTGCATGTAAGGGGGCACTCCCATGGGAACAGTCCATGTAAGGGGGCACTCCAATGGGAACAGTCCATGTAAGGGGGCACTCCCATGGGAACAGTCCATGTAAAGTGGGCACTCCGATGGGATCAGTGCATGTAAGGGGACACTCCAATGGGAACAGTCCATGTAAAGGGGGCACTCCGATGTGAACAGTCCATGTAAAGGGGCACTCCGATGGGAACAGTCAATGTAAAGGGGCACTCCGATGGGATCAATGCATGTAACGGGGCACTCCGATGGGAACAGTCCATGTAAGGGGTAGAGGCGGCTTCATATCGGTCAATCAGATAACAAATGGCTGAGGGTCCGGGCAGTCTGTGTTCTTTATCAGAGGGGTCACCTCTATGCTGCAGATTCAAAGCAGGGAGCCGGCCTCTGCAGATTGCCAGTGACCTCTGACCCCCAGGTCCCATTAAGGGAACCTGCCAACAATACAGCCGCCATTACTAGGTGGTCCAGGATGTAATAGAAAGGTCAAATTGTGGAGGATTGTATGAGCACAGCACACATTGTCAGATCAGATTGGTGGAGATCGCTCTTCAATCATTTCTGACTTTCGCCCCACACCAGGATGGTCAAATGATTGCTTGGGTGGGCGCTAACGATGGCGGATCCTCATACAACTCACCGTTTATGTCTTACAGAGCCCCTCCCCCATGCTGGCAATCTGATTGGACGTGAAGTACCGTCAGCCTCATAGTGGAAGAGCCGTGAGCCGCCAACATGGACACCAAATGCGTAGAGGTGGCGGAACGATGTCGGCAAGTGAAGGGCGAGGGGACGGACATGAAGTATCAGATGATGGGTGCAGTGAGCAGCAGGCGCTGTCAGTACTTCATCCAGAAGACAGGTAGGTGGGTGAGGATGGGAGCAAAGGGGTCCTCACTGGGGGAAGGAATGGTGTGTCACCCATATACAGAGAGGGCTCCCCATACCCATGTATGAGCTGGAAGTGGCAGGAGATCAGTGCTGGTAGTATCCATCACAGACAACACTGACCCATCCTCCCATCCACCACATACTGACCCATCCCTGCGATCCCCACATACTGACCCATCCCTGCGATCCCCACATACTGACCCATCCCTGCGATCCCCACATACTGACCCATCCCTGCAATCCCCACATACTGACCCATCCCTGCAATCCCCACATACTGACCCATCCCTGCAATCCCCACATACTGACCCATCCTCCTATCCACCACATACTGACCCTTCCCTGCAATCCCCACATACTGACCCATCCTCCCATCCACCACATACTGACCCATCCCTGCAATCCCCACATACTGACCCATCCCTGCAATCCCCACATACTGACCCATCCCTGCAATCCCCACATACTGACCCATCCTCCCATCCACCACATACTGACCCATCCCTGCAATCCCCACATACTGACCCTTCCCTGCGATCCCCACATACTGACCCATCCCTGCGATCCCCACATACTGACCCATCCCTGCGATCCCCACATACTGACCCATCCCTGCGATCCCCACATACTGACCCATCCCTGCGATCCCCACATACTGACCCTTCCCTGCGATCCCCACATACTGACCCATCCCTGCGATCCCCACATACTGACCCATCCCTGCGATCCCCACATACTGACCCATCCCTGCAATCCCCACATACTGACCCATCCTCCCATCCACCACATACTGACCCATCCCTGCGATCCCCACATACTGACCCATCCCTGCGATCCCCACATACTGACCCTTCCCTGCGATCCCCACATACTGACCCTTCCCTGCGATCCCCACATACTGACCCATCCCTGCAATCCCCACATACTGACCCATCCCTGCAATCCCCACATACTGACCCTTCCCTGCAATCCCCACATACTGACCCATCCCTGCGATCCCCACATACTGACCCATCCCTGCAATCCCCACATACTGACCCATCCTCCCATCCACCACATACTGACCCATCCCTGCAATCCCCACATACTGACCCATCCTCCCATCCACCACATACTGACCCATCCCTGCGATCCCCACATACTGACCCATCCCTGCGATCCCCACATACTGACCCATCCCTGCGATCCCCACATACTGACCCATCCCTGCGATCCCCACATACTGACCCATCCCTGCAATGCCCACATACTGACCCTTCCCTGCAATCCCCACATACTGACCCATCCCTGCAATCCCCACATACTGACCCATCCCTGCAATCCCCACATACTGACCCATCTCTGCAATCCCAGCACTGATCCTCCTCACCAACCCAACACTGCCTCACTCTCCCATCCACCACATACTGACCCATCCCTGCAATCCCCACATACTGACCCATCCCTGCAATCCCCACATACTGACCCATCCCTGCAATCCCCAAATACTGACCCATCCCTGCAGTCCCCACATACTGACCCATCCCTGCGATCCCCACATACTGACCCTTCCCTGCGATCCCCACATACTGACCCATCCCTGCGATCCCCACATACTGACCCATCCCTGCGATCCCCACATACTGACCCATCCCTGCGATCCCCACATACTGACCCATCCCTGCAATCCCCACATACTGACCCATCCCTGCAATGCCCACATACTGAACCTTCCCTGCAATCCCCACATACTGACCCATCCCTGCAATCCCCACATACTGACCCATCCCTGCAATCCCCACATACTGACCCATCCCTGCAGTCCCCACATACTGACCCATCCCTGCAATGCCCACATACTGAACCTTCCCTGCAATCCCCACATACTGACCCATCCCTGCAATCCCCACATACTGACCCATCCCTGCAGTCCCCACATACTGACCCATCCCTGCAGTCCCAGCATCGACCCTCCGCACAGTAGTGTATTTTACTTTTTTGCTGCCCTAGGCAAGACTAAAATTGAGCACCCCCCATCTACATTTATCTCTCCCCTTGCTGTTTAAGATCCACCTCTTCAGTACAAGAGCATGATGGAGGGCAGTGTGACATGGCAGGGGGGGGTCGTGGGACAGGAGGGGGTCAGCGTGATGGGGGGCAGCAGGACAGGAAGGGGGCAGCAGGAGAGGAGGGGGGCAGCAGGAAGGGGGAGTAGGCCATTGAGACAGGTAGGAGGGTAGCAGGACAAGAGGGAGGCATCATGACAGGGGGAGGGCAGCATGATGGGGGGTAGCATGGTGGGGGCAGAGGGACAGGAGAAGTACAGTGGGACAGGAGGAGGAGCACAGAGGGACAGATGGGGGGCATGGAACAGGATCGGGGCAGCGGGACAGGAAGAGCGCAGTGGAACAGGTGAGGGGCAGTGAGACAGGAGGAGCGCAGAGGGACAGGTGAGGGGCAGCGTGACGGGGGGCATGGGACAGGATCGGGACAGGAGGAGGAGTGCAGAGGGACAGGAGGAGCGCAGAAGGACAGGTGAGGGGTAGTGGGACAGGAGGAGCTCAAAAGGAGAGGTGGGGGCCAGCGTGATACGGGGCATGGAACAGGATCGGGGCAGCGGGACAGGAGGAGCGCAGAGGGACAGGTGAGTGGCAGTGGGACAGGAGGAGCACAGAGGGACAGGTGAGGGGCAGCATGACGGGGCATGGGACAGGATCGGGGCAGCGCGACAGGAGGAGCGCAGAGGGACAGGTGAGGGGCAGTGGGAAAGGAGGAGCGCAGAGGGAAAGGTGAGTGGCAGTGGGACAGGAGGAGCTCAGAGGGACAGGTGGGGGGCAGCGTGACAGGGGGCATGGGACAGGATCGGGGCAGCGGGACAGGAGGAGCGCAGAGGGACAGGTGGGGGGCAGCGTGACAGGAGGCATGGGACAGCATCGGGGCAGTGGGACAGGAGGAGCGCAGAGGGACAGGTGAGGGGTAGTGGGACAGGAGGAGCACAGAGGGACAGGTGAGGGGCAGTGGGGACAGATGGGGGGTAGTGGGACAATGTGGGGGGACAGGAGGGGGGAAGTGGAACAGGTGTGGGAAAGGGTGACAGGAGGGGGCAGCGTTACAGGGGGCAGTGTGACAGAGAGGGGGCAATGGTACGGGGGAGGGAAGTGGTGGGGGGCTGTGTGTCGGGGGGACAGGAGTGGGGAAGCACCAGTCCTCCAAGCTCTTACCTGTCCAGCAGGGGCTCCTCCAGACAGTGTCAGGATCACTCCAGGAGGGACGCTTGTGTCCCATATCCCTCAGGATCTCCGGCGGCGGCTGCAAAAGAGCGGGGGGCTCCTACACCCTGACCTCGTTCTTTTCTTTTTCCTCCTCCGCTGGCACCTTCTGGCCATCCTGCACGTCCCAGCGCACACTGACAGTGGGCCCCGCCCTCACACGCTCCGAGCGCACACCAGGGATCCGCCCACCACTCTTCTCTCCTCTGCAGCCAGTCCCTTAGCCCGGGTGACCCTCCTTGTGTGTCGGCTTGGCTGTACACTCATCCATGGCAGCACTGTTGCTGACACACACAGTGTCCCTTCTGCCTGGGGGGCGTGCCGCCCCCTGTAAACTGCCACCCTAGACAAACGCCTTGTTTGCCTCATGGCAGATACACCCCTGCCTCCTCACCACCCCCCAACACGAACACAGTCCCATCCCTGCAACCAAAATCAGAACATTAACCCTCCTGGAGCCTTTGCCAGGAAATTCCCTCGTAGACATTCCTCACCAGAACACGTAACCTGTATGCATAGCCAAAACTTTTTTTTCTGTTCTTGGTTAAGTGGGAAGGATCGGCGCCCCTGTTGTGTTTTATTGTTTTTTTTTTCGCACTGGGGAGAGTCTCTATTTTTCTTGATGGCTGTTGTCACTGAAGCAGAACATTATGAGAAATGTAAAATTGTAAAGCTGTTCCCAGAAAAGGAATAGAGAAGTCCTCCAATGCAGACATTTGTTCTACTCTATCCAAAAGTGAAAACGATTTGGCTATAGATACAGTTAACTCCATTTAATCCCTCATTATATGTCACTTACTGTTACCAGGACATAGAAGGTGAATCTCCCCAGGGGGAACACAGATCGCAATAACAATTTCATAGGGAATCTAACCCATGACTTGCTTCCATTGTGAGGATCTTTTAAGAGATCAATAGGAAGGATTTTCCCAACAAAGCTTGAATGATGATCCACCAGGCCAGAGAAAACCTATAGCGTTTGGCATGTGTTGGTCCGGCGTTTGCGGAGTGTTTTTTAACGCTCGGAAAATGCCGCATGCGCGGTTTAGCGGCGGTTGCTAGGTGTTTTCCGAGCATTAAAAATGCCCCACAAACGCCTATAATGAAGTTTGAATGGTATTACCGCTCCGCAAACACCCCGCAACCGCACCGCAAATGCCAGTCGCGCGTTTGCGGAGCGGCACCATAGACTAGAATAGGAGGCTTCAACGTCTGTTTTGCCTCGATGCTAATGCTCCCGTTAGAACAGCACCATGTGCTGCAATGTGCAGAATTGTCCGAGGCGTTTGGGAAGCGGTAAAAACGCTTCCCAAACGCCTCTCTTCTGCCTGCACACAACGCTAGTGTGAACGTAGCCTTACTGGCAATTTTTCCACTGACATCCATGTGTGTGAAAAATATTACCAAAGGGATGCTCACATAAGGGGAATTATTTTCCCACTGACACCAATGTAATTATTTTTTTTTTTGCACACTGTCACTGGTATGTTGGTGGGGAATAGTTTTCCCATTGACACCAGTATAAAGGGCATTATTTTACAATCTTTACCAATTTAAAGTAGCAGTAAACTTGTTATATACACGCACGCACACGCACACACGTGTTAAAGGGAGTTCTTCATTGCTGTGCTGTCAGTGTGTGGTGATTTCATGTGATCTTCCTTCCAATGTGAGGTTTCCCATCCACACCAAATAAACCCCTTCCCACCGGCTGTACACTTATGTAGCAACACACTGACACCAGTGAAACAGGAATTATTTTCCCATCTACAGCAACTTGAGAGCATTATATTCCCAGTGACATTGATGTAAGTCACATGTACAAGCAGGCATTATATTTTAACCGACATCAATGTATGAGGAATTATTTTCCCACTGACATCAATGTTAGGCACATTGGGGAGATCCAGATTGCCTTTAAAACATCTGCACATAATTAAGGAAAGCCTCGTAAAGTTCCAAAACATGCAACAGACTTGGGTAGTTCCTATTTTGGGAATTTTCAAATGTAAGAATTACTGACAGTTTGTAGATAACGTAACAGGAGGTAATTAAAACCACCTCCAATTTGGTGTACAGAGACAGGCCAGACCATGTTTGCGCTGCAAAGCTGTTGTGGATGTTACGCTTCCTCCTTAGGGCTTGCTGGTTGCTAGAATGCTGGAGGCTGCTGCTATCCTAGCAACCAAGGATGCATCTCTGGCTCCATTCAGCTGACAACCAGGAGATTCTCCAGGTGACAGCTGATTGTAAATGAAGGGGCTAAGAATGCCGGCTGATGTAATAAACCAAATATGGCTATGGCACTTTTTGAACAATGACATCAGTCAGCATCCCCAGCACCCCAACCCTTTGTTTACATTCAATTGTAGGCTGGGGAACATTACAATCATCAACTGAATGGGGCGAGGGATGCGTAATTATTTGCTAAGGCACTGCCTACTGCACACCTAACAGCATCTTACCAACCAATGGCACTGTGCGGCTCAGGAGCTCAGTATGGACTGAGGACAGGGTGTCCGCAGTTTGTACACTGTGGCCTCATTGCTGCACCCCTCACCATGCCTCTATGTGACACATTGTTGTGCCTGTTTCTTACGTTAACAAAAATGGCAACTGTCCCATTTTATAGCTAGTTTTAAAGGATAAGTTCACCTCAAAAAAAAAAAAAATAAATAATACATGTACATCTTTTTGCAGGTAAGAAAATGTGCATTTATTAGAAAGCATCGCTCCTGCAATCAGCAGATCGCGGGTGCTATGCAGGACTTCTGCAGACTTGTCAGTGTATGTGTGCTTTTACTCCGTACGGGCAAGCAGATACACACTGACGGGAAGAGACAACGAACTATCACAGTGCTCAACAGTGCTGTGGTAATTCACTGAGGACTACAAGCCGAGAGTGTAGTTTCCCATTCACAGAATTCTGTGACTGAATGACACTGCCGGGCGGGTGAGCAATAGGTATCCTGTGCCTATTATGTGGTATAGGTATCCTAATTAAGGAAGCTGCTTACACCAAAAAACGTGTATCTCCTCTCAACTGAAGGATCAACAGTTATTAAAGCTAAAATCAGTGCTACCCATAAATCAGCATAATTAACAATGTGTCTCATTAATAAAATCATACAAGTTAGGCCTCGTTCACACTATACGTGCAGAAAAACTGATGGAAAAGATTTCACTCGCAGAGCACAAGTTTACATCTGTTTTCATACGCATATCAGTGAGTTTTATACAGGGAATAGGGCACATAGAGAACTATTGTTTTCTTTGTACCCTTGCAGAACGTATGCAGAAAAACTCAGAAAGGTATACAGAAACAAATGGCATGAACAAGGCCTTAGGTTCTATGACTATTCGTAACAATGTAACATGACAATATAAATACATGCAATAAAGGAAAAAAATAAATTAAGATTAAAATGATAAAAAAAACTTTAAAATATATATATTAATAATATATTTTTTAATTATTATTTTTATTTTCATTTTTAGTAATTTTTTTTTCTTTATTGCATTTATTCACATTGTAACATTACAGTTTTACAAATAGTCACAGAACTTTATTGTTGTATGATTTTATAAATGAGACACATTGTTAATTATGTTCATTTATGGGTGGTGCTGCACTTGCTTAATTTTGGGGATTTGCTGTTTTTGCCGCCCTTCGTCAGACCCCTGGTCACAATTTTTTCTGGTCTGCCTATATGAAATCTTAGGAGTCTTTTAGTTGAATCCCATGGTCAAAAATGAAACTGCCCAGAGACAATACATTCTTTCTCCAGTTTTGACATTTGTAACCAAAAGATGACAAGCCTGCCCACCACGACAAGGTAGACTCTTTCAGGGCAGGACCTACACTAAACTACACTACGCTAACCTACTCCATGCTAGTCATCGTATTCTTAGTGTTAGATGCCTGATTGTAATAAGCCTCATCCTAGAACCTGCCATCTTCCTCTCCAGACTTGTTTACTAAGATCTACATAAGAACAACCCTTTTCATTCACAAAACAGAGAACAGACTTGAAATGGTTGTTGCTGTTCTCTTATGGTGGGTGATGCAGTGGTCAGCAATGATCACCTGTAATGTCCCGACACATTTCCCCTTCTTTAATCAATGCAGAGCTCTCTTCCACATAGATGCCTTCAGTCTGAAAGGTCTAAAGCCATTTCATTGTAGTGAAGTTTGTTCACAGAGAACTGCCTTTGTCGCCCTCCTCATCCTACCAGTCCTCAGTTTTACTGACATAGAAAAATGCTCACAATAGTGTGTTACAATAAATAATTGGATGTTAAATAAAAAATTAGTTTTTTTTTAGAATTACAATTCCAAAACATCTGAATAGAGCCCATGGCAGCAACAGGGGGAATGACAACCCTCAGGGTACTGTGGTCACCCCCTGAAGGAGGACACCCCACCCATATTCCACCTATCAGGCCATGCACAACACCCCAGTTATCCCACCAGACCACACCCAACTGGGAGGAGGTGCAATCAATCCTGAACTTCGTGAACCCAACAGGAAGGCCGAGACTTCCTCAGAGCTATGCGCCACCAACATTCCTGTCCTGCCACAGTTTCAGAGCTTCCCCGAGAGGTAGCCTCACTCCATTCCTTCAGGCACAGAGTGTCTACACTCCGCCTAAAAAAAAACCTGTGCTAATACACTATTATGAGCATTATTTCTCTGTTTTTTAAGGGTATATTTGCATTTTTAATTATATTAATAAAAGGTAATTTTATTTTGGTTTATTCACATATATTATGGATTGGCAATATGAGATTATTAGTATACAGTATTTGATTAAGGGTTTTGTATATTAAAATATTTTTTATATACATGTACTTATTTTTTATATACATATAATTCTGTATACTAATTTTTATATTAATGGCATCGGGTTGGTATCACCCGTTTTTTTTTGAGGATTAGGGGGTGAGTTTTTTTATTTTTTTATCTAGTGTATTTTTATCAAATTTATAATTATTTAGATTATTAAAGGTTTTTTGAGGCTGTCCAATTTATACTGTCCAATAATGATGTTGGGAGCCATTAAGGGATATATACTATATAGTGCCATTAAGAAGTACTGCCCTGTGATCTATAGGGTCTGTGGAAAACAGGCTTCTTTTCACTGCGAGTCCGACGGTAGGGTTGCCTAGTTACCGTTCGGACTACGCTAGTATGGCAGTGGTTGTCCCGCCCAGCGGTCTGATTGGCAGATCTTCAGCCTATAAAATGGAGTTCTGTCTACCAATCACGCAGTCCTGAAGAAGTCAATTGCATTCCTGTTCAAAATGCATGCTATTCTTTGCTGTGCAATTTGCGTCCTTACATTTTGTATGAACACCAATGGCATAGCAAAGTATCGGTAATTGGTAACGGCGAGTACTTGAGCGACAGTATCGATATCACACTTGCATCCCTAGTTAGGATATGACAGTGCTGTATCTGATGAATGTTAGACAATGTGGCCAGTAGATTAGATCCATCAGCATTTAGAGCCCGGAATTCAAATGTTGGAATTGTGTCCCTGGTGGTGGGTGTTTATTGGCTAGAATAGTTTTCTCACACCTTTATTTCCACAATCTACCTGACTCACTTCACTCCTGATGCTGCTGACAACCGCCAATAATCCAGACGGTACGGCTTTATTCTTTCATGCACAAATCTGAGACCGCAGAACTGAAAGCAAATGCTGCACAAAAAATAGATGACTGGAGTGTTAACTAGTGGATGTGTATTTCTTATTTCTGAAAGATAAAGATCTCATGTAGGGCCAGTTCACACCACAAAACGCACTCTCCATGCATTCCGGATACGTTTTTGCTTACAGTTCACACCACACTCTGTTGTGGTGCAGTTTTGATGCAGTTTGCCATGTTCCAGTATGGTTCTGTTTAGAACAAAATGCAGCATTTTCTCTTTTTTTCCTGCACCAGAAGCTGAAATAGTCTGTGGGATTTGCAGTGTGCATAGAACAGTGCGTATGATCACAACTAGTGCGCATGCTTGTTTCAAACAAACAAGTGGTGGGGGGGGGGGGAGCATAGGTGTGGGAGCTCATGGAGGATGTAACAAGGAAGCAGAAAAACACAGTAAGAAATTATTTCATAAAAAATAGATTATTACAGGGCTATGAACTAGCGGATGTGTTTTTGGATTTTTTTCTGAATAATAAGGATATTGTTTGTTTAGTGTCACAAAATAAAATCCGTCTTCCTCCTTCCCTTTATAGCCGGCCAATCCTCTGCTTTTTTGTAAGATGTTAAAAATGTGATACTAAGCTTTGGAGTAAAAAAAATGTGTTAACCTTAAAAATGTGTTTTTACTGCTTCAAATCTCCATTTGTTTTTTGTGATTGGGCCGTGGGCTGTGTAGTGTGTGTAGAGCAGCGTACATGGCCATAACTAATATTCACTGCTATTTTCACTATGAATAGAAGTCTGGGGGATAGGAGACATTCAGGAGTTTAATGGCGGATGTCACAAGAAGGCAGATACACAGTAAGAAGCAATTTAATGGAAAATAGATTATGGGAGCATTAACTAGTGGATGTTTAATCTATATATATATATATTTTTTTTTTGTGGAAAATAAAGATATCATTTAGTGTCACAAAAAAAACAGGCCCCTCCCCTCCTTATAGCCGGCCAATCACGCTCCTTCCTTGGGAGATGTTAAAGTGACAGTCCTGAGATGGGCTATGGGATTTGCAGTGTGCATAGAACAATGCACATGATCGCAACTAGTGTGCATGCTTGTTTCAAAGAAACCGGTGAGGAGGAAAAGCATAGGTGTGGGAGCTCATGAAGGATTGGGGAAAACCTCCTGCGCTCAATCCTACTAAACTAATAATAAGCTGCTACACCTGCACCTTATTACCGAAAGTGAAAAACCAAAATATAACAAACAATAAGTGTAGCGCTCTGGTGAAAACTAACTAAATCTCAACATAAACAACATGTGATATAATGGTGGAACAAACCGTGAATCTTAATGAGAATGAATGCTAAAACAGTGCAACATCACAGGATATTGTGCATATGGTGGACATGACTAATATTAAGCCCCCTAATACAGGGATATACCCTATAAAACAAGTGCTCTGTGTCAACACACTTTATTCATACCATAGATAAACCGCTGAAATCAGAAAATATATATATATATATACAGCAAGTGAATATAAATGAACACATCACTGAAAGTAATATCTCATAAACAAAACGTGCCACCAGTGTCCACAACAATAAATGCAATCATGCAGGTGAATCTTGTGCGTTTGTAGGCTCTGGTGATGACTCCACACACAGCTAGATTAGCTCCTCACCTCCTTGCTGTGACCCTAAAAGGGCCTAAATGCCTTATGGATCACTCCTGGATCCCCCTTGGGTTAAAGCGTATCCTCTAGGAATATCCTAAATGGCTGTTATTCAGAAAAATCATCTCCCACATGGTCCACAAAGAGAAAAGCCTCCATAGTGTTTTATCATTTATTAACACAGTAATTAAAATAATATACACAGGACACTCACATGATACATCTTCTTCTATACAGCATTTTGAACCTGATGTATGGGTGTACTTGCATGGGTTCTTTAGGGAGTCCAAAGATGGCGTCCGCGCCAAAAATGACGTCACCTATGCCTTGCATCACCTCTCACGTGACTTCCTCAGGGACCCTGACACCATTATGTCACATGTTGTTTATATTGAGATTTAGTTAGTTTTCACCAGAGCGCTACACTTATTGATTGTTCTAGCTCATGAAGGATGTTACAAGGAAGCAGAAAAACACAGTAAGAAATGATTTTATGAAAAATAGATTATTACATTAACTAGCTGATGTGTATTGGATTTTTTTCTGAATAAGGATATTGTTTAGTGTCACAAAAAAAATCTGGCCTCCTCCTTCCCCTTATAGCCAGCCAATCCTCTCCTTTTTTGTTAGATGTTAAAGAAGTGACACTAAACTTTGGTTTAAAAAATGTGTTGTTAACCCAAAAAGTAGTTTTTACTGCTTCAAATCCCAATTTTTGTTTTTTTTGTGAGTGGGCTGTGCAGTGTATGTAGAGCAGTGTACATGGCCATAACTTATATTCACTGCTCTTTCCAAATAAACAGAAGTGAGGGGGATAGGAGACATTTGGGAGTCAATGGCGGATATCACAATGATACACAGTAAGACACAATTTCTTGAAAAATAATTGTTTTTTTTTTTTTTCGTTAAATCAAGATATCATTTAGTTTCAGAAAAAAAAAAATCTGACCTCCTCCCCTAATAGCCAGTCTATCACGTTCTTTTCTTGCAAGATGTTAAAGTGGCACTCCAGTGTGCATAGAACAGGCGTATGATCACAACTAGTGTGCTCATTTCAAACAAACAAGTGGGGGGGGAAAGCATAGGTGTGGGAGCTCATGAAGGATGTTACAAGGAAGCAGAAAGACACAGTAATAAATTGTTTAATGAAAAATAGTTTATTACAGGGCCATTAATTAGTGGATGTGTACAATTATAAACAACAAATTCTCGCACAGTCACAGATGCTACTAAAAATATTCCCTTCTTGTGTCAAATACAAAACTATATATCAGAAAGCAGCTCACACTAACACATACTCATGATGTGCGTGGATTCTAATACATAAAACACTCTCTTTTAGTATGTGAGAGCAAACAAATTATGTTATAAAACAGTGAACATATGTGAAAAAAGTCTCTAAGTATAAAGTTTTCTTCAACTTGAAACAAACTTCACAATTTCATATCTTCATGCAATATAAATCCTCCACCACAAACGCCAGATGTGCCCTCACCAGGGGTTTTTGACCTCACATATAGTTTGTTCAAAAACCGCTTGTGTTCCTTGAGGTGGACATAAATGGTCAGATGTATCCTGAAAATGGAATCTTCCTCCAAAGATTAAAGGGATCGGTGATCTTTCCTCTTCCATTTAGCATACATGTCAAAAAACGAGTAAAACACAATAGTGCGTTATCCTTTAAAACACATTACTTTATTAAAAGCATAAAAAGTGGCCAGTCACATGGTACAGGTGCTAGATCGCACCAGATATATGCACAATTAAAACCTGCAATACTCTTGTATGAGCAATCAAAGGAAACTCCACTCCTGAAATGTAACAATGTGGTTGTAACGATGAAGGGGGGGCTTGGTGACGTCATGAAGCTCGCTGTTCATCGTTACAACCACATTGTTACATTTGAGGAGTGGAGTTTCCTTTGATTGCTCATACAAGAGTATTGCAGGTTTTAATTGCGCATATATCTGGTGCGATCTAGTACCTGTATTATGTGACTGGCCACTTTTTATGCTTTTAGTAAAGTAATGTGTTTTAAAGGATAACGCACTATTGTGCTTTACTCGTTTTTTTATCATGTATGCTGAATGGAGGAGGAAAGATTAAAGGGATCGGTGATCTTTGGAGGAAGATTCCATTTTCAGGATACATCTGACCATTTATGTCCACCTCGAGGGACACATGCGTTTTTTGACCAAACTATATGCGAGATCAAAAACCCTGTTGAGGGCACATCTGGCGTTTGTGGTGGAGGATTGATATTGCATGAAGATATGAAATTGTGAAGTTTGTTTCAAGTTGAAGAAAAACATTATACTTGGAGACTTTTATTCACATAGGTTCACTTTTTCTTTTTTCACATATGTTCACTGTATTATAACATAATTTGTTTGCTATCACATACTAAAAGCGCGGCACTGTATGTTTTATGAACTAGTGGATGTGTATTGGATTTTTCTGAATGATAAGGATATTGTTTAGTGTCACAAAAAAATCCGGCCTCCTCCTTCCCCTTACAGCCGACCAATCCTCTCCTTTTTAGTAAGATGTTAAAGAAGTGACACTAAACTCTGGTTTAAAAAATATATCCAACTCAAATATGTGTTCTTAAGCCAAAAAAAAGTCATTGGTGCTCTCAAACCCTCCAAATCTCCATTTTTACTTTTTTTAATTTGTGATCCAACTTCCTGATATGGGCCCTGGGCGATGGGTGATGGGGCGTGCAATGTGTATAGAGCAGTGTACATGGCTACAACTAATATTCACTGCTGTTTTCAAACAAAGAGAAGTGGGGAAAAGGAGAGGTTTGGGAGTTAATGTAGGATGTCACAAGGAGTTTAATTTTCAAAAAGAAGTTGGAGGTAAGGTGTGGAATCTCATGGAGGATGTTACAAAGAAGTAGAAAAACACAGTAAGAAATTATTTCCAGAAAAATAGATTACAGGGACAGTAACTAGCTGATGTGTTTGGGTTTTTTTTCTGAATAATAGGGATATTGTTTAGTGTCACAAAAATAAAAAAAATCTGGCCTCCTCCACCCCTATAGCCAGCCAATCCTCTCCTTTTTTGTAAGATGTTAACGTTAAGATGTTCTAAAAATGTATACAATAACCCAAAAAAGTGACTTTTTCTGATCCAGATCTCCATTTTTTGTAATCCAACTGCCAGCTGTGGGTGACAGGTGGTGGGTTTTGCAGTTTATATACATAAAATATAATATTATATATAACATTTTCTTTTTTAAACAGAAATGAGAAGAAAAGGAGAGGTTCAAGGGTTAAAGAGGATGTTACATGAAGTCAGAAACACACCATAATATCTTATATTAACTTACCACTATTTTATCTATGTTAAAAACTAAAATCTATTTTTTTTTTTTTTTTGTATTTTTTTTTTTTTTTTTGTAATTTTTTTTTTTTCCAAACAAAGTGAGAAGAAAAGGACAGATTCAGGAGACAGGGAAGATGTCAGAATCAGAAACATACAGTCTAGAGAGAGCTATGGCTAAAAAATGGACTTTTTTTCCCCTTTAAGCCAGTAATTAGGGGGAGGTAAGAGAGATGGGCTGTAAACATAAAAAACCCATAATTGCCTGATGTTACTTACCTCATTCGGCCCTTACCTGATGGTACTTACCTCATTCGGCCCTGGGTCTTTTGGCTCCTTGAGGCTTGCTGTACGCTGCCTTTCTTTTGGGCTCTTTGGCGTTCAGGGCATCCAGGAGACCTTCAGCTACCAGCTCTTTGTATTTAGCCCCTTTGCTTGCTCGGGAAGAGCATCGCTGGGTGCTGGTTGTAGGCTCCTGGGATGCCAAGCTGGTGGTGATGTCCCTCCTCTTCACCTTGAGGGCCTTTCCATCTTCAGCCCTCTTCCCAGATGTCTTTGGGAACCTCACTGGATAGTGGAAGATGGGAGCCATGGTGAAGCTAGTAGCCATGTCCAGAAGCTGTCCCAGGGCCTCAGTCTTCTCAGCCTTTCCTCCCTGCAGGTAAGTCACAGCGGCCATGATGTTCTCCTCTCTGTCCTTCCCGGTGCAGTCCGACGATGCGAATCCCAGAAGCAGAAGAGGGTCCGCTGATCCCCAGTCGAAGTCTCCGGCCATCATAATAGCAGAAATGCTGAAAACTTGCTGAAATCCACAGAAATCCACAGAAATCCTGGAGCTACAGGTGTCTGTGTCCTCTCAGAAGCACAGCTATCAACAGCGATCAACTGTCACTTTTGGTGTGAGGTTGTTTACTCAAATCCCCCCCCCTCCCCCCCCCCCCCTCCAACCGACCTGATGCTTAGAAATTCACCTGTTAGCCCATTTGTTTAACACATAAAACCTTATTTTACCCCAAATACTACCAGAAATATTGTTCTATAGACACACACATTAATATTACCATACATTTAGACTAGGAGCATTTAACCCTTTTTCTGCCAGAGACGTTTTTAGGGGTTTTTTTTACACATATTTTAAAAATGAATTTAAGGTGATTGCTGAAGATTACAGAAAACCCCCAAACATGATATATTTTCTTGCAGCAGAGACCCTGGCAATTCAAATATCAAAAATTATATCAAAAATTAGACAATTTATGTCACATAATATGTGTGCAATGGTTTTTCAAGCTCAAATTTTTAGTAAAAAATGTCACTAGAGTTCATTTTAGGGCACACAAACACAATATATTCCCCAAATGTTTGGTAAAATATAAAAGATGAAGTTGCACCAGGTAAATAGATGCCCAATATGTGAAGCTTTAAAACTGAGCGTGCCCATAATACAAACATGTACTTCAGCACCCTATATTTTCTCCAAGGGGACACATTAAAAGCCCCTCCAGGTCATTAGGTTGGAAGTAACTCTGTATAACAGCCCTAAAATGATTGCTGTCACTCTGGCATGTGCAGCAATGCACAACACGTGTAGCACCAGCAATGTTTTCATATGTGGGTGCCATGACCGGTGTGCTCAGGTTGGTATGTACATAGAGGCGGGGGGGGACCTTTTGGAGGTTTAAGTGCTTGGGTGTACGTTTATTTGTTGACACTTTTTATTGATATCACAGAGAGGACACCGTCTCCTATGTGATGTAATGCCTTTGTGACAGGTGCTGCTTCTTCACACATCAGGAGTCTATTTCAGCAGCAAGCCCACAGACAACTTGTGATACATTGTTACATACAACACACTCCCAGCTCCTGGTGTGTACCCCCCCCCCCCCCGGCAGTGAGAGGGTTAATGATGCCGTAACAGATGTTGGTGTTTCTGGGGGTTGGAGGGGCATTAGGGGCCTCTTACTATATGGCTGATTCATGATTTGGCTGCCTTGTCTTGGCAGTGTGTATTTCCCTCCTGGGATCCAGTTTGTGTTTTTCTGCTCCTGATAGTTGTCTGTGAGTATGGCTGGGGAAGACAGGAATGGAGGGCACTCACACTCTATTAGTTTCACTGCAGGCAGGTGAGATGTCGGGTCTTTTAGACCCCTGTCACCAGCTACTGTGAGCAGGGAAAGGGCCACGCTCGAAATGCGTTGTCATGGTGACAGTGGAAGCCTCCATCTTGTTTGGTCCAGCTTGCACTCCACCTTGATCCCCGGATCCAGTTAACTTCCTTTGTTGATGTCACTTCTGGTGCACCGCATCCGAGCCCACGCAGGTTACCGAGTGACTCCCAGAATCCTAGTGGACCCAGCCGGAGACCCATTGATGGTGGATCCTTACTAGCGGAGTCGCTAGTGGTTATAAAACAGTCCTGTTTGCTGACATGGGCTCACCGCTGACACTCCTGAAGCTCTGTGAGCTTCTATCTCCCTGGAAGGCTTTCCTTTAATGTGCAATGTTGCTGTTTTTATTGAAGTTCATCCTCTCTTGTTCTGACTGGTATATTACCATTGATCAAGCAAGAGAGCACGTGTTTTATCTGCCATAAATATGCTTGTGCCTTGTTATAAACGTTTAGTGCCACAGTGACAGAATTGTTGTTCTGATTTTTGATTTGACATGGTGACTCCTTTATACAAGTCACTTTCCTCGAATCGCTTTTGGGACATTTGGTTTCATGTTTGCTTTTTTCACCACTCTTGGTGATTTTCATGCGAAGCAGCTGAGGACTAGCAGCCACTTTAGACAATCATTCTATGTATACCTCACTGCCCAGCCTTAGCGCTTAAACTTCAGGATATATATCCAAATTTATTCTGCAGAAGGGCAATGACCCCAAACATACATCCAATGTCATTATAACCATCTTTACTGTAAAGAAGAACAAGGAGTCCTGGAAGTGATGGTTTGGCCCCCACAGAGCCCTGATCTCAACCTCATCAAGTCTGTTTGGGATTACATGAAGAGTCAGAAGGATAAATGGCAGCCTACATCCACAGAAGATATGTGGTTAGTTCTCCAATCTGTTTGGAACAACCTACCTGCCGAGTTCCTTCAAAAACTGTACAAGTGTACCTAGAATTGATGCTGTTTTGAAGGCAAAGGATGGTCACACCAAATATTGATTTAATTTGGATTTCTCTTTGGTTCATTTACCTTCCATTTTGTTATTTGATAAAAATAAACTATTAACACTTCTATGCCTGAAAGAATCCATAGTATAAGTAAACCCTCATCTTGTAAAACAGCCCATTCGGTTTGAAATAGAAATGAAAGGCAAAACATTTATGTATACTGTGGGAACTCGCTTCAACGTGGTAGAGCTTTTAAACGCAAACAGCTACTCTCTTTCTTTTTCAAGGGCCTTTTTAGCCCACTTTTATTTAAATGAAAGTTCAAACATAATGCTTCCCACACAGGGGTATCCACCAACAAAATCAGCCTCCTGGCTTACACACAGTTCAATGTCAGTCTCCTGCAGACTCTTCCCAAATTTTAGCCACTAGCACACAGCTAGTCTGGCTTCCACCTGACTCCAAGGCAGAGACCTCCCATCTGACTCCTATCTGCTGGGGTGGAGCCCTGCTGACTCCTAGCTGCCGGGGTGGAGCCCTGCTGACTCCTAGCTGCCGGGGTGGAGCCCAGAACCCTGGTCCTGACTCTCTCTAAAGGCCTGCACACACCTGTGCAATCAGTCTCCTGGCCTATCCCAAACCCTGGTCCCAGGATTGGAGATTTCATCCCTCCCAGATCTCTTTGAAATCTCCAGGCTCCAGATCCCAAAACAGACCTTACAAACAAAGGAGGAAAGTGAAAAGCCACTTTCCTCCGTATCAAACACTTACCCTGGAGCCCCTCAACCTGCCTAGTTGAGAATCCTGGGTGACAGATCGTCACACTGACACAATACATATAGAAAAAGTGAAAATATATCTTCTGTTCTCAGCTTCATATGGAACTCAGGGAGGAGAAACAGCAGCACACTGGTCTTCCCAGTGAAAGGCTGTGAAGGAAGCATGTCAGCACAGTTTAATCCATGGAGGAGAACAGGCTGAGTTGTCAGCAGAACCAGAAAACTGGCCACGCTGTGCTCTCATGCCTGGTGTGGTCAGTTTTTAATAGGAAAGCAGAGGAACTGGCAGGAACACCAACAATTTCACACAAAGCAAGCAATTCAAGGAGAACAGGATACTTTTTTTTTTTGGTACAAGCACGTGCTACAACAGTTGTATGTCAGGAGTATGCAATGTTGGGCTTACATATTTAATTTACAGCATTTTTTACACCGGCCTAAAATGTTTGCACAGCAGTGTGTGTAAATAAGTGTATGTGTACGTGTGTGTGTTTATAAAAATATATTTTAAAAAATTGTACTATCCCCGAAATAAAATTCCCAACAATGTTTTTAATGGTAGTTGGATGTTTTGGATATGTTCTATTGGTGTAAGACTTGTGAATGTTACCCCTCCCTATCCTAAAACAGGACATTCAGAATAAAGGCAGTCGGTTACTTTGGAATTGAATGCATGAATGGATTTCCTTCTCTGAAAACTTTCAGCCAGAGTCTGGAGTGGTTGGGACATTGATATAGATGTAAAGCTGGGTTGGGTGAAGATCTGCTATTTGTGCCTCTAATGATTTTCTCCTTGTTTTTTTTTCACTTTTTTGATCATTCATTTTATCTTGGAGATCCACATCTGTAATAACACATTCACCTGCTATTTATCTTGTTTTTCTAGCTCACCACTTTAGCAGTTAAACAGAGAAAGGGAAATCAACATGGGGGATGAAAGTGAATGGTTGAAACGTCCTGTTGACCAGAAGTGTGAGCACAAGGTAAATTGTGATTTATGATGTTTAAATATGATCCACGTCATCATGCATGCCTAAAGGAGAACTTGAACTCCCTTTCCCACTTCCAGACCGGACACTTTTTTACCCTCGTCCTGTCCAGGCCAATTTTCAGCTTTCAGTGCTATCACAGTTTGAATGACAATTGCGCAGTCATGCAACACTGTACCCATATGAATTTTTTAGCATTTTTTTTAGACAGATAAAGCTTTATTTTGGTGGTATTTATTCACCACTGGGATTTTTATTTTTTTTGCTATGTAAATGAAAAAGTCCAAAAATTTAGAAAAAAAGTGTTTTTCTTATAAAAGTTTGGAAATAAATAGTATTTCAGTATAAATCTTGGCCAAAATGTATTCTGTTATCTTTTTAGAAAAAAAAAATAACCCAAATTAGTTTATAACCAAAAATTAAAAGTTTTAAACATTTTTTTTTTTTTTTACATATTGTCACCCTAGCAGTACAGTGTCACCATGGTGACACTGTACTACATGTGAGGGGTGATGAAGATTTTTTTTTTTTTTTACACTGATTGCTTTTACACCCGTAAAGACTGTAAAAGCAATGATTTCTCCTTCTCACTAGCTGCATTCTTGCAGCCATTGAGAACTACTGTGTGAGCTGTGATTGTTTACAGCTTGTCACAGGGTACAAGGCTGTTGTGAATAGCCTTGTACCATGTGATCTCTGTGATCATTAACAGATTTCACACGTAGTAAGCAATGTCAAAAGTGACATCTTGCTTACTACTCTGCATGTGATCACTGATTGGCCAATCAGTGATCACATGATCGGGACGTCACACAGAGGTCCTGTCCGACGATCAGTGTTTCACTGTGTCCGGAGGCGGATTGCGGTGCTGCGTGCTCCCAGGGAGCGCGCACAAGCAGGGTGCAGGAAGGCTGTTTAAAAACGGCCACCCGACCCTGCACTGCCACTGTCCGGCCGTTTATATACAACAGCCAGATGGGAGGTGGTTATTGGCACTTTTTGGTTAATGGCTGGGAGGTGGCACAGCTTCACTATCATGAGCCCACTAAAGTTGGTTGTCACAGTGGATACATGATTGGGAACCCATCCCACAGGCTGCTTGTCAAAAGCTGTGACTGAGAGCTGTCTTTGACGGCTCAGTTAATGTGCAGTGAGCTTGCTAATTGCTGTTGTGGGTGCATATGTGCCGACGCAGGGTGCTGAGGCCCACTTTTTCTTGCTATTGCAGATATGGGCTACATGGTTGGCAAAAGGTTACGTGAAGGGAGGATGATTATAGTACATGCTCAGTTTTGCTACCAATGTGAACCTCCTTCAGCCCTACTTCGGGATCTTCACTGTGTAGCCCTACCTGGCACTGCAGAGCCTTTGCCTCAGTTTTTACTTGACTAGAAGGATAAAATGTGTCTGACGGAAATCCAATACATCTCACCATCCAAATACCACCGTTCCTACAGTAAAGCATGGAGGTGGTAATATCCTGTTCTGGGGGGCTTCTGTGCAGCAGGGATTGGAGCACTTGTCAGGATAGAAGGAAAGATGGAAGGGGTGAAAAACCATCAAATTCTTGAGGAAAATGTGCTGCCTTCTGCCAGAAAGTTGTCAGTGAGAAGGTTTACCTTCCAACATGATAATGACCCAAAGCACACAGCAAAAATGGCCACACAGTGGTTAGAGGAGAAAAAGGTGAACGTCCTTGCATGGCCTAGTCAGAGCCCAGACTTAAACCCCTTTGAAACTCTGTGGAATGATTTAAGACTGCAGTCCACAAACAGTCACCGTCAAATTAAAGTGAACTTGAGCAGTTCTGCAAAGAAGAACGGGCAAATATTGCCAAGTCTAGATGTGCAAAGTTAGTGGAGACCTATCCCAACAGACTAATGGCTTTAAATATCCGCCCCATAGCAGATATACTGCTACAGGGCAGCTTTGCAAAATCATGTAAATATATGTGATTTTGTAGTTCCAGGTAGGGGGTTTTCGTGTGCGGTGCCCTACCCGTTCTGCTATTGGCTCCTGAGGATGTCAATCACCAGGTCCTGGCTGGTGATTTTTGGCCAGGACTAGGTGATCATCTGCAAAGCTGAGAGGGGAGAGACCTATGTGTAAACAACACAGATCTCTCTCCTGTCAGCATTGACATGCTGCACAGCACAGATCTAGAAAGCAGCAGGTTTGCTTAGTAAAACACAACATAGTACACAAAAAAATCACTCCCTAACCCACAGTTAACCCTTTGATCGCCCCAGATGTTAACTCCTTCCTGCCCAGTGTCATTAGTACAGTGTCAGTGCTTTTGATTAGCCCTGATCACTGTATTAGTGTCACTGGTCAGTGGCAGTTAGTCTCCCCCAGTGTTAGATTGCCCACTGCAGTCCCGCTATAAGTCGCTGATCACCGCCATTACTAGTATATATAAAAAAAAATCATTATACGTATGTGCCGCCATTTTGTAGATGCTATAACTTTCACGTAAACCAATTAATATACACTTATTGGGATTTTTTTTTAGCAAGACATTTAGCAGAATACATTTTGGCCTAAATTTATGATGAAATGTATTTATTTTTTTGTAATTAATATGTTTTATAGCAAAGAGTCAAAAATATTGTTGTTTTGCTTTTTCAAAATTGTCAGTATTTTGTTTTCTTTATAGCACAAAATATGAAAACCGCAGAGGTGATCAAATACCTATTTGTGGGGAAAAAAATGACATAAATTTAATTTATGTTCAGCGTTGCATGACTGCACAATTGCCAGTTAAAATAACGCAGAGCTGTATCGTAAAAAATGGCCTGCTTAGGAAGGGGGGTAAATCTTCTGGAAGGCAAGTGGTTAAAGCAAAATTTGATTCAACAAAACACTGACACAAGCGGGTGATCCTTTTTCCAACTCGGTGAATCTGTTTTTGACTTTTTCAATTCTTTTTCTGACCTGTTGGTGTTCTATCTTTCACTTGGATGTTGTAACAAAAAATCTTTTTACTTTCTATGCCTCGATCACATGGGTGTGCTGCAGTGTATACCTGTGAGAGGGCCATGTATGACCACAGGGGGATGCCCAGGTGTTCAGGTGGGTGCCATGCAGATGCAGGGGTGCAGTCCGAAATGCAGAAGTGTGCGTTTGGGGCTGTACACCCACACAGCTGTCAGATTGAGAGCAGTGGCTGTGTCCATGCAGCTCTGTGTCCCAATTGACATGAATGGGACTGCCCGCATGGGGATGCATGAACACCTGTGGCTAAAAGCGGCAGTACGCCGGTGTGAACGAAGTCTAAATCTTTATTTATTTATTATCGATCCTATTTATTCACATGTGTTATTGAAAGATCGGTCCACCCGTAAAGTTTGGGTTTATGCTAAAGAGAGATCACCTGGCGGTTCTGTGTATCTCTTAAAGTATACCTACAGGCAAAACTTTGTAGTTTTCAATTGGGTGGAGAGGGTTTAGAACACCTGTCAGGTTTTTATTGCTGTCTGTGTCTCCCAGGGGCGGACTGACCATTTGAAAACGCGGGCACTGCCCGAGGGTCCGGGGTCAGTAGGGGGCCCCATGAGATGCCACTGGTACCTTTTTCATAGGCTTTTTTGAGTTTGGGCAAGGACACAGGGGCCCCATGATCCCCTATTGCCCGGGGACACCATGAGTTGTCAGTCCACCCCTGGTGTCCCCTTTAGGGAGATTCACCCTCTCTATTTGCCCGGTTTACTATTATCACCGAAAGTAAAAGAAAATCACAAATTTAGTTTTGTGACCAGAACAGGAATAGAGGGGAAATCTTCCAAGAGGGACACTAGTTTTGATGACAGCCACGGATTCCTTCACTTTGGATGGGTTTCCTTTCACTTCCTTTTTTGGCCATGGGATAGGAAATGAAAGGAAATCTCCCCAATGGGACACAGATGACCAAAATAAAACTGACAAGTGTTAAAACCCTCCTTTCCCCTATTGGAAATTAAAAAAAAAAAGCTTTGCCTTTATTTCTACTTTAAGGGCTCTAAAGATGAGACCTCTGAAGTCCTGGGTCTATACTCTGCAGTGCCCATTATGAGGGGTCCCCACTTTTCTATTTTATACTATGGGAAATGTAACAGAAGGAGCAGGAACACCCATAAAATAAATATACGAGGCCAGGGGCTGATTCATGCAACACGGCTCAACCCACAACAACAATATCACCCTTGGGTGGACTGACCTTATGGGTTATGGCATCTTCAGTCATTTCTACAGGCTTTACTCATCTGTTTATGTCTCCTATATACTTAAAATTGGTCTAAAATGTGTAATTTACTTATCTGCAGCATGTTCTACATTTGCAGTCAAATTTGTGAAACCCCCACTATATGTTTACTATGGGTTCCCAATTACAAAGCAAATCTAAAACTCTTGTTTAAAAAAAAAAAGATCTTACTATTTAGATGTTTGGTCTTTGGGCAGACTGCAAGCTATTCTGAACAATTTTAGCCCTTTCACTGCCAGAACCGTTTTTGCATTTTTTTGCACACGTTTACAAAATCATTTTAGGCCTGAAGATTACACAAAACCCCCAAACATTATACATTTTTTGAAAGCAGACACCCTAAAGAATGAAATAGGGGTAGTTCCAATTTGTTATGTCGCACAATATTACCACAAAGGTCTAGGAAATGCAAAATTTCATGAAGAAACTCACTAAGCTGAATTTTAAGGCAAACAAATGCAACAAATTACAAACAAATTTTTTGTAAAATATAAAAGAGGAGGGTGCGCTGAGTATATAGATACCTAGCATGTCAAACATTAAATTTACATGTACCTGTGAAATGGCGACAAACGTCAGTACCTTATATTTTCTATAGGCAAAACTTCAAAAGCCTCTACAGGTCATCAGTTAAGTGTTACAGAGGGGGCACTCCGATGGGATCAGTCCATGTAAGGGGACACTCCGATGGGATCAGTCCATGTGAGAGGACACTCCGATGGGATCAGTCCATGTGAGAGGACACTCCGATGGGATCAGTCCATGTGAGAGGACACTCCGATGGGATCAGTCCATGTGAGAGTACATTCCGATGGGATCAATCCATGTGAGGGGGCACTCCGATGGGATCAGTCCATGTGAGGGGACACTCAGATGGGATCAGTCCATGTGAGAGGACACTCAGATGGGATCAGTCCATGTGAGAGGACACTCAGATGGGATCAGTCCATGTGAGAGGACACTCCGATGGGATCAGTCCATGTGAGGGGACACTCCGATGGGATCAGTCCATGTGAGGGGGCACTCCGATGGGATCAGTCCATGTGGGAGGACACTCCGATGGGATCAGTCCATGTGGGAGGACACTCCGATGGGATCAGTCCATGTGAGGGGGCACTCCGATGGGATCAGTCCATGTGAGAGTACATTCCGATGGGATCACTCCATGTAAGGGGGCACTCCGATGGGATTAGTCCATGTAAGGGGACACTCTGATGGGATCACTCCATGTAAGGGGATACTCTGATGGGATCAGTCCATGTAAGGGGACACTCTGATGGGATCAGTCCATGTGAGAGGACATTCCGATGGGATCAGTCTATGTAAGGGGACACTCTGATGGGATAAGTCCATGTGTCAGGGATCACCACGGCGCTGGTCCCGGCGCAGGTGCATTGCGCCGCCTTGTGCAGGGACGTGGGCACTAGGTCCAGGCCGGCCGCGGCGTCCGAACTCGCACATGCGCAGTGGGAGCCGCGGGCGTGCGCCTGGCACCAATGACAGCGCAGGGCGCGATATTTAAATGGCCCTGAACTGTCATTGAGTGCCTTCTGGTCTTACCTGCATTCCTGAACCTGTGAACCTGTATCCTGTAAGTTGCTGACCCGGATTGTACCTGACCACGCTGTATTCTCCTGCTCTGACCCTTGGCTTGCCTGACCTCTCTCCTGGATGCCCCCTATTGGATCTGTTCTTCTGTTACTGACCTGGCGTGTGACCCGACTATTTTCTGCTTTGTACCGCACCGTCCCCACGGCTACCGACCCGGCTTGTCTGACCTCGCACCTGCTCAGCCATCCATCCATCCCGTCGGGGTCGCCCGACCTCCTCATATCAGGCTCTCCCCTGTGGGAGCCCCTGGCGAACACCCCTACCACTGACAGGTATACTCAGTAGTCACGACCTGGTCTCAGGGTGCTCCAAGTCCATCCCCACCATCAGGGGCCCTGGTGAACAAGTACTCTGGGGCTTATATTCCGTGCTCTGGGGATGCCTGATCAGTGGAGTGCTAGTGGTGCCGCCAGGCGGTCCCTTACAGTACCAGAAGGCCATGACTGAGCCTAGGAGAGGGGGACGAGTGGAAGACAGTGTTCCGTACTCGTTTTGGGCACTTTGAATATCTAGTCATGCCATTTTGGCTGTGCAATGCCCCAGCCACGTTCCAGCATTTTGTGAGCGATATATTCAGGGACTACCTTGATGTTTTTGTAATCGTCTACTTGGATGACATACTGATCTTTTCACCCTCACTTAAGGCTCACAGGATTCATGTGGCAAAGGTATTAGGGCGGTTGCGCCTGCATGGGCTATATGCCAAAGCTGACAAGTGCAGCTTTGAGCAGCCCAGTATTACTTTTTTGGGTCTGATTATCTCCACCACGGGGGTCGCGATGGACCCTCAGAAGGTCTCAGCAATTCTGGATTGGCCAGTTCCCACAGATAAAAAGGGCATCCAACGTTTTATTGGGTTTTCGAACTTTTACAGAAAGTTTATTAGGAACTTCTCAGGTCTGGTCTCCCCCATAACTCAGTTGACCAAACAAGGAACCCGCTTCAGATGGACACCAGAGGCCCAGGAAGCCTTTGAGGCCCTGAAAAAATTGTTCACCACAGCACCCATTCTCGGCCATCCAGACGCTTCCCTGCCTTACATACTGGAAGTAGATGCGTCTGAGAATGCGGTAGGATCCATCCTGTCCCAGCGAAAAGGCACCCTGTAGCATTCTTTCCAAGGAAGCTTACTCCGGCCGAGAAGAACTATGATATTGGCGATCGAGAACTGTTGGCCATTAAAATGGCATTAGAGGAATGGAGGTACCTGCTGGAAGGAGCCACGCATCCAATCTTGATCTTCAACGATCATAAAAACCTAGAGTATCTGAGAACGGCTAAACGGTTACGCCCGCGACAGGCGAGATGGGCACTCTTTTTCTCCAGGTTCTCCTTTCATATAACATACAGACCTGGTTCCAAGAACACGAAGCCCGACACACTGTCACGCATGTTTGAGGACCCCAAGGAAGAACCAGTACCCAATACCATTCTGTCCTCGGAACTTCTTGGCCCTCCAAACGGAGCTTCGGTCGAAACTCCTGGACGCATCCACAGCAATGTCAGCCCCATCTGGGGCGTCCCTGCAGAACAAGGGAGGACTCCTATGGAAGGAGGGGTTGATCGCGGTACCTGAAGAAGTCCGAACTTTAGTCTTGGGACATTGTCATGATCACCCGATGGCAGGACACTTTGTCCTAACAAAAACCCTGGATCTTCTCCAACGCTCATTTTGGTGGCCGAGCATGGCTAAGGACTGCAAACATTACGTTAAATCCTGCGCCGTCTGTCAAAGAAACAAACCTTCAAGAAACAAGGCTTGGGGACTGCTGCGCCCACTGCCGATACCTGAACGACCATGGCAAAGGATCGCAATGGACTTTATAGTCGAGCTCCCTCCGTCCCAGGGCCACACCGCGATCCTTGTGGTCATCGATCGACTATCTAAGATGGCCCACTTCTTACCCTTGAAAAATACTCCGTCGGCATCCGAGACTGCACGAATCTTCATTCAGGAAATAGTAAGATTACACAGAGTTCCAGAAAACATCGTCTCGGATCGAGGAGTCCAATTCACTTCTAAATTTTGGAGGGCTCTATGCAAGGCATTGGATATCAAACTGTCCCTCTCCTCCGCGTTCCACCCACAGACCAATGGGCAAACAGAGAGGACTAACCAGTTCCTGGAGCAATACCTGCGATGCTACACGTCCTTCCTACAGGATAATTGGCTGACGCTCTTACCCTTGGCAGAATTTGCCTACAACAATGCAAATCATTCAGCAACGGGGCAATCCCCGCTTTTTTTCAAACTATGGATTTTACCCTGTTTTCCTTCCTGATCTGGTCCCCGAGTGTCCAGTTACGGCCACACAAGACGCGCTTACTTTTTTCTCCACCAACAACAAATTAATTCAGGAGGCCATCTCTCGGGCCCAGGAGGATAACAAGAAGGCTTTTGATAAGAAGCGAAGGGGGGACCTGGTGCTGCAACCTGGGGATAAGGTCTGGTTGGCGACAACGAATTTGAAAATGTTGTGTCCTTCAAGGAAATTGGGACCGAAGTTTGTAGGCCCTTTCTGTGTGAAGCGAATGATTAACAAAGTGGCATACGAGCTCATCCTCCCTGAGACGTTCAAGATCCACCCAGTATTCCACGTGTCCCTGTTGAAACCAGTGGTCCCAGATCCCTTTCCAGATCGAGAGTCCAGACCTCTGGAGGCCATAACTGTCGAAGAGCAAGAAGAATTTGAGGTAGAAGCAATCCTGAAGTGCCGAAGGAGGGGGGGTCAGACCCAGTTCTTAATTAAATGGAAGGGCTATGGTCCGGAGGACAATTCCTGGGAACCGGCCCAAAATGTTCATGCACCTAGGCTTGTCCGGGGGTTTCTTCGTGATCACCCGTGGTGGAGAGATCGGGTGGGCATCCAGAGGTTGCCCGTAGGGGGGGCAATGTCAGGGATCACCACGGCGCTAGTACCGGCGCAGGCGCAGTGCGCCGCCTTGTGCAGGGACGCGGGCACTAGGTCCAGGACAGCCGCGGCGTCCGAACTCGCGCATGCGCACTAGTAGCCGCGCACGTGCGCCTGGCACCAATGACAGCGCAGGGCGCGATATTTAAATGGCTCTGAACTGTCATTGAGTGCCTTCTGGTCTTACCTGCATTCCTGAACCTGTGAACCTGTATCCTGTAAGTTGCTGACCCGGATTGTACCTGACCACGCTGTATTCTCCTGCTCTGACCCTTGGCTTGCCTGCCCTCTCTCCCAGATGCCCCCTATTGGATCTGATCTTCTGTTACTGACCTGGCGTGTGACCCGACTATTCTCTGCCCGCTGCTTTGTACCGCACCGTCCCCACGGCTACCGACCCGGCTTGTCTGACCTCGCACCTGCTCAGCCATCCATCCATCCCGTCGAGGTCACCCAACCTCCTCTTATCAGGCTCTCCCCTGTGGGAGCCCCTGGCGAACACCCCTACCACTGACAGGTATACTCAGTAGTCACGACCTGGTCTCAGGGTGCTCCAAGTCCATCCCCACCATCAGGGGCCCTGGTGAACAAGTACTCTGGGGCTTAGATTCCGTGCTCTGGGGACGCCTGATCAGTGCAGTGCTAGTGGTGCCGCCAGGCGGTCCCTTACACCATGTAAGGGGACACTCTGATGGGATCAGTCCATGTAACGGGACATTCCAATGGAATCAGTCCATGTGAGGGGGCACTCCGATGAGAACAGTCCATGCAGAGGGGAAACCCATAGGAACAATGCATGTAAGGGGGCGCTCTGATGGGATCAATCCATGTAAGGGGGCACTCCAAACTACAAAACAATAATAAGCTAATGCAGTTTGATACAACAACAAAAACAACTTACAGGAATCAAAACGATGAATGCGACTCTTTGGTGGTCAAGGCCACCCCTAAGGACCTATATATCTAGTACAGTACCCACCACTGGCCTACATTTTTCTTCTGTTTGTAGACAGAAATAGAGACAATCACTTTGTTGTACACATAAGAGATATTCTTGTCTAAGTAGCCATCCACAATGGTCAAGGTCAACATAAAGAAACTGACAATACAATTCACACCATGTCCGGAGAAGAATCACACAGGAATGCGTGTTGCTTTCCTGTGCAATTCACATACGGTTGTTCAGTGCAGTGCAATTTCATGCCCATTCATTCCCGCACTGTAACCTGATCACATGTTACAAAAGTACCATGCAATCCAATGTGGGAAAAGCACTTTGTTTGCAACCTGCAGTTGGCGTGACATTACATTTTTATTGACACCCACTACAGATGACAAAAGCAGTGCGTTTTACATGAGGTTGAGTCACACAGGAATGCACAGTGCGTTCCTGTGCGATGCAGATGCTGGCATGGTGTGAACCAGCACTAAATGTACATAGAAAAGGAAACTAGAACAGTCATTCTGGACTAATGAGCATTTTTCAGCCTGGGTTCACATACATGCGGTGCAGTATATTGCATGTGATTCACACAGGAACCGCACCGCATTCCTGTGCAAATCACATACGATTTGTGTGCGGTGCGATTGGAGCCATACATTTTGTATGGCTCTAATCGCACCACACCAGAAAGGTGCAGGACCCTTTTTCTGGGTCCACAATAGAATCAGATCACATGGGTATTCACACCTATGCGATCCGATTCTGCACATTGCACCGCATTTTTCAGACCGCTTTCGGGCTGTTGTTAACATACACACATGCAGCTGTTCGCATGAACAGGGTGCGTTTCTGAAGCGGTGCTGAATTCTCACAGAAAACGCAGCAAATTCTGCACTGCATCAGTGTGAGCCAGGGTTCAGTGTCATTATTCACTGAGAAGGGAATCTGAATGTAACGTAAACAGCTGAGAATTTTCTGATTCAGTTTTTATTTTCCTTTAAAGAATTTCCTTTCAGTGCTGCAACTTGTACTCGGCCTCTTAGAAGGCGGAGGGGAGAACTGGAATCCAATGTGTACTGAACTATATATGACAACGTAGCCTTGTCTACAGGTCCATGTGTCAGTGGTCAGTGCAGCAAGATGCTCCCACACAGCTCAGTGCGCAATGTATTGCTGCTTGTGGTTACCTGTCTTATCTATGGAGTGTTGTGCTCAAAGGAAACTCACATTGACTGTAAGTATCACATTGCTGTCTTTATCATTCCTGATGGAGTTTTCTAGGAATCACATTGTAAGGGACAATGTGAAAAGAGCAGTGACTTTTACTCGATTTTCTAAAATTTAGTGAGGTGAAATCAACGTTTGTTGTCCACTATAGCCATGAACAAATTTTTAAGGAATAAGATGGATAATTTGTCTTGAACAAACAAATTTCCACTTATGTGTAGTTTACATTTGATAAATGACATTCATTCCTAAATCAAATGATAAAGTTGTAGTAAACTCCGCTTGGTCAATTGTACCTACAGGTATGCTTATAATAAATCTTACCTGTAGGCAGGGGTGGACTGACAACTCATGGGGCCCCCGGGCAATAGGGGATCATGGGGCCCCTGTGTCCTTGCCCAAACTCAAAAAAGCCTTTGAAAGAAGGAACCAGGGGCATCTCATGGGGCCCCCTACTGACCCCGGGCCCTCAGGCAGTGCCCGAGTTTCCAAATGGTCAGTCCTCCCCTGCCTGTAGGCACAATGAATTTCTCCTAAACATGCGCTATTAACCACTTCCCGTCCGGCCGTTTATATACATGGGCCGGACGGGAGCAGTGTAGGGGTGAGTTGCCGTTCATAAACGCCGCCCCCCATTTTAGCCTGTGCACGCTCCCCGGGAGCACACAGCACCATGATACGGTGCCCGCTCTGTCCGGATCGCACTGATCGCTGTACAGGACCTCTGTGTGAGGTCCAGATCATGTGATCACTGATTGGCCAATCAGCGATCACATGAATAGTAGTTAGCAAGATGTCACTTCTGACATCATTGCTTACTACGTGTGAAATCTGTCAGTGATCTTGGAGGTCACATGGTACAAGGCTATTCACAACAGCCTTGTACCCTGTGACAAGCTGTGACCAATCACAGCTCACAGAGTATTTCTCAATGGCTGCAACTAATTTGGGTTATTTTGTTTTTTACTAAAAAGATAACTGAATAAATTTTGGCCAAGATTTATGAAGAAAGATTAGTTATTTGCAAAATTTCATAAGAAAAACACTTTTTTTCATTTATATAGCAAAAAAAAATAAAAATCCCAGTGGTGAATAAATACCATCAAAATATAGTTTTATCTGTCTCAAAACAATGCTAAAAAATTCATATGGGTACAGTGTTGCTCGACCGCGCAATTGTCATTCAAAGTGTGACAGCACTGAAAGCTGACAATTGGCCTGGACAGGAAGGAAGTGAAAGTGTCCGAACTTGAAGTGGTTAAGGAGATATTCACAATTTCTGCAGTTAATGACATCACCAGCACATGAGCTCTGAACTGAGGGCACACTGAATGTGCTGTCAATCCAGGGTGCTGTGCCGCGATGGTGACTCCTACGTGCTTTAACTAGAGCTCTGCTGAAGTCACAAGACTATTTAAATTAAGTGTATTTAAATATTTAACTTAAGCTTAAGTGTTTGCATTACCTACCATCACTTTACACTAAAATGGACTTTAATAATGAACTAAAATGATACTTTTTAAAATACCGTAAAATGAATGAATGTAACACTGACCATCACTCATGCAGTCTTGGTCTATTTCTTTTAATCACCCAAAGGACTCTCCATGGGGTTTTCAGGAAAACTGAAAAAAAACCAATTTGTTTAGAAGCTATTTAAATTATAGCTAAAAAAGTATTTAAAACCCCCTTTTTTCCCGGTTAGGGATTAGAACATCTGTCAGGTTTTTACTGATATCTGTGCCTACATTAAGAGGGTTTACCCTTTCTATTTCTCCTCATATTTATGGTTATCACTGAAAGGGAAAGAGTTGTCCCCAGAACATAGTAGAGGGGCATATTTTAAAGGGGAAGCCAGTTCTGGTGGCAACCAGGGAATCCCTTAATTTTGGAGATATTTCTTTTCATTCCTGTTTTGGCTATGGGACGGAGTGAAGGGAAATCTCCCCAATTGGACAATGATGGCAAAACAATCTGAAAGGGATTATAACCCTCCCTTACCCTATCCAAAATGTATAAAAACAAATGTTTTGCCTTAATAACTTAGAGCCCCTCCCCCCGAAATGTAAGGTTCGTAGTATTGTGTTAATTGCACTTGGAAACACAATCACTGGATATTTGTATCTTTGTTTTTATTTGTGCAGGTAGAAGCACCCTGTGGTTCCAGTGACGTGGGGTGCAGTTTCAGGATGGGGGGGTTGGAGAATGTGACCATGTGTTATGGTACACCTTAACAGCTTGCCGACCCGCCGCAGTGTTGTTACTGCGGCAGTGCAGCACCAGTGCACACAGAACCGTCTTTTAACATCGCTGTGCAAAACAGGTATGGGCCGTGCGAGAGGCGTCCGTCATTTCCCGCCGGGTGCCGGCGATTACAAGTAATCACTGACAAATAGCAGAGCTGCAATGTAAACAATGCAGCCATGCTATCTGTCAGTTCAGAGCACGCTGAACCTGGGAGAAGACTTTATTTCTCGGGATCAGCGTGTTCCTGTGAAGTACACACCCCGGTCCCCTAGTAAAACACTCCCCTCACACAGTTAACCCTTTCTTTCCCTAATAAAAGTTAACCCCTTCCTCCCCAGTGCCATTAGTACAATGTCAGTGTTTTTTTTTTTTTGCACTGATCACTGTATTGGTGTCACTGATGATGTCAGTGACCCCAAGTCATTTTCCCCCCCAGTGTCAAAATGTCCGCCGCAGTTCCGCCATAAGTCGCTGATCACTGTCATAAATTGCTGATCACTGCCATAAGTCGCTGATTGCCGCCAATTATTAGTATAATAAAAAAAAAATCCCAGTATCTTTCCTGCCATTTGTAGACGCTATAACTTTCACGTAAACCAATTAATTTACACGTATTGGGATTTTATTTAAGCAAAGACATGTCGCAGAATACATTTTGGCAGAAATTTATGACTAAATTTGAGTTTTATATTTTTTACTGGACATGTTTTATAGCAAAAAGTCCAAAATATTGTTTTTTTTTCTCAAAATTGTCAGGCTTTTCTTTTATAGCGCAAAAAATAAAAAATGCACAGGCAATCAAATACCACCGAAAGAAAGCTCAATTTGTGGGAAAAAAAGGATGTAAATTTAATTTATGTACCGTATTACTATATATTTTTTATAGCTGAAAGTAAAAAATATAGTTTTTCTTCAAACGTTTTGGTCTTTGTTTGTTTATAGCGTGAAAAATTAAAAGCGCACAAGTGATCGAATACCACCAAAAGAAAGCTCTATTCGCGTGAAAAGAAGGACGTAAATTATTTTGGATGCAGCATTGCATGACCGCTCATTTATCAGTTGGATTAGTGCAGCGCCGAGTAGCAAAAAGAGGCCTGGTCATTAAGGGGGGTAAATCCTCAGGAGGGCAAGTGGTTAAATATAGTTGTAATATGAAATCTGGTCAGAAAGGTGAACGTAGCCTTTTAGGACTTTATTGAATCCTATTGCTTCCACTGATGTATGGCATATGTCTGCAGCAGCAGAGGGTTTTACACAGTTTCCCAGGTGCTGTAGCATGTATCTTTAACAAGTCGAATTTCAGGTGGAAGCGATCTGGTGGATGTACAGCTGATGGATCACTTTCATGGGCCCCCGTTAATGCACCATCCAATTCCCCTACCACCTCCCACTATGTTTCCCGGGTTCCAGTTTTCCACCTTTGAACCTCTGACTCGCACTGCGTGATCTGCGCTTCATTGGCTTCAGTGAAGGGCAGGGGAGACATCAGGGGTCTAATTGCCAGGTGTCTTTTGCAGGTAACCATCCCTAAATATTTTAAGATGATGAGAAAGATGACGGCATTGAGTGGTTATAAGAATGCGTATGAGTAACTGCTTTTGTATTGGTGGAATGGGAATGCTTTGTTAGTCTTTATTTTATGACCTGGCTGTGTTCTTTCTGTTCGCAGAATCGCTCCATAGACCATCGTGTTGATCTGTATTCTCTGCAGCTCTATTGCTGGGATTATTCTGATCTGTGCCAGTAGTAAGTAAGCTTTTATTTTTCATTTATTGCTGTATAAATACTTGTGTGTTGGCTATAGGCAATACATGGTACACAATCCTTCCATGTCCACATCTTCATTAGTCACTGGCATCCTCTGTTGGCTCTGGCACAGTAATAAACGAGACGGATTTTCGGTGAATCTTCAAACAAAATCATTTTTCTATTGTTTTTGCAAGTAGAAGTGTTAGGACATCTGTTGAGTTTCTATTGACATTTATCAAGGAAATTTCACTTAACCCACAAAGGAAATGAGGAGAGTAAAGCAGGGTATATGCGTATTGAAATTCTTCCTATCCAGCAGGAACTGCCCATATCTCGGTACGTGTGTATCCCTCACTTGTGTGCATGTGGGACTTGGGAAGTTGGTTTTTGGTTTTTTTTTTCCTTTTCTTTTTTTTTCCCATTCAACCAGCTGGTTGCTTCAAAAAAGACTGTGTATACCCAGCTAACGTTTATACTATATGAAAGGCAAGAAAAAAAATCACAGAGGTTCTAACACTTCCCCTTCTATGAATAAAGTGGTTTTATTTGCTGATGCGTACCTAGAGAGATTCCGTTCACTTCCTGTTCCTTTGAACATGTATTGTGGAGGAATCTCCCCTGCAGTGGGCACAGACAGAGATCCTAACTGCATCCCACCTTCTTTGGAAAAAAGTTTTGGCAGGAATAACACTTTTTCCTAGTTTAAAATAGTTAAATAGTAAAAAAAAGATTCTGGTAAATGCCTTTTAACCACTTCAAGTCTGGACACTTTTACCCCCTTCCTGTCCAGGCCAATTTTCAGCTTTCAGTGCTATCACACTTTGAATGACAATTGCGCGGTCATGCAACACTGTACCCATATGAATTTTTTAGCATTTTTTTAAACGAATAAAACTTTTTATTTTGGTGGTGTTTATTCACCACTGGGATTTTTATTTTTTTTGCTATATAAATGAAAAAGTCCAAAATTTTGAAAAAATAAATAATCTTTCTCCATAAATCTTGGCCAAAATTTATTCAGTTATCTTTTTAGTAAAAAAAAAAAATAACCAAAATTAGTTTATAACCAAAAATTATTATAAATTTTCAAAACTTTTTTTTACATTTTTTTTTTTTTAATTTTTTTTTTGTTTTTTTATCAACATACTGTCACCAGAGCAGTAAAAAAAAAAATCTTCATCACCCCCCCCCCCCCCAAGTACTACAGTGTCACTATGGTACTACTGTACTACTTGTGGGGGGTGGTGAAGATTTTTTTTTTTTTACACTGATTGCTTTTTTACCTATAAAGGCTGTAAAAGCAATAAAGGCTGTAAAAGCATTCTTGCAGCCATTGAGAAATACTGTGTGAGCTGTGATCGGTCACAGCTTGTCACATGGTACAAGGCTGTTGTGAATAGCCTTATGCTATGTGACCTCTGTGATCATTAACAGATTTCACACGTAGTAAGCAATGATGTCAGAAGTATACTCAGTGATCACATGATCGGGACCTCACACAGACGTCCCGTACAACTACCGCGGTGCTGCGAGCACACAAGCAGGAAGCGGGGAGGATGATTATAATCCGCCACCCGCCCATGCACTGCTCCCGTCTGGCCATCTATATACATGGGCCGCACGGGAAGTGATTAATTACCTTCCTAGTTCCTGTCTACCTCCCATATCCACACCAGTGAAAATCCCAGTACTTCCAGGTATAAAAACACATGGCTATACCCCCTGCCTTCCCACAATGCATTATTTGCTATCATGAGCGAGTCACCATTCTCAAATCCTGTTACATGGAGGCAATCCTGGCAGACCTGGATTTGCATAGGGTCTGCAGTGCAAAACACAACGGCAAACTGGATCAGAGAGCCATCCTCTGTGTGACCTCCTGTAGGTGGTGGTGGGAAGGAGGTGCAGAGTGGCCACGGTTCTAGAATGACAGGCAAACTTCCCTGAAGGTGGTGGGTTGGCAGGGAGATATTAGAGAGAATATAGAGGGTGTATGGGGCATGGAGGGAGATGCTAGAGAGTATATAGAGGGTGTAGGTGGCACGAAGGGAGATACTAGAGGGGCTATAATCTGTAGCTGGCAGGCAGGGAGACTGTAAAGGGGCCATAGACTGTATGAAGGTTGCAGGGGAGATGCTAGAGGTACTGCAATGGTAAAATATTTACTGGGTATATCTGTCAAAAGACACAGGTAACGTTTGCCTTTTAACTCTTATTTTATTTGTTAAAAAGTGGGATATTTCCAGTAACTGGAGTTGAAAACCCTGTAGTGCAGTCCATGGTTGAAGGTAGAACTGCCTCTTCTGCCTGTCCTTGGATTTTATTTGAAATACCAGAAGCAAAGCCTCTGGAGGTGTTTTCTACATCCTGGGATGTCTGGGGACATTTGACTTTTATCTAATCCCTCCAATGAATAACACATCTCTGCTGTAAAGTTGTATTTATTTTATTATCTATTATTGCTTACTTTTTAAGGATCCTGTATGTCACCATATTTGTGAATTTTGCTTTTGCCTTTTTTGAGAAGCTCTCATCTCTAACTGTAACATCAAACGTGCGTTACCGCAAAGCAGCCTGGGAGCCACCCTGAAGACTGAAGGAAAGTGTGGAATTTGTGAGTTTTCTTATATTTATTACTGACCTTTCTGTACAGGTAATAACCATTACTGTCCGGCTGACCTAGAATTTATACGTATTTTACACCAAAAACAGGCTATTAAGGCCGGTTCTCACATGCCCACATCTGAATCACGCAGGAGCGTGCTGTGCTTTCCTTTGCAGTTAAACCTAGATGCAAAACATACAGCTTTTGCAATCTGCAGCGGGTGTCAATAGAAATTTAATGACACCCCAAGTGTCGGTCGCAAATGCAGTGCGTTTGCCCGCACCAGATTGCATGGTACTTTTGTACCATGTGATCTGGTTACAGTGGGGCTTATTTATTATAGCTGGGGAGTGCAAAATCAGGCTGACTTCTGCATAGAAACCAGTCTGCTTCCAGGTTTTTAGTGGGCGCACAGTTGTGGCATGGGTGCTACAAGGTTCAATCTACGTGCATGTGCAGTGTTCTGTCTCATTTTCTAGTTGCAGCAGCTGAGTTCAGGCATTAAAGTAGTTCTAAATCCTCAAGGGTTTTTAACTTAATGGATTTTATGCATTAAAGTGGAGTTCCTCTCACCCTGTCCAAAAATAAGTCAGCAGCTACAAAGACTATAGCTGCTGACTTTTAAAAAACAGCCACTTACCTGTCCCTCGGTCCCACAGTGTGTCCTCCGCAGCCCATTTCACTGGCCATCCTGTGTTCCAGGTGCCGCCATCTTCAGTGTGGGAACCCGGCTGTGACAGCTTGTGGTTTCACAGCCGGGTACCCGCTGCACATTTGCGAGTAGCGCTGTGCTTCATGAATGGACCTGTAATCTTCTGGGACCTGTCACATGTCCCAAAAGACTACAGGGAGGAAGGACACCTTCCGCTTCCGATCGCCTAGGCGATCGGACTGGAAGTGGGAACTGGTACCTGTCAAATTCGGGTACTGACCCCCCCACAAAGCTGCCAAACCTTAATGAGGAACAGGGGAGCAGTCCTTAAAGCGGGACTTCCCCTTTTAGGTGGAGCTCCGCTTTAAGGTAAAAAACCTTTTGTGTAACAGACTGTCACCTTCCCTTATACTTACCTGATCCCCGTTGTGATCCAGCATTGTGCATAAGAGCTGTGGCTCTCCTTTCTTTGTCCCTCTTCACTGGGCAGATTGGTAGCAGCGGGAGCCATTGACTCTTGCTCCTGTCAGTCAACTCATGTGATGAGGGAGTGTGGGGCCAGGTTCTGCTGTCTGTGCCAATGGACACAGCAGCGGGACTCGAAAGTAAGCCTGTGAGCGCCCCCATGGAAATCTGCTTTCTATTGGGGTCACCAGCAAGAGAGCAGGCTCCTGGAGCACCGGTGGGGAACCCGAGAAGGGAGGATCGGGGCCGCTTTGTGGAATTCTATTGCACAGAGCAGATAAGTATAGACATGTTTGTTTCATTGGGAATTTCATTGGGCCTGTTAGGTCAAAAGAGCATGCGGAAGGTCAGGTAGTGATGTTGGATGAGAAGACCAAGCTCACAATTACCATTACAGTTCATCCTCAAGGTGTTCAGTCAGGGCTCTATAAAGGACACTCCAGGGTGTCTCCACAGCAAACTCATCACACCAGGCCTTCATGGAGCTGACTTTGTACACAGGGCCACAGTCTTTCTGGAACCGAAAGGGCCTTCCTCAAACTGTTATCACAAAGCTGGAAGCACACCATTGTCTAAAATGTCTTTGTATGCTGGAACGTTAAAGCCGAATTAAACTTTTTTTCACTTTCACCCACCAGCAAGCTTCTGTTCACCTAATGTAAACAGGGCTCATATTCTACACAGCGCTCCCATATTTACTATACAATCCTGCTCCGGGTCCGTCCACCTCTCTCTGCCCAAAATCCCAGCTGCTAATCCAGTTCTCCACTGTAAACTTGAGGCATGGAGAAAATCAGATGACTGCATGACCGGTAAACAACATTAACTTTGATTGTAGACTCTTCATAAATGAATTACAATGCAGCAGGATGAACAAGACTACTCTAGCTTGCTTCACGCCAACCAACGCTTACTCATAGAGCGCTGGTTGGCATAAAACATGTTAGGGGTAGTCTTTCATCCTGCTGCACTGTCATTGATTTTACAAAGAGTATACAATAAAGGAGGTCATTGGCTGCTGGATATGTCAATCACTGGTTCCCAACCGGCGATTCCTAGCCGGGACTTGGTGATTGTCGGCAGGGCTGAGAGGGGAGAGATCTGTGTGTAAACACAGATCTCTCTCTTGTCAATATGGACATGCTGCTTTGTATCTCTCTGCACAGCAGAGAGATACAAAGCAGCATGTTTCCCAAGTAAAAAACACAGCATACGTAGTAAAACACACACAGCACACAGTTAACCATTTGATCGCCCCAGATGTTAACCCCTTCCTGCCCAGTGTCATTAGTACAGTGTCAGTGCTTTTTATTAGCACTGTTCACTGTATTAGTGTCACTGGAGATGTCAGTGGCAGTTATTCAGTTCCCACCCGTATCAGAATGCCCACCGAAGTCCCGCTATAAGTCACCTATCGCCGCCATTACTAGCATAAAAAAAATATAAATTCCAGCATATATATACCATCGTTTGTAGATGCTATAACTTCCACGTAAACCAAATATACAGTTATTGGGATTTTATTTAGTAAAGACGTAGCAGAATACATTTTGGCCTAAATTTATGAAGAAATTTTATTTTTTAATTTTTTTTTATTGGGTATGTTTTATAGCAAAAAGTAAAAGATCAAATACCACCGAAAGAAAGCTCAATTTGTGGGGGAAAAAAGGACATACATTTCATTTGGGTGCAGTGTTGCATAACTGCGCAATTGTCAGTTAAAGCAACGCAGCGCCGTATCGTTAAAAATTGCCTGGTCAGGAAGGGGGGTAAATCCCCTGGAGGGCAAGTGGTTAAACAACACGTCATGTTCAATGGGGTCAGACCACAACTGTGTGCCCTCACCTTCACCTAGCAAAAATTTAAAAATATTGCTTTTTTTGTTTTTCTTTAAATTGTCAGTCTTTTTTTTTTTTATAGCGCAAAAATAAAAAAATGCAAATACCACCAAAAAATATCTCTAGCAGCGGTGCGCAAAATCATGTGTGTGTATGTATGTATTTATTTCAGGTACTTATATAGCGTCAATTTACGCAGCGCTTTACATATATATTGTACATGCACATCAGTCCCTAACCCTCAAGGGGCGTACAATCTAAGGTCCCTAACTCACAATCATACATACACATACTAAGGCCAATTTAGACAGGGTCCAATTCACCTACACACGTACATACATATATATATATATATATTGTGTGTGTATATGTATGTGTGACTTTGCATTTCTGGGTAGAGGACGTGCGCCCCTACCCTCGCCACTATTTGCAGCCTCGGCTGTCGATCACTGGGTCCCAGTCAGTGATTACAGCACCCAGTGATCGCCGAGCATTACCGACTGGGGAGAGAACTGTATTGTATGTAAACAATACAGTTCTCTCCCCTGTCAGCTCCTGTACACTGCTTTGTATGGCCAAATAGCGTGATACCGTTATGACTTTCAATCCCAATACCCTAAAACCAGACCACTCACATTTATAAGGATAATAACCAGCATTTTATTGTTATAATAACGATTTTCCATAAATCTTCCAATAAGACCCCACAGCCAGGTAACCCAGCAGGATGACAGACCTCAGAATCAGCTTCCTCCACTAGGCAAGATGGCCCCTGGAACGCACCGTTCAGCGTGCGTTCCACTTCACCGGAAATGACGTCGGACGCCGGGACGGCCAGCCGGAAATACGTCAACGTGTTTCGCCCCACCCACAGGACGCTCTTTACCTTTGCTAGGCCGCTTTTAAAGCAATGGGAGATCCCTCCCCCTCATTACCCTGGAAACAAAATAACAAAAAGACTCTGCCTACCTCTATAGCCTGTCATCCCCCTGTCTACGCACCGTGAGGTCCCTTCACAATTAAGCAAACCAACAATTCAATCAACCTTACCCAAATCATATAAAAACATATTTCTTTTATATTCTCCCTATAATTAGTTATGAATACCAACTTTCATTTATTTTTCCAGTACATAATACTTAATTTAAATAAATGAATAAGAAAAAATATATTAAAAAATATATATATAAATAAATAAAAAATAATAATAAAAATTAAATAACAATTGAAAATAAAAATGAACATAAAATTTAAAATATAAATAAAAATAAAAAAGATAAAATTAAAAATAAAAATAAAAAAAATAAAAATAAATATAAATATTAAAATAAAAATAAATAAAAATAAAATTAAAAATAAAAAATAAATAAAAATAATAATAAAAATAAAATAAATCAGTCTAAATACTAGAAAATATATATTTCATAAAAAATATATAAATATATATTTTGTTTTTTACATCATCTTCTTTACCACAATATTCTTTTAGTTTTAATTTTTAATTTATTATATGTACCCTATAACCATAAGGATAGGAAAAAAAACAAAAAACAAAATTTAAATCCTTAAAAATAAAAATAAAATTAAAATATCCCCTAATCATGAAAACAGCATTCCGGATATTACTACATATAGTCTACCAGTTTGACAAGAAGCACTTTATATCTATATCTGCGTTTAACCCATTAGGATTCAATGTCCCCATCTGATATATCCATTTCGTTTCGTTATGAGAAACACTTTTTACCATATTACCCCCTCTCCAAGGAATCTCTACTCTATCTATCCCACAAAAGTTTAACGATGCCGGATCCCTACTATGGTGTGTTCTAAAATGATACGACAAACTATGATGTTTAAATCCCTTCTTAATGTTTCTAATATGTTCTCCCAACCTAACAGAGAGTTTTCTTGTTGTTCTCCCTATATACTGGAGTTTGCAAGAGCACTCCAGCAAATAGGTGACATGCGTACTATCACATGATATAAATGTATTAATTTTATAGGATGCACCATTATAACAGGATTGAAAATCCTCATAGTATCTTTTATTATCTCCCTTAAGAGATTTACAAGCTATACACCTCCTACATTTGAAAAAACCTACCCTATCAAGAAAAGTTGCCACTTTCCTAGGTACATCTGGAACATTTTTCACAAGCCGTGTTCTTAAAGTCGGTGGCTTTCTATAAATAAATATCGGCTTCACAGGTAGCACTTTTCCCAGGGTTTCATCCCTTTTTAAAATTGTCCAATATTTTTTAATGATATCCTCAACCAATTTGTAGTGCTTTGAATACCCCGTAATAAAAGCCAGATCACCTAGCTTTTTCACATTGTCTTTTTTCTTTAAGAGATCTTCTCTATTCATATTTTTAACCTGCTCCAGTGAAACAGCCAGATTTTCTTCTCCATACCCCTTTTCCCTAAATCTTTGCAACAACAACTCAGATTGTTCCAAAAAAATATATTCATCATCACAGTTACGTTTTATTCTAATCAACTGACTCTTCGGGATGGATCTCAGCCAGTTTCTATGACGACAACTATAATTTGGAATGTACCCATTCCTGTCAACTTGTTTGAAATGTGTTTTAGTACAAAACCTATCAACTTCCTTATATATTGTCAAATCCAAAAAATCCACTGTTTCTTCACTAATATTCTTAGTAAATGATATATTAGTAAGACAAAATTTCTTGAAAAATAGATTGTTTTTTTTTTGTTAAATCAAGATATCATTTAGTTTAACAAAAAAATATCTGACCTCCTCCTCCCCTAATAACCAGTCTATCACGTTCTTTTCTTGCAAGATGTTAAAGTGACACTCCAGTGTGCATAGAACAGGCGTATGATCACAACTAGTGTGCTCATTTCAAACAAACAAGTGGGGGGGGGGGGAGCATAAGTGTGGGAGCTGAAGGATGTTACCAGGAAGGAGAAAAACACAGTAATAAATTGTTTCATGAAAAATAGTTTATTACAGGGCCATTAATTAGTGAATGTGTACAATTATAAACAACAAATTCTCACACAGTCACAAATGCTACTAAAAATATTCCCTTCTTGTGTCAAATACAAAACTATATATCAGAAAGCAGCTCACACTAACACATACTCATGATGTGCGTGGATTCTAATACATAAAACACACAGTGCCGCGCTCTCTTGTAGTATGTGAGAGCAAATTATGTTATAAAACAGTGAACATATGTGAAAAAAAGTATAAAGTTTTTCTTCAACTTGAAACAAACTTCACAATTTCATATCTTCATGCAATATCAATCCTCCACCACGAATGCCAGATGTGCCCTCACCAGGGGTTTTCAACCTCACATATAGTTTGTTCAAAAACCGCTTGTGTTCCTTGAGGTGGACATAAATGGTCAGATGTATCCTGAAAATGGAATCTTCCTCCAAAGATTAAAGGGATCGGTGATCTTTCCTCTTCCATTCAGCATACATGTCAAAAAACGAGTAAAACACAATAGTGCGTTATCCTTTAAAACACATTACTTTATTAAAAGCATAAAAACTGGCCAGTCACATAATACAGGTACTAGATCGCACCAGATATATGCGCATTTAAAACCTGCAATACTCTTGTATGAGCAATTATTATTATTATTATTATTATTATTATTACTACGAGTTTATATAGCGCCAAAGGGTTTGCTCAGCGCTGTACAATAGGGGAGCAATCAAAGGAAACTCCACTCCTCAAATGTAACAATGTGGTTGTAAGGACGAGTTTCCTTTGTTATGCTTTTAATAAAGTAATGTGTTTTAAAGGATAAAGCACTATTGTGTTTTACTTGTTTTTTTATCATGTATCCTGAATTGAGGAGGAAAGATTAAAGGGATCGGTGATCTTTGGAGGAAGATTCCATTTTCAGGATACATCTGACCATTTATGTCCACCTCGAGGGACACATGCGTTTTTTGACCAAACTATATGTGAGGTGAAAAACCCTGTTGAGGGCACATCTGGCGTTTGTGGTGGAGGATTGATATTGCATGAAGATATGAAATTGTGAAGTTTGTTTCAAGTTGAAGAAAAACATTATACTTGGAGACTTTTTTTCACATAGGTTCACTTTTTCTTTTTTCACATATGTTCACTGTTTTATAACATAATTTGTTTGCTATCACATACTAAAAGAAAGCGCGGCACTGTATGTTTTATGAACTAGTGGATGTGTATTGGATTTTATCTGAATGATAAGGATATTGTTTAGTGTCACAAAAAAATCCGGCCTCCTCCTTCCCCTTACAGCCGACCAATCCTCTCCTTTTTAGCAAGATGTTAAAGAAATGACACTAAACTCTGGTTGAAAAAATATATCCAATTCAAATATGTGTTCTTAAGCCAAAAAAAGTCATTAGTGCTCCCAGACCCTCCAAATCTCCATTTTTACTTTTTTTAATTTGTGATCCAACTTCCTGATATGGGCCCTGGGCGATGGGTGATGGGGCGTGCAAAGTGTATAGAGCAGTGTACATGGCTACAACTAATATTCACTGCTGTTTTCAAACAAAGAGAGGTGGGGAAAAGGAGAGGTTTGGGAGTTAATGTAGGATGTCACAAGGAGTTTCATTTTCAAATAGAAGTTGGAGGGAAGGTGTGGAATCTCATGGAGGATGTTACAAGGAAGTAGAAAAACACAGTAAGAAATTACTTCCTGAAAAATAGATTACAGGGACAGTAACTAGCTGATGTGTTTTGGGTTTTTTTTCTGAATAATAGGGATATTGTTTAGTGTCACAAACATAAAAAAAAATCTGGCCTCCTCCACCCCTATAGCCAGCCAATCCTCTCCTTTTTTGTAAGATGTTAAAGTTAAGATGTTCTAAAAAAAAATCTATACAATAACCCAAAAAAGTAACTTTTTCTGCTCCAGATCTCCATTTTTTGTAATCCAACTGCCAGCTGTGGGTGACAGGTGGTGGGTTTCGCAGTTTGTATACATAAAATATAATATTATATATATAATTTTTTTTTTAAACAGAAATGAGCAGAAAAGGAGAGGTTCAAGGGTTAAAGAGGATGTTACATGAAGTCAGAAACACACCATAATATCTTACATTAACTTACCACTATTTTATCTATGTTTAAAAACTAAAATCTAATTTGTTTTTTTTTTGTAATTTTTAAAAAAAAATTTGTAATTTTTAAAAAAATTTTTTCCAAACAAAGTGAGGAGAAAAGGACAGATTCAGGAGACAGGGAAGATGTCAGATAGAATCGGAAACACACAGTCTAGAGGTAGCTATGGGTAATAAGGGACTTTTTTTTTTTACCTTTTAAGCCAGTAATTAGGGGGAGGTAAGAGAAATGGGCTGTAAACATAAAAAACCCATAATTGCCTGATGTTACTTACCTCATTCGGCCCTTACCTGATGTTACTTACCTCATTCGGCCCTGGGTCTTTTGGCTCCTTGAGGCTTGCTGTACGCTGCCTTTCTTTTGGGCTCTTTGGAGTTCAGGGCATCCAGGAGACCTTCAGCTACCAGCTCTTTGTATTTAGCCCCTTTGCTTGCTTGGGAAGAGTATCGCTGGGTGCTGGTTGTAGGCTCCTGGGATGCCAAGCTGGTGGTGATGTCCCTCCTCTTCACCTTGAGGGCCTTTCCATCTTCAGCCCTCTTCCCAGATGTCTTTGTCTACCTGATGTTACTTACCTCATTCGGCCCTGGGTCTTTTGGCTCCTTGAGGCTTGCTGTACGCTGCCTTTCTTTTGGGCTCTTTGGAGTTCAGGGCATCCAGGAGACCTTCAGCTACCAGCTCTTTGTATTTAGCCCCTTTGCTTGCTCGGGAAGAGCATCGCTGGGTGCTGGTTGTAGGCTCCTGGGATGCCAAGCTGGTGGTGATGTCCCTCCTCTTCACCTTGAGGGCCTTTCCATCTTCAGCCCTCTTCCCAGATGTCTTTGGGAACCTCACTGGATAGTGGAAGATGGGAGCCATGGTGAAGCTAGTAGCCATGTCCAGAAGCTGTCCCAGGGCCTCAGTCTTCTCAGCCTTTCCTCCCTGCAGGTAAGTCACAGCGGCCATGATGTCCTCCTCTCTATCCTTCCCGGTGGAGTCCGATGATGCAAATCCCAGAAGCAGAAGAGGGTCTGCTGATCCCCAGTCGAAGTCTTTGGCCATCATGATAGCAGAAACGCTGAAAACTTGCTGAAATCCACAGAAATCCACAGAGATCCTGGAGCTACAGGTGTCTGTGTCCTCTCAGCAGCACAGCTATCAACAGCCTGGTGCAGGTCTACAATTTTGTTTCTGGTGTCCTTCAACAGCTTTTTGGTCTTCACCATAGTGGAGTTTGGAGTGTGACTGTTTGAGGTTGTGGACAGGTGTCTTTTATACTGATAACAAGTTCAAACAGGTGCCATTGATATAGGTAATGAGTGCAGGACAGAGGAGCCTCTTAAAGAAGAAGGTACAGGTCTGTGAGAGACAGAAATCTTTCTTGGTTGTAGGTGACCAAATACTTATTTTCCACCATAATTTGCAAATAAATTCTTTCCAAATCAGCCAATGTGATTGGATTTTTTTTCTCATTTAGTCTCTCATAGTTGAGGTCTACCTATGATGCCAATTACAGGCCTCTTTCAACTTTTTAAGTGGGAGAACTTGCTCAATTGGTGGCTGACTAAATACTTTTTTCCCCCACTGTAATTTACAGCATTTTTTACACCGGCCTAAAATGTTTGCACAGCAGTGTGTGTAAATAAGTGTATGTGTACGTGTGTGTGTTTATAAAAATATATTTAAAAAAATTGTATTATCCCCGGAATAAAATTTGCAACAATGTTTTTAATGGTAGTTGGATGTTTTGGATATGTTCTATTGGTGTAAGACTTGTGAATGTTACCCCTTCCTATCCTAAAACAGGACATTCAGAATAAAGGCAGTCGCTTACTTTGGAATTGAATGCATGAATGGATTTCCTTCTCTGAAAACTTTCAGCCAGAGTCTGGAGTGGTTGGGACATTGATATAGATGTAAAGCTGGGTTGGGTGAAGATCTGCTATTTGTGCCTCTAATGATTTTCTCCTTGTTTTTTTTTCACTTTTTTGATCATTCATTTTATCTTGGAGATCCACATCTGTTATAACACATTCACCTGCTATTTATCTTGTTTTTCTAGCTCACCATTTTAGCACTTAAACAGAGAAAGGGAAATCAACATGGGGGATGAAAGTGAATGGTTGAAACGTCCTGTTGACTAGAAGTGTGAGCACAAGGTAAGTTGTGATTTATGATGTTTAAATATGATCCACGTCATCATGCATGCCTAAAGGAGAACTTGAACTCCCTTTCCCACTTCCAGTCTGGACACTTTTACCCCCGTCCTGTCCAGGCCAATTTTCAGCTTTCAGTGCTATCACACTTTGAATGACAATTGCGCAGTCATGCAACACTGTACTCATATGAATTTTTTAGCATTTTTTTGAGACAGATAAAGCTTTATTTTGGTGGTATTTATTCACCACTGGGATTTTTATTTTTTTTGCTATGTAAATGAAAAAGTCCAAAAATTTAGAAAAACAGTGTTTTTCTTATAAAATTTTGGAAATAAATAGTATTTCAGTATAAATCTTGGCCAAAATGTATTCTGTTATCTTTTTAGTAAAAAAAAAAATAACCCAAATTAGTTTAAAGCTAAAAATTATAAATTTAAACTTTTTTTACTTTTTTTTTTTTTACATACTGTCACCCTAGCAGTACAGTGTCACCATGGTGGGGGGTGATGAAAATTTTTTTTTTTACACTGATTGCCTTTACACCCGTAAAGACTGTAAAAGCAATCATTTCTCCTTCTCACTAGCTGCATTCTTGCAGCCATTAAGAACTACTGTGTGAGCTGTGATTGGTCACAGCTTGTCACAGGGTACAAGGCTGTTGTGAATAGCCTTGTACCATGTGACCTCTGTGATCATTCACAGATTTCACACGTAGTAAGCAATGATGTCAAAAGTGACATCTTGCTTACTATTCTGCATGTGATCACTGACTGGCCAATCAGTGATCACATGATCGGGACCTCACACAGAGGTCCCGTCCGACGATCGGTGTTTCACTGTGTCCGGAGGACACAGCGGGCACTGGATTGTGGTCCTGCGTGCTGCCAGGGAGCGCGCACAAGCAGGGTGCGGGGAGGCTGTTTAAAAACGGCCACCCGACCCTGCACTGCCACTGTCCGGCCGTTTATATACAACAGCCAGATGGGAGGTGGTTAATGGCACTTTTTGGTTAATGGCTGGGAGGTGGCACAGCTTCACTATCATGAGCCCACTAAAGTTGGTTGTCACAGTGGATACATGATTGGGAACCCATCCCACTGGCTCCTTGTCAAAAGCTGTGACTGAGAGCTGTCTTTGACGGCTCAGGTAATGTGCAGTGAGCTTGCTAATTGCTGTTGTGGGTGCATATGTGCCGACGCGGGGTGCTGAGGCCCACTTTTTCTTGCTATTGCATATATGGGCTACATGGTTGGCAAAAGGTTACGTGAAGGGAACCTCCTTCAGCCCTACTTCGGGATCTTCACTGTGTAGCCCTACCTGGCACCGCAGAGCCTTTGCCTCAGTTTTTACTTGACTAGAAGGATAAAATGTGTCTGACGGAAATCCAATACATCTCACCATACAAATACCACCGTTCCTACAGTAAAGCATGGAGGTGGTAATATCCTGTTATGGGGGACTTCTGTGCAGCAGGGATTGGAGCACTTGTCAGGATAGAAGGAAAGATGGATGGGGTGAAAAACCATCACATTCTTGAGGAAAATGTGCTGCCTTCTGCCAGAAAGTTGTCAGTGAGAAGGTTTACCTTCCAACATGATAATGACCCAAAGCACACAGCAAAAATGGGCACACAGTGGTTGGAGGAGAAAAAGGTGAACGTCCTTGCATGGCCTAGTCAGAGCCCAGACTTAAACCCCTTTGAAACTCTGTGGAATGATTTAAGACTGCAGTCCACAAACAGTCACCGTCAAATTAAAGTGAACTTGAGTAGTTCTGCAAAGAAGAGCGGGCAAATATTGGCAAGTCTAGATGTGCAAAGTTAGTGGAGACCTATCCCAACAGACTAATGGCTTTAATTATCCGCTTGCCTGCCGCCCCATAGCAGATACACTACTATCACGTAAATATATGTGATTTTGTAGTTCCAGGTAGGGGGCTTTCGTGTGCGGTGCCCTACCCGTTCTGCTATTGGCTCCTGAGGATGTCAATCACCAGGTCCTGGCTGGTGATTTTTGACCAGGACTAGGTGATCATCTGCAAAGCTGAGAGGGGAGAGACCTATGTGTAAACAACACAGATCTCTCTCCTGTCAGCATTGACATGCTGCACAGCAGAGATCTAGAAAGCAGCAGGTTTGCTTAGTAAAACACAACATAGTACACAAAAAAATCACTCCCATCCCACAGTTAACCCTTTGATCGCCCCAGATGTTAACCCCTTCCTGCCCAGTGTCATTAGTACAGTGTCAGTGCTTTATATTAGCACTGATCACTGTATTAGTGTCACTGGTCAGTGGCAGTTAGTCTCCCCCAGTGTTAGATTGCCCAATGCAGTCCCACAGTTCCGCTATAAGTCGCTGATCACCGCCCTTACCAACATATAAAAAAAATTAATTATACGTATGTGCCGCCATTTTGTAGATGCTATAACTTTCACGTAAACCAATTAATATACACTTATTGGGATTTTTTTTTAGCAAGACATGTAGCAGAATACATTTTGGCCTAAATTTATGATGAAATGTATTTATATTTTTGTAATAATATGTTTTATAGCAAAAAGTCAAAAATATTGTTGTTTTGCTTTTTCAAAATTGTCAGTATTTTGTTTTCTTTATAGCACAAAAAATAAAAACCGCAGAGGTGATCAAATACCTATTTGTGGGGAAAAAAATGACATAAATTTCATTTATGTTCAGCGTTGCATGACTGCACAATTGCCAGTTAAAATAACGCAGCGCTGTATCGTAAAAAATGGCCTGCTTAGGAAGGGGGGTTAATCTTCTGGAAGGCGAGTGATTAAAGCAAAAATTGATTCAACAAAACACTGACACAAGCGGGTGATCCTTTTTCCAACTCGGTGATTCTGTTTTTGACTTTGTCAATTCTTTTTCTGACCTGTTGGTGTTCTATCTTTCACTTGGATGTTGTAACAAAAAATCTTTTTACTTTCTATGCCTCGTTCACATGGGTGTGCTGCAGTGTATACCTGTGAGAGGGCCATGTATGACCACAGGGGGATGCCCAGGTGTTCAGGTGGGTGCCATGCAGATGCGGGGGTGCAGTCCGAAATGCAGAAGTGTGCGTTTGGGGCTGTACACCCTCACAGCTGTCAGATTGAGAGCAGTGGCTGTGTCCATGCAGCTCTGTGTCCCAATTGACATGAATGGGACTGCCCCCATGGGGATGCATGAACACCTGTGGCTAAAAGCGGCAGTACGCCTGTGTGAACGAAGTCTACATCTTTATTTATTTATTATCGATCCTATTTATTCACATGTGTTATTGAAAGATCTTTCCACCCGTAAAGTTTGGGTTTATACTAAAGAGAGATCACCTGGCGGTTCTGTGTATCTCTTAAAGTATACCTACAGGCAAAACTTTGTAGTTTTGAATTGGGTGGAGAGGGTTTAGAACACCTGTCAGGTTTTTATTGCTGTCTGTGTCCCCCAGGGGCGGACTGACCATTTGGAAACTCGGGCACTGCCCGAGGGCCCGGGGTCAGTAGGGGGCCCCCTGAGATGCCTCTGGTACCTTTTTCATAGGCTTTTTTGAGTTTGGGCAAGGACACAGGGGCCCCATGATCCCCTATTGCCCGGGGACACCATGAGTTGTCAGTCCGCCCCTCTGTCCCCTTTAGGGAGATTCACCCTCTCTATTTGACCGGTTTACTATTATCACCGAAAGTAAAAGAAAATTCCAAATTTAGTTTTGTGACCAGAACAGGAACAGAGGGGAAATCTTCCAAGGGGGACACTAGTTTTGATGACAGCCAGGGATTCCTTCACTTTGGATGGGTTTCCTTTCACTTCCTTTTTTGGCCATGGGATAGGAAATGAAAGGAAATCTCCCCAATGGGACACAGATGACCAAAATAAAACTGACAAGTGTTAAAACCCTCCTTTACCCTATTGGAAATTAAAAAAAAAAAGCTTTGCCTTTATTTCTACTTTAAGGGCTCTAAAGATGAGACCTCTGAAGTCCTGGGTCTATACCCTGCAGTGCCCATTATGAGGGGTCTCCACTTTTCTATTTTATACTATGGAAAATGTAACAGAAGGAGCAGGAACACCCATAAAATAAATATACGAGGCCAGGGGCTGATTCATGCAACAAGGCTCAACCCATAACAACAATATCACCCTTGGGTGGACTGACCTTATGGGTTATGGCATCTTCAGTCATTTCTACAGGCTTTACTCATCTGTTTATGTCTCCTATGTACTTAAAATTGGTCTAAAATGTGTAATTTACTTATCTGCAGCATGTCACCCAGAGAATGAGCCACCTAGGGAGGCACTGCTTGCCTTCTGCAAGGTAAGACCCTCTGTCACTATTTTCTGTCTATTACCTGCATGCTTGTAATTAAGAAAAAAGTCTAAGAGACTCATACAGAACTATGACCCTGCTGAGGCCCAGCTTAGTCCCAGATCCAGTACTGGTTGCCTATCTTGTCCTCCATAGCCACCATACTTTAATGTTTTTAGAACTGAATTGCTGACTTGTATACAGTACATACAGTCCCAGTATGCAGATGTTTTAGCTTCGAGGGCCGAAAGGGCAGTGAGCGCCCAGAGACGAATGCTCGTAACGCGGACTGCTTGCAGCGAGGTTGGACAGTGCACCTCTGAAACCTGTCGACACCTAAACACAGAAGCCTCATACACTGGGGCTAATCACCAAGTTTGCATGAGGTCTAAAGTCTAGTTCTACATTTGCAGTCACATTTGTGAAACCCCCACTATATGTTTACTATGGGTTCCCAATGACAAAGCAAATCTAAAACCCTTGTTTAAAACAAAAAATAAATCTTACTATTTTTTAGATGTTTGTTTGGTCTTTGGGCAGACTGCAAGCTATTCTGAACAATTTTAGCCCTTTTGCTGCCAGAACCGTTTTTGCATTTTTTTGAACAAGTTTACAAAATCATTTTAGGCCTGAAGATTACACAAAACCTCCAAACATTATACATTTTTTGAAAGCAGACACCCTAAAGAATGAAATAGGGGTAGTTCAAATTCTTTATGTCGCACAATATTACCACAAAGGTCTAGGAAATGCAAAATTTCCAAGTGAGAGGACACTCTGATGGGATCAGTCCATGTGAGAGTACATTCCGATGGGATCAGTCCATGTGAGAGGACACTCCGATGGGATCAGTCCACGTGAGAGGACACTCCGATGGGATCAGTCCATGTAAGGGGGCACTCCGATGGGATCAGTCCATGTGAGGGGACACTCCGATGGGATCGGTCCATGTGAGAGGACACTCCGATGGGATCAGTCCATGTGAGGGGGCACTCCGATGGGATCAGTCCATGTAAAGGGGCACTCCGATGAGAACAGTCCATGCAGAGGCGCAAACCGATGGGAACAATGCATGTAAGGGGGCACTCCGATGGGATGAGTCCATGTAAAAAGGCACTCCAATCGAAACAGTCCATGTAAGGGGGCACTCCGATGGGATCAGTCCATGTGAGGGGGCACTCCGATGGGATCAGTCCATGTGAAGGGGCACTCCGATGCGATCAGTCCATGTAAGGGGCCACTCCGATGGGATCAGTCCATGTGAGAGGACACTCCGATGGGATCAGTCCATGTGAGAGGACACTCCGATGGGATCAGTCCATTAGAGGGGGCACTCCGATGGGATCAGTCCATGTAAGGGGACACTCTGATGGGATCAGTCCATGTGAGGGGGCACTCCGAAGAGAACAGTCCATGCAGAGGCGCAAACCGATGGGAACAATGCATGTAAGGGGGCACTCCGATGGGATCAGTCCATGCGAGGGGGCACTCCGATGGGATCAGTCCATGTAAGGGGGCACTCTGATGGGATCAGTCCATGTAAGGGGGCACTCTGATGGGATCAGTCCATGTAAGGGGACACTGATGGGATCAGTCCATGTGAGAGGACATTCCGATGGGATCAGTCCATGTAAGGGGGCACTCTGATGGGAACAATCCATGTAAGGGGACACTCTGATGGGATCAGTTCATGTAAGGGGGCACTCTGATGGGATCAGTTCATGTAAGGGGGCACTCTGATGTGATCAGTTCATGTAAGGGGGCACTCTGATGGGATCAGTTCATGTAAGGGGACACTCTGATGGGATCAGTTCATGTAAGGGGGCACTCTGATGTGATCAGTTCATGTAAGGGGGCACTCTGATGGGATCAGTTCATGTAAGGGGACACTCTGATGGGATCAGTCCATGTGAGAGTACATTCCGATGGGATCAGTCCATGTGAGAGGACACTCCGATGGGATCAGTCCACGTGAGAGGACACTCCGATGGGATCAGTCCATGTAAGGGGGCACTCCGATGGGATCAGTCCATGTGAGGGGACACTCCGATGGGATCGGTCCATGTGAGAGGACACTCCGATGGGATCAGTCCATGTGAGGGGGCACTCCGATGGGATCAGTCCATGTAAAGGGGCACTCCGATGAGAACAGTCCATGCAGAGGCGCAAACCGATGGGAACAATGCATGTAAGGGGGCACTCCGATGGAATGAGTCCATGTAAAAAGGCACTCCAATCGAAACAGTCCATGTAAGGGGGCACTCCGATGGGATCAGTCCATGTGAGGGGGCACTCCGATGGGATCAGTCCATGTGAAGGGGCACTCCGATGCGATCAGTCCATGTAAGGGGCCACTCCGATGTGATCAGTCCATGTGAGAGGACACTCCGATGGGATCAGTCCATGTGAGAGGACACTCCGATGGGATCAGTCCATGAGAGGGGGCACTCCGATGGGATCAGTCCATGTAAGGGGACATTCTGATGGGATCAGTCCATGTGAGGGGGCACTCCGAAGAGAACAGTCCATGCAGAGGCGCAAACTGATGGGAACAATGCATGTAAGGGGGCACTCCGATGGGATCAGTCCATGCGAGGGGGCCACTCCGATGGGATCAGTCCATGTAAGGGGGCACTCTGATGGGATCAGTCCATGTAAGGGGGCACTCTGATGGGATCAGTCCATGTAAGGGGGCACTCTGATGGGATCAGTCCATGTAAGGGGACACTGATGGGATCAGTCCATGTGAGAGGACATTCCGATGGGATCAGTCCATGTAAGGGGGCACTCTGATGGGAACAGTCCATGTAAGGGGGCACTCTGATGGGATCAGTTCATGTAAGGGGGCACTCTGATGGGATCAGTTCATGTAAGGGGGCACTCTGATGTGATCAGTTCATGTAAGGGGGCACTCTGATGGGATCAGTTCATGTAAGGGGACACTCTGATGGGATCAGTTCATGTGAGAGGACATTCCGATGGGATCAGTCCATGTAAGGGGGCACTCTGAAGGGAACAGTCCATATAAGGGGACATTCCGATGGGATCAGTCCATGTAAGGGGACACTCCGATGGGATCAGTCCATGTAAGGGGACACTCCGATGGGATCAGTCCATGTAAGGGGACACTCCGATGGGATCAGTCCATGTAAGGGGACACTCTGATGGGATCAGTCCATGTAAGGGGACATTCCGATGGGATCAGTCCATGTTAGGGGGCACTCTGATGGGATCAGTCCATGTTAGGGGGCACTTTGATGGGATCAGTCCATGTGAGATGACACTCCGATGGGATCAGTCCATGTAAGGGGGCACTCCGATGGGATCAGTCCATGTAAGGGGGCACTCCGATGGGATCAGTCCATGTAAGGGGGCACTCCGATGGGATCAATCCATTTAAGGGGGCACTCCGATGAGAACAGTCCATGCAGAAGGGCAAACCGATAGGCACAGTGCATGTAAGGGGGCACTCCGATGGGATCAGTCCATGTAAGGGAGCACTCCGATGGGATCAATCCATGTAAGGGGGCACTCCGATGAGAACAGTCCATGCAGAAGGGCAAACCGATAGGCACAGTGCCTGTAAGGGGGCACTCCAAACTACAAAAAAATAATAATAAGCTAATGCAGTTTGATACAACAACAAAAACAACTTTCAGGAATCAAAACGATGAATGCGACTCTTTGGTTGTCAAGGCCATCCCTAAGGACCTCTGTATTTAGTACAGTACCCACCACTGGCCTACATTTTTCTTCCGTTTGTAGACAGAAATAGAGACAATCACTTTGTTGTACACATAAGAGATATTCTTGTCTAAGTAGCCATCCACAATGGTCAAGGTCAACATAAAGAAATTGACAATACAATTCACACCATGTCCAGAGATGAATCACACAGGAATGCGTGTTGCTTTCCTATGCGATTCACATACGGTTGTTCAGTGCTGTGCAATTTCATTCCCAATCATTCATTCCCGCACTGTAACCTGATCACATGTTACAAAAGTACCATGCAATCCAGTGTGGGAAAAGCACTTAGATTGCAACCTGCAGTTGGCGTGTCATTACATTTTTATTGACATGCACTATAGATCGCAAAAGCAGTGCGTTTTACATGAGGTTGAGTCACACAGGAATGCACAGTGAGTTCCTGTGCGATGCAGATGCTGGCATGGTGTGAACCAGCACTAAATGTACATAGAAAAGGAAACTAGAACAGTCATTCTGGACTAATGAGCATTTTTGAGCCTGGGTTCACATACATGCAGTGCGGTATATTGCATGTGATTCACACAGGAACCGCACTGCATTCCTGTGCAAATCACATACAATTTGTGTGCGGTGCGATTGGAGCCATACATTTTGTATGGCTCTAATCGCGCCGCACCAGAAAGGTGCAGGACCCTTTTTCTGGGTCCACAATAGAATCAGATCACATGAGTATTCACACCTATGCGATCCGATTCTGCACATTATAACACAAAAATCCTTTTGCGCTCTTATGAAGACAAAAACCAATTATATCTGGCATACACCAAATATTCTGCAGCTGCTAACATCCAATCCTATACCGAGCAGAGAATAATAACATACATGTAAATAAATGATGTAGCGCTTAAGCATAAATACAATATATTATAGTGATCACCAAGTGGGATAACTAAATGCTCATTACTGACATAGGCCTAAATGGTGAGGAAATCAGCATGTGCACAGCAAAATGTATAGAGTCCTTAATGCACACACAACACTGCAACCGATACACACAGGAAAGTCCAGTGATCCATGTCACATTCCTCTTAGGCATGCAAGATAGGGGAATGTGTATAAACCCACACACCCTCGAATGTGATCCAAGAATGGCTAGAATGGCCTCTCACCTCCAGCCTGCGACCCTGCAGGGCCACAGCGCATTGAGTAAAATACCACCACAAGGACTAGGGTGCACTCCTCTCGATACTGTATCTTGGGGATATATCTACAGCTTCCACCTCTCCTCTGATGTCCTTGCGGGCCAGTAAGCCAGATGAATCCCAGTTCAGATCCCCATAAAACAAAAAAACATATCCTCCATAGTGCAAACTGTTTATTCAAGTATTAAAAAGAAACAAAGAACACACTCACATGGGCATCTGGATAAGACTATGTCGAAGCTATGCCAAACTAAGCTGCAACCAAACAGTAAATGCCCCGAATACTGGAAACTGTATGCCAAACCCCCCAAAAAAAGAATCCTCATTGTGTATATTGATACCAACCCAGTACCACTTATAAAAAAACAATTTATTATTAAAACCTAAATGGTGTATAAAACACCATATATAGTATGTCATAATACTATGATCAGTCATTGAAACCCAAAATGAGATCAATAGGATATATCTAGGTCAAAAGTATATATATATAGTTCCAACCAACCATAAAAATGGCATTTACATATAAAACACATAAACAATAAAAAACTATAAAAAATAAAATATAAAATTAAAATATCAATAAAACTGATTGACCACCTTTAGGCGTATGCTCATCACCCCTCATATTTACAGATAATATACCAGAAAATATAATAGTACTCAAAATATACGAAAGGTCAAAATTACATGGATAATACAGATATAATGTCAACATTGAAACAATAAATAAATTCAAAAATCGCTGATAAAACAATTTAAATCAAATTCAATATTGAGTCCTTTCGGTACCTGTGTATCCATATTAAAAATCCACTTTGACTCTGTTTGACTCAATATCCTGACCTTGTGACTCCCTCTCCAGTGTCTACGGTATTTCTCCACTCCCCAAAAGGAGAGACTTGCCGGATCTTTATTATGATATTGCAAAAAATGTTTGGAGACACTGTGTTTCGGAAAACCTTTTCGGATGTTTTGGACATGTTCTTTAAGTCTGACCCACAATGGCCTTTTTGTCCGTCCTACGTATTGGAGGCCGCAACCGCATTGCAACACGTATACCACCCCCTCCGTCCTACAGGATATAAAATCCTTAATCTGGAATTCTTTTTGGTTACTGGTGGAGATGAAGGACTTACGTCTGGGGTTAGGGACTTTGATAGCTCGACATGCGTAGCACGTTTTACAAGGGAAAAACCCCTTTTGATCCAAAAACGTACCTTTCTTGTTATTACTAGGTGGATCCAAAACATTATGTACTAATGTGGATCTCAATGTGGGTGCTTTCCTATATATAAATTTTGGGGCTGATGGTAACATTTTACACAATACAGGGTCAGTGAGTAGAATCGACCAGTGTTTTTTAAAAACATTCTCTATTTTCCTATAATTAACCGTAAAATCTAACACAATAGCCAATTGGTTATCAAATTCCGTGGTCTTTTGCTTGTCCACTAGAAGACGACTCCTATCCATATCACCTACTTCGGTGATTTTATTTTGTATAATATCTCGTTGGTATCCTTTATCCACAAACCTCTTTTCCATAATTTCAGCCTGCTTCATGTACTCTTCTTTTACAGTACAATTCCTCCTTAGTCTAATCAGCTGACCTTTTGGGATGTTCAGAAGCCATGGGGGGTAATGGCAACTATCCAATGGGATGTAACCATTACAATCTACTTTCTTAAAGAAAGTTTTTGTACACAACTTCCCCTCATGTGTATAAACACATAGGTCCAAAAAATTTATAGATAGCTGATTAACCTCCCATGAGAATTTGATATTCCGGTTATTACCATTCAGCTGATTAAGAAATGACAATAGGTCATCTTCTGTACCATCCCAGACGATAAAAACATCGTCGATGTATCTTTTGTACAGAATTAATTGTTGTGGGGATTGATGGTATACTGCCTCCTCCTCCCAGTGGGCCATAAAGAGATTGGCCACACTGGGAGCGAATCTAGCCCCCATAGCAACACCCCTGGTTTGCTTATAGAATACATTTTTATACCAAGAATAATTGTGAGATAGGCAATAGTCCAAACATTCTGTAATATATCTCCTCTGCGTCCAATTGAATTGACTAAACTCTCTTAGACCCCAATTGACTGAGTTGACTGCATCCTCATGGTTAATTATTGTATATAAGGCCGATACATCAGCACTCGCAAAAACCAATTGATTACTCCCCTTTATATTATCCAGCACCTGAATGAGATGCTTGGTATCTCTCAAACAGGCTTTAGTATTGCTGACTAAAGGTTGGAGGAAAAAATCCACATACTGTCCCATTCTTGACATTACGGAATCTATCCCATTCACTATGGGCCTCCCTGGTGGATTCTCCGAATCCTTATGAATCTTAGGTATCATATATATGACTGGTATTCTGCATACTTCTGGATTTAAATATTGTGCCTCTTTTTTATTTAATAGTTTCTTATCTTTTCCTTTTTTAATAAGCTTCATAAGGTCTTTTTTGTATACATTAGTCGGATTCTTAGGTAGGGCTAAGTAAGTGGTCACATCACTTAGGTGCGTATCCATTTCTTTTTCGTAGTACTCTTTAGTCAGTATCACTATTCCCCCACCTTTATCCGCCGGCCTGATAATTATATAATTTCTCTTCTTTAGTCTATTAATGCCAATTGACAAGGCTCTATTTTGTGTTCCTTTCGTAAGTTTTAATTTCTTCATGTCCATATCTATCATTTTTTTAAAAACCTCAACCTGACTATTGCTATTCATCTGAGGGTTGAATAAAGATTTGTTTCTCAATCCTGAATGAACAATATCATTGGCAGGCACATTAGATATCGTATTTTTCGCTCCCGGTAATCCCGAGAAGAACTTTTTGATATTTAATTTTCTGGCATATCTAAGAGTGTCAACATAAATATTGAACCCATTACCTGTTTTAGGGGGTGCATATTTGAGTCCCTTATCTAGGACTAATAATTCCTCAGAAGCCCCAACAGAGGAGGGGATGTAGAGGAGGCCGCCAGATCCAAAAGAAAAAGAGAGTCATAGGAAAGGGAGTTTTTAATCTGAGTAAGATCAAATTGACCACTGAGGAATTATTAGTTTGGTATAATAATGTATTCTATAAGCAAACCAGGGGTGTTGCTATGGGGGCTAGATTCGCTCCCAGTGTGGCCAATCTCTTTATGGCCCACTGGGAGGAGGAGGCAGTATACCATCAATCCCCACAACAATTAATTCTGTACAAAAGATACATCGACGATGTTTTTATCGTCTGGGATGGTACAGAAGATGACCTATTGTCATTTCTTAATCAGCTGAATGGTAATATCAAATTCTCATGGGAGGTTAATCAGCTATCTATAAATTTTTTGGACCTATGTGTTTATACACATGAGGGGAAGTTGTGTACAAAAACTTTCTTTAAGAAAGTAGATTGTAATGGTTACATCCCATTGGATAGTTGCCATTACCCCCCATGGCTTCTGAACATCCCAAAAGGTCAGCTGATTAAACTAAGGAGGAATTGTACTGTAAAAGAAGAGTACATGAAGCAGGCTGAAATTATGGAAAAGAGGTTTGTGGATAAAGGATACCAACGAGATATTATACAAAATAAAATCACCGAAGTAGGTGATATGGATAGGAGTCGTCTTCTAGTGGACAAGCAAAAGACCACGGAATTTGATAACCAATTGGCTATTGTGTTAGATTTTACGGTTAATTATAGGAAAATAGAGAATGTTTTTAAAAAACACTGGTCGATTCTACTCACTGACCCTGTATTGTGTAAAATGTTACCATCAGCCCCAAAATTTATATATAGGAAAGCACCCACATTGAGACCCACATTAGTACATAATGTTTTGGATCCACCTAGTAATAACAAGAAAGGTACGTTTTTGGATCAAAAGGGGTTTTTCCCTTGTAAAACGTGCTACGCATGTCGAGCTATCAAAGTCCCTAACCCCAGACGTAAGTCCTTCATCTCCACCAGTAACCAAAAAAGAATTCCAGATTAAGGATTTTATATCCTGTAGGACGGAGGGGGTGGTATACGTGTTGCAATGCGGTTGCGGCCTCCAATACGTAGGACTGACAAAAAGGCCATTGTGGGTCAGACTTAGAGAACATGTCCAAAACATCCGAAAAGGTTTTCCGAAACACAGTGTCTCCAAACATTTTTTGCAATATCATAATAAAGATCCGGCAAGTCTCTCCTTTTGGGGAGTGGAGAAATACCGTAGACACTGGAGAGGGAGTCACAAGGTCAGGGTATTGAGTCAAACAGAGTCAAAGTGGATTTTTAATATGGATACACAGGTACCGAAAGGACTCAATATTGAATTTGATTTAAATTGTTTTATCAGCGATTTTTGAATTTATTTATTGTTTCAATGTTGACATTATATCTGTATTATCCATGTAATTTTGACCTTTCGTATATTTTGAGTACTATTATATTTTCTGGTATATTATCTGTAAATATGAGGGGTGATGAGCATACGCTTAAAGGTGGTCAATCAGTTTTATTGATATTTTAATTTTATATTTTATTTTTTATAGTTTTTTATTGTTTATGTGTTTTATATGTAAATGCCATTTTTATGGTTGGTTGGAACTATATATATATACTTTTGACCTAGATATATCCTATTGATCTCATTTTGGGTTTCAATGACTGATCATAGTATTATGACATACTATATATGGTGTTTTATACACCATTTAGGTTTTAATAATAAATTGTTTTTTTATAAGTGGTACTGGGTTGGTATCAATATACACAATGAGGATTCTTTTTTTGGGGGGTTTGGCATACAGTTTCCAGTATTCGGGGCATTTACTGTTTGGTTGCAGCTTAGTTTGGCATAGCTTCGACATAGTCTTATCCAGTCCCGGGTATTTTATGTCCTGGATCCTGTGTGTTGCGGTTGTTAACAACGGGCTACAGGAATATGGCCGCCGCGATCCCGCCCAATGGACTCTCATTGATGCTAATACAGACCTATTTAAGGAAGTGCGATAGGCCAATCACGTTAGTCCTGATGAAGTCACGAGGTCACGTGACGCAACGCGTCGACGGCTTGACGTGGTGACGCACTTCCGGCGTGGCGCCATCTTGGAACACCTTTTGAGGTCTATGCTTACACCCAGCATATGGGGAAAACGCTGGATGTGACTCTGCCCATGTGAGTGTGTTCTTCGTTTCTTTTTAATACTTGAATAAACAGTTTGCACTATGGAGGATATGTTTTTTTGTTTTATGGGGATCTGAGCTGGGATTCATCTGGCTTACTGGCCCGCAAGGACATCAGAGGAGAGGTGGAAGCTGTAGATATATCCCCAAGATACAGTATCGAGAGGAGTGCACCCTAGTCCTTGTGGTGGTATTTTACTCAATGCGCTGTGGCCCTGCAGGGTCGCAGGCTGGAGGTGAGAGGCCATTCTAGCCATTCTTGGATCACATTCGAGGGTGTGTGGGTTTATACACATTCCCCTATCTTGCATGCCTAAGAGGAATGTGACACGGATCACTGGACTTTCCTGTGTGTATCGGTTGCAGTGTTGTGTGTGCATTAAGGACTCTATACATTTTGCTGTGCACATGCTGATTTCCTCACCATTTAGGCCTATGTCAGTAATGAGCATTTAGTTATCCCACTTGGTGATCACGATTCTGCACATTGCACTGCGTTTTTCAGACCGCTTCCGGGCTGTTGTTAACATACACACACGCAGCGGTTCGCATGAACAGGGTGCGTTTCTGAAGCGGTGCGGAATTCTCACAGAAAACGCAGCAAATTCTGCACTGTATCAGTGTGAGCCAGGGTTCAGTGTCATTATTCACTGAGAAGGGAATCTGAATGTGACGTAAACAGCTGAGAATTTTCTGATTCAGTTTTTATTTTCCTTTAAAGAATTTCCTTTCAGTGCTGCAACTTGTACTCGGCCTCTTAGAAGGCGGAGGGGAGAACTGGAATCCAATGTGTACTGAACTATATATGACAACGTAGCCTTGTCTACAGGTCCATGTGTCAGTGGTCAGTGCAGCAAGATGCTCCCACACAGCTCAGTGCGCAATGTATTGCTGCTTGTGGTTACCTGTCTTATCTATGGAGTGTTGTGTTCAAAGGAAACTCACATTGACTGTAAGTATCACATTGCTGTCTTTATCATTCCTGATGGAAGCGTAAAGAAAAGAACAACTCATTTTTTTTTTCTTTATTTGAGTTTTCTAGGAATCACATTGTAAGGGACAATGTGAAAAGAGCAGTGACTTTTACTCAATTTTCTAAAATTTAGTGAGGTGAAATCAACGTTGGTTGTCAACTATAGCCATGAACAAATTTTTAAGGAATAAGATGGATAATTTGTCTTGAACAAACAAATTTCCACTTATGTGTAGTTTACATTTGATAAATGACATTCATTCCTAAATCAAATGATAAAGTTGTAGTAAACTCCGCTTGGTCAATTGTACCTACAGGTATGCTTATAATAAATCTTACCTGTAGGCAGGGGTGGACTGACAACTCATGGGGCCCCCGGGCAATGGGGGATCATGGGGCCCCTGTGTCCTTGCCCAAACTCAAGCCTCTGAAAAAGGTACCAGGGGCATCTCATGGGGCCCCCTGCTGACCCCGGGCCCTCGGGCAGTGCCCGACTTTCCAAATGGTCAGTCCTCCCCTGCCTGTAGGCACAATGAATTTCTCCTAAACATGCACTTTTAAATACTTCCCGTCCGGCCGTTTATATACATGGGCCGGACGGGAGCAGTGTAGGGGTGAGTTGCCGTTCATGAACGCCGCCCACCATTTTAGCCTGTGCACGCTCCCCGGGAGCGCGCGGCACCGCTATACTCTGGACACAGCGGAATACCGATCGCTGTACAGGACCTCTGTGTGAGGTCCAGATCATGTGATCACTGATTGGCCAATCAGTGGTCACATGAATAGTAGTTAGCAAGATGTCACTTCTGACATCATTGCTTACTACGTGTGAAATCTGTGAATGATCACAGAGGTCACATGGTACAAGGCTATTCACAACAGCCTTGTACCATGTGACAAGCTGTGACCAATCACAGCTCACACAGTATTTCTCAATGGCTGCAACTAATTTGGGTTATTTTGTTTTTTATTAAAAAGATAACTGAATAAATTTTGGCCAAGATTTATGAAAATCCCAGTGGTGAATAATTACTATCAAAATAAAGTTTTATCTGTCTCAAAACAATGCTAAAAAATTCATAAGGGTACAGTGTTGCTCGACCGCGCAATTGTCATTCAAGGTGTGACAGCACTGAAAGCTGACAATTGGCCTGGACAGGAAGGAAGTGAAAGTGTCCGGACTTGACGTGGTTAAGGAGATATTCACAATTTCTGCAGTTAATGACATCACCAGCGCATGAGCTCTGAACTGAGGGCACACTGAATGTGCTGTCAATCCAGGGTGCTGTGCCGCGATGGTGACTCCCGTGTGCATGTGCGGGTGTAACATCCTCATGGCTCAGCCATTCAAATGGCCGGCTGAAGATGGAAGCCCTGTCAGCAGTGACAGAGCACCGCTGGAGGGATCCCTTTTACAGGTAAGTCTGTCATAATGTGCTAGTACAGTATGTGGTACATACTAGCACATTATGCCTTTATCTTGCCGGGGGACTTTTTTTTTAATGATTTCTCTACCGCTGTAAAAGCAAATTAAATATTCATTTAAAGTGTTACTAAACCCAGAAGTGTAAAATCAGTCTGTATATGCAGTAAAGCATGCTTGTTATACTCACTGTGGAACCTAAGGGGTTAATCCTCTGCATTGTGTAAAAATGCTGTTTGAGCCTGACTTCTCTGCCCCTCCTCTTGTTGAAATAACCACCTGATACAGATTGAATCCATAGTCACATGCACATGCTCAGTTTGGTGTGTATTGCTAGAGGTTTTTTTTTTTTTTATCTTTAGAGAATGCATGTGATCAGCACAGGGCCAATCAGCACTGTCCAGACAGAGGGTCAGAACTTTCACATCCTCCTAGAGCAGAAAGAAAACTCCCACGTGCTTTAACTAGAGCTCTGCTGAAGTCACAAGACTGCTATATACTGCTGATAAGGAAATGTATTTAGCAGTTTTATATTTACTAAAATAATTGCATTTCCATGTTGTGTGTACTGTGGGAGACCAGATAAAGTGTTACTAAACCCAGGACCCTGCATTCCCTATAAGTAATAGACCACAAAGGGTGGTTCATGTGGAGACCTGTACATGCATAAACAGTGCCATGTCCTAATTCAAGAGCATTAATACCAAAAAATGGATAGAAGTCCTCACATGGACTTTTTAGGCACTCAGCACTTGCTGATAACTCAAACAATTTTATTGATACATAATTGGAAATCCACTAGTGTATGGCCAGCTTAACTAGAAAGGTTTGAAAGTGTTTATTCATAGGATACACAATGTTCCTAATAGAAGGCTCGTATACACAAGAGTTCACCTGACAGCCACAGGTTCTGTCTTTCTCCAGCTCTACCTGCAACAAGTATAATGAGCTCCCGGCAGGTGCATGAAGGGCTTGTTGAACCTTAAAGGGATTGTGCACACATTTGCTTGAAAACAGAAGCTGATACACAAGACAGAGCATTGCCAAAAGTAGTCATTGGGATCTTCAGGCTCCTTATGCTCCACTCTGTTTTTACAAAGAAGGAGATGGATGGGTGAGCTGTAATTCCCCATCTACCTGGGTCCTCTGGGGCTTTTACACTCAGATACGTAACCCTTGGTGTATGGTTCTTTTTGCTACAACCTAGAAAGTGTTCATTAACACCAGCTGTAGAAACATTGTTTGAAATTTATTTTGGTTAAATATATAAGTTAAGTGTATTTAAATATTTAACTTACCGTATTTTCCGGCGTATAAGACGACTTTTCAACCCCTGAAAATCTTCTGAAAAGTCGGGGGTCGGGGGCCAGCACTGGAAAGGCACACAGGCGACCAATCACCCGCGAGGAGGCGGAGCCGAGCGGCCCTGCGAAAATCGAGCGGCCGAACTGGAAGAAGGAGCAGCTGCTTCTCTCGCCCACTGACACTAACGATGGGGCACTATTCCTCCTCCACACTGACACCAACGATGAGGCACTGTTCCTCCCCCACTGACACCAATGATGAGGCACTGTTCTACCCCACTGACACCAATGATGAGGCGCTGTTCTCCCCCACTGACACCAACGATGAGGCACTGTTCCTCCCCCACTGACACCAACGATGAGGCGCTGTTCTCCCCACTGATACCAATGATGGGGCACTATTCCTCCTCCCCACTGACACCAATGATGGGGCACTATTCCTCCCACTGATACCAACGATGGAGCACTATTCTCCCCACTGATACCAATGATGGGGCACTTTTCCTCCCCCACTGACACCAATGATGGGGCACTATTCTCCCCACTGATACCAATGATGGGGCACTTTTCCTCCCCCACTGACACCAATGATGGGGCACTATTCTTCCCACTGATACCAACGATGGGGCACTATTCTCCCCACTGATACCAATGATGGGGAACTATTCCTTCCCCACTGACACCAATGATGGGGCACTATTCCTCCCACTGATACCAACGATGGGGCACTATTCTCCCCACTGATACCAACGATGGGGCACTATTCCTCCCCCACTGACACCAATGATGGGGCACTATTCCTCCCACTGATACCAACGATGGGGCACTATTCTCCCCACTGATACCAATGATGGGGCACTTTTCCTCCCCCACTGACACCAATGATGGGGCACTATTCCTCCCCCACTGACACCAACGATGGGGCACTATTCCTCCCACTGACACCAATGATGGGGCACTATTCCTCCCACTGATACCAACGATGGGGCACTATTCCTCCCACTGATACCAACGATGGGGCACTATTCCTCCCACTGATACCAACGATGGGGCACTATTCTCCCCCCCACTGACACCAACGATGGGGCACTATTCCTCCTCCCCACTGACACCAACGATGGGGCACTATTCTCCCCACTGACACCAATGATGGGGCACTATTCTCCCCACTGATACCAATGATGGGGCGCAATTCCTCCCACTGACACCAATGATGGGGCGCAATTCCTCCCACTGACACCAATGATGGGGCGCAATTCCTCCCACTGACACCAATGATGGGGCGCAATTCCTGCCACTGATACCAATCATGGGGCGCTATTCCTCCCACTGACACCAATGATGGGGCGCTATTCCTCCCACTGACACCAATGATGGGGCGCTATTCCTCCCACTGACACCAATGATGGGGTGCTATTCCTCCCACTGATACCAATGATGGGCCGCTATTCCTCCCACTGACACCAATGATGGAGCACTATTCCTCCCACTGACACCAATGATGGGACACTATTCCTCCCACTGACACTAATGATGGGACGCTATTCCTCCCACTGACACCAATGATGGGGCGCTATTCCTCCCACTGACACCAATGATGGGGCGCTATTCCTCCCACTGACACCAATGATGGGGTGCTATTCCTCCCACTGATACCAATGATGGGCCGCTATTCCTCCCACTGACACCAATGATGGAGCACTATTCCTCCTTTTTGGCTAGGACCAGGGCAATTTTGCTACAGGCCTCAGGGCCTGGTCTGTGCACAATTTGGCATGGCCACTTTTTTATTTTCTTTATTTATTTAATTTATTTACACTCCCACGTTTTGTCACTTTTTCTTACTTTTGTGTGTGTTTTCCACAGGATGGAGGGTGTGGGTCCTCAGGCCTGCCCTGAAGTCTAGGGGGAGGATGTGTGGCCTTTTGGTTCCTTCCTCCCCTGATCCCTAGGGGGTTTTCTCTTCGGGAGAGCCCCCTGACCAAGTACTGGGTGTCTAGCTTCAGCTGGACACAAGGAACGGTGGTCCACCAGGCCTTTTGGCCAGGAGGACCAAATGGGAACCTTGTCCCTGTCAGGAGCTTCGTGCCCCGGGGGATCAGGGTAGCGGTCCAGCCCCTTTAGGGGTAGGACAAAAGCACACCCCTAAGTGCACTTTTTCGTGTGGTGTTTTGCACTTGCACTTTTTTTGTGAACACTTACGGGTTTTTTTCGTTATAGTTGCACATTTGCAGACTTAAAAAAAAAAAAAAAGTGGTTAGGGATTAGAACACCTGTCAGGTTTTTACTGACATCTGTGCCTACATTAAGAGGGTTTACCCTTTCTATTTATCCTCATGTTTATGGTTATCACTGAAAGGGAAAGAGTTGTCCCCAGAACATAGTAGAGGGGCATATTTTAAAGGGGAAGCCAGTTCTGGTGGCAACCAGGGAATCCCTTAATTTTGGAGATATTTCTTTTCATTCCTGTTTTGGCTATGGGACAGGGAGTGAAGGGAAATCTCCCCAATTGGACAATGATGGCAAAACAATCTGAAAGGGATTATAACCCTCCCTTACCCTATCCAAAATGTATAAAAACAAATGTTTTGCCTTAATAACTTAGAGCCCCTCCCCCCGAAATGTAAGGTGCGTAGTATTGTGTTAATTGCGCTTGGAAACACAATCACTGGATATTTGTATCTTTGTTTTTATTTGTGCAGGTAGAAGCACCCTGTGGTTCCAGTGACGTGGGGTGCAGTTTCAGGATGGGGGGGCTGGAGAATGTGACCATGTGTTATGTTACACCTTAACCGCTTGCCGACCCGCCGCAGTGTTTTTACTGCGGCAGGGCGGCACCTGTGCGCACAGCACCGTCTTTTAACGTCGCTGTGCAAAACAGGTAGGGGGCGCACGCGAGGCGCGTGCCCGCCCTACCGATCGTCACCGGTGTCCGTCACCGGCTCCCGGCGGGTGCAGTAGTCACTGTGAGATAGCAGAACTGCAATGTAAACAATGCAGCCTTGCTATCTGTCAGTTCAGAGCACGCTGAACTTGAGAGAAGACTTTATCTCTGGGGATCAGCGTGTTCCTGTGAAGTACACACCCCCGCCCCCTAGTAAAACTCTCCCCCCACACAGTTAACCCTTTCTTTACCTAATAAAAGTTAACCCCTTCCTCCCCAGTGTTTTTTTTTTTGCACTGATCACTGTATTGGTGTCACTGATGATGTCAGTGACCCCAAGTCAGTTCCCCCCAGTGTCAAAATGTCCGCCGCAGTCCCGCCATAAGTCGCTGATCACTGTCATAAATCTCTGATCACCGCCATAAGTCGCTGATTACCGCCATTATTAGTATAATAAAAAAAAAAATCCCAGTATCTTTCCTGCCATTTGTAGATGCCATAACTTTCACGTAAACCAATTAATTTACACGTATTGGGATTTTTTTTTAAGCAAAGACATTTTGGCAGAAATTTATGACTAAATTTGATTTTACATTTTTTTTACTGAACATGTTTTATAGCAAAAAGTCCAAAATATTGTTTTTTTTCTCAAAATTGTCAGCCTTTTTCTTTTATAGCGCAAAAAATAAAAAATGCACAGGCAATCAAATACCACCGAAAGAAAGCTCAATTTGTGGGAAAAAAAGGATGTAAATTTCATTTATGTACCGTATTGCATGACCGCGCAATTGTCCGCTAAACTAGCACAGCTTTGTATAGCAACAAAATGGCGTAAATTGCAGTATCTATACCATAGTTTGTAGACGCTATAACCTTCACACAAAGCAATCAATATACACTTATTGGTTTTTTTTTTACCAAAAACATGTAGCAGAATACATTTTGGCCTAAATTTGTAACTAACTTTGAGTTTACTATATATTTTTTATAGCTGAAAGTAAAAAATATTGTTTTTCTTCAAAATTTTTGGTCTTTTTTTGTCTTATAGCGTGGAAAATAAAAAGCGCACAGGTGATCAAATACCACCGAAAGAAAGCTCTATTTGTGCGAAAAAAAGGACGTAAATTTTGTTTGGGTGCAGCATTGCATGACCGCGCAATTATGAGTTTAATTAGTGCAGCTCCGAGTAGCAAAAAGAGGCCTGGTCAGGAAGGGGGGTAAATCCTCAGGAGGGCAAGTGGTTAAATATAGTTGTAATATGAAATCTGGTGAGAAAGGTGAACGTAGCCTTTTAGGACTTTATTGAATCCTATTGCTTCCACTGATGTATGGCATATGTCTGCAGCAGCAGAGGGTTTTACACACAGTTTCCCAGGTGCTGTAGCATGTATCTTTAACAAGTCGAATTTCAGGTGGAAGCGATCTGGTGGATGTACAGCTGATGGATCACTTTCATGGGCCCCCGTTAATGCACCATCCAATTCCCCTACCACCTCCCACTATGTTTCCCGGGTTCCAGTTTTCCACCTTTGAACCTCTGACTCGCACTGCGTGATCTGCGCTTCATTGGCTTCAGTGAAGGGCAGGGGAGACATCAGGGATCTAATTGCCAGGTGTCTTTTGCAGGTAACCATCCCTAAATATTTTAAGATGATGAGAAAGATGACGGCATTGAGTGGTTATAAGAATGCGTATGAGTAACTGCTTTTGTATTGGTGGAATGGGAATGCTTTGTTAGTCTTTATTTTATGACCTGGCTGTGTTCTTTCTGTTCGCAGAATCGCTCCATAGACCATCGTGTTGATCTGTATTCTCTGCAGCTCTATTGCTGGGATTATTCTGATCTGTGCCAGTAGTAAGTAAGCTTTTATTTTTCATTTATTGCTGTATAAATACTTGTGTGTTGGCTATAGGCAATACATGGTACACAATCCTTCCATGTCCACATCTCCATTAGTCACTGGCATCCTCTGTGGGCTGTGGGTTCCGGCACAGTAATAAATGAGATGGATTTTAGATGAATCTTCAACAAAATCATTTTTTCTATTGTTTTTGCAAGTGGAAGTGTTAGGACATCTGTTGAGTTTCTATTGACATTTATCAAGGAAATTTCACTTAACCCACATAGGAAATGAGGAGAGTAAAGCAGGGTATATGCGTATTGAAATTCCTCCTGTCCAGCAGGAACTGCCCATATCTCAGTACGTGTGTATCCCTCACTTGTGTGCATGTGGGATTTGGGAAGTTGGTTTTTGGCTTTTGGTTTTCCTTTTGTTTGTTTGTTTTTTCCCATTAAACCAGCTGGTTGCTTAAAAAAAAAATGTGTGTACCCAGCTAACGTTTATACTATATGAAGGGCAAGAGAAAAAAAAATCACAGAGGTTCTAACACTTCCCCTTCTATGAATAAAGTTGTTTTATTTGCTGATGCGTACCTAGAGAGATTCCGTTCACTTCCTGTTCCTTTGAACATGTATTGTGGAGGAATCTCCCCTGCAGTGGGCACAGACAGAGATCCTAACTGCATCCCACCTTCTTTGGAAAAAAGGTTTTGGCAGGAGTAACACTTTTTCCTAGTTTAAAATAGTTAAATAGTAAAAAAAAATTCTGGTAAATGCCTTTTAACCACTTCAAGTCTGGACACTTTTACCCCCTTCCTGTCCAGGCCAATTTTAAGCTTTCAGTGCTATCACACTTTGAATGACAATTGCGCGGTCATGCAACACTGTACCCATATGAATTTTTTAGTTTTTTTTGAGACAAATAAAAATTTATTTTGGTGGTGTTTTTTCACCACTGGGATTTTTATTTTTTTTGCTATATAAATGAAAAAGTCCAAAAATTTTGAAAAAATAAATAATCTTTCTTCATTAATCTTGGCCAAAATGTATTCAGTTTTCTTTTTAGTAAAAAAAAAATAAAAATTATTATACCTTTTTAAAAAACATTTTTTACATTTTTATGTTATTTTTTTATATTTATTATGTATGTTTTTTTTGTTTTTTTTCAACATACTGTCACCCTAGCAGTAAAAAAAAAAATCTTCATCACCCTCCACAAATAGTACAAATAGTACAGTGTCACTATGGTGACACTGTACTACTTGTGGGGGGGGGGGGGGGGTGAAAAATTGAATTTTTTTTTTTTTTTTTACACGGATTGCTTTTACACCCATAAAGGCTGTAAAAGCAATCATTTCTACTCTTCTCTGGCTGCATTCTTGCAGCCATTGAGAAATACTGTGTGAGCTGTGATTGGTCACAGCTTGTCACATGGTACAAGGCTGTTGTGAATAGCCTTGTGCCATGTGACCTCTGTGATCATTCACAGATTTTACACATAGTAAGCAGTGATGTCAAAGTAAGCAATGATGTCAGAAGTGGCCAATCAGTGATCACATGATCGGGACCTCACACAGATGTCCCGTACAAAGATCGCGGTGCTGCGTGCACACAAGCAGGGAGCGGGGAGGACGTTTATAATCGGCCACCCACCCCTGCACTGCTCCCGTCTGGCCATTTATATACATGGGCCGGTACAGGAAGTGGTTAATTACCTTCCTTGTTCCTGTCCACCTCCCATATCCACACCAGTGAAAATCCCAGTACTTCCAGGTATAAAAACACATGGCTATACCCCCTGCCTTCCCACAAGGCATTATTTGCTATCATGAGCGAGTCACCATTCTCAAATCCTGTTACATGGAGGCAATCCTGGCAGACCTGGATTTGCATAGGGTCTGCAGTGCAAAACACAACGGCAAACTGGATCAGAGAGCCATCCTCTGTGTGACCTCCTGTAGGTGGTGGTGGGAAGGAGGTGCAGAGTGGCCCGGGTTTAAAATGACAGGCAAACTTCCCTGAAGGTGGTGGGTTGGCAGGGAGATGCTAGAGAGTATATAGAGGGTGTATGGAGCATGGAGGGAGATGCTAGAGAGTATATAGGGGTGTAGGTGGCACGAAGGGAGATACTAGAGGGGCTATAATCTGTGGGTGGCAGGCAGGGAGACTCTAAAGGGGCTACAGACTGTATGAAGGTTGCAGGGGAGATGCTAGAGGTACTGCAATGGTAAAATATTTACTGGGTATATCTGTCAAAAGACACAGGTAACGTTTGCCTTTTAACTCTTATTTTATTTGATAAAAAGTGGGATATTTCCAGTAACTGGAGTTGAAATCCCTGTAGTGCAGTCCATGGTTGAAGGTAGAACTGCCTCTTCTGCCTGTCCTTGGATTTTATTTGAAATACCAGAAGCAAAGCCTCTGGAGGTGTTTTCTACATCCTGGGATGTCTGGGGACATTTGACTTTTATCTAATCCCTCCAATGAATAACACATCTCTGCTGTAAAGTTGTATTTCTTTATTTTATTATCTATTATTACTTACTTTTTAAGGATCCCGTATGTCACCATATTTGTGAATTTTGCTTTTGCCTTTTTTGAGAAGCCCTCATCTCTAACTGTAACATCAAACGTGCGTTACAGCACTGACCTTTCTGTACAGGTAATAACCATTACTGTCCGGCTGACCTAGAATTTATACATATTATACACCAAAAACAGGCTATTATATTCTCACATGCCCACATCTGAATCACGCAGGAGCGTGCTGTGCTTTCCTTTGCAATTAAACCTAGATGCAAAACATACATCTTTTGCAATCTGCAGCGGGTGTCAATAGAAATTTAATGACACCCCAAGTGCCAGTCGCAAATGAAGTGCGTTTGCGCGCACCAGATTGCATGGTACGTTTGTACCATGTGATCTGGTTACAGTGGGGCTTATTTATTAAAGCTGGGGAGTGCAAAATCAGGCTCACTTCTGCATAAAAACCAGTCTGCTTCCAGGTTTTAATGCCAAACCTTAATTTAACAATCTGAGGTTAGAAGCTGATTGGTTTCTATGCAGAAGTGAGCCTGATTTTGCACTCCCAAGCTTTAGTAAATATACCCCAGTGTGGCACAGTGCAAGGCGACTTTAGCCCATTCACAATTCATGGCCTTGAATTCACACCGCACAGGAATGCAGAGCGCTTTCTTGTGCAATTCAGCTCTGGGCATGGTGTAAACCTGTCATTGTAAGAGTTGTAGAAAATAGGCAGCCCCATAAAATTTAAATCCAAAGCCTAATACCTAATATAACAGTAATCTATCTTTGTCAATAGAAGATATTCGTGATTGAATTTTTATTGTATCATCACAAGAGGGCAGAACTACTTCCTGTTATAATAGGAAGACACAGAAGTGGGAACTAAAAGTCTATCTATTTGTTTCCAGCAGGACAGTGATTACAGTGAACAGATTATTATTTTATTATTATTATTATTATTATACAGTATTTATAAAGCGCCGATAGTTCACTCAGCGCTGTACATTACAAAGGGGGACAGAACCTGTGACAGAACAATACCAATACGTTGCAAAACATGAGGGGATCGAGGGCCCTGCTCTTTCGAGCTTACAATCTAGAAGGGACGGGATAGTGGTACAGGAGGAGATAGCTGTGGGGGATGGAGTGGTAGGAAGAGTGGAGGAGGTCGGTCAAGTTAGCAGGGGGTAGGCTTCCCTGAAGAGATGGGTTTTCAGGGTGCGCCTAAAGGAGAGGAGGTGATAATCTGATGGGTTGGGGAAGGGAGTTCCAGAGGATGGGTGACACCCTGGAGAAGTCCTGGAGGCGGGCATGAGAGGAGGAGACCAGGGAACTAGAGAGAAGGAGGTCTTGTGAGGAGCGGAGTGTGCGTGCTGGGCGGTACTTGGATATTAGGTCGGTGATGTAGTTCGGGGCAGTATGGTGGACAGCTTTGTACGTCAGTGTTAGGATTTTAAATTTGATCCGTTGCGCAATCGGAAGCCAGTGGAGGGATTGGCAGAGGGGGGTGGCGGAAACGGAGCGGTTGGAAAGGTGAATGAGTCTGGCAGCCGTATTCAGGATCGACTGAAGCGGGGATAGCCAGCGGCAAGGCAGGCCAGTGAGGAGGGAGTTGCAGTAGTCGAGTCGTGATATGATGAGGGAGTGGATGAGCTGTTTAGTGGTTTCTGGGGTTAGGAACGTGCGTATTTTGGCGATGTTGCGGAGGTGGAGTCTGCACGAGTTTGTTAAAGATTGGACTTGGGGCTGGAAGGATAGGTTGGAGTCCAGAATGACACCAAGTACAGTGGCCTGCAGGGCGGGTTTGATATTGGCGTTGTTGGATGTGATGGAGAAGTCAATGGGGGGTGGGGTTCGGGCGGGGGGGGAAGACAAGAAACTCGGTTTTGGAGAGATTCAGTTTAAGGAAGTGGAGTGACATCCAATCTGATATGTCGCTCAGTAGGTGTGTGATTCGGGCAGAGACCGAGGGGGTGAGGTGGGGGGTTGAGAGATAGATTTGTGTGTCGTCGGCATAGAAGGGGCCCAAGGACAGAGCCTTGAGGGACCCCAACAGAGAGGGGGAGTGAGGGGGAGGTGGTAGCATTATAGGTAACGCTGAAAGAGCGTTGTGACAGGTAGGATGAGAGCCAGGAGAGAGCAGAATCTCTGAGGCCGAGGGAGTGTAGTATTTTGAGGAGGAGGGGGTGGTCAACTGTGTCGAAGGCCGCAGAGAGGTCAAGGAGTAGGAGCACTGAATAGTGGCCATTAGCTTTGGTGGTTAGAAGGTCGTTGGAGAGTTTGAGTAAGGCGGTTTCGGTGGAGTGTAGGGGACGGAAGCCAGACTGTAGGGGATCGAGGAGGTTGTTGTCGTTGAGGTGAGAGCATAGGCGGGTGTAGACAAGGCGCTCGAGGAGTTTAGATGTAAGTGGGAGCAGGGAGATGGGTCTGAGGTTGTTCGGTTCATTGGGGTCCAGGGAGGGCTTTTTAAGTATGGGGGTGATGTGTGCATGCTTCAGTGGGGAGGGGAAAGTGCCGGAGGAGAGGGAGAGATTAAAGATGTGGGTGAGGGAGCGTAGGATGGAGGGGGAGGGAGGTCGTAGGAATTGTGAGGGGATAGGGTCGAGGGGGCAGGTGGTGAGGCGGGCATCAGAGAGGATCTTGGAGACTTCCTCGATGGTAGTAAGGTCAAAGGTGTGGATTGTTGGGGGAGCTTCAGTATGAGGAATGTAGGGTGGGGTGGAAATGGAGGTCAGAGCAGTGGTGGGGCCGTGGGAGAGGGGTGATGAGGGGGTAGCTGAGTGAGGGGGAACGGGGTTGGAGGGAGTTTGAGCAGTGACGAAGTCCCTGCGGGTAATGTCGAGGGGGAGGGGGGATGAGGGGGTAGCTGTGTGAGAGGGGACGGGTTGAGAGGGCGTGTGAGTTGTGGCAATGTCCTTGCGAATTGTGTCAATCTTGTTTTTGAAGTGATTGGCAATCTCAAGGGCGGTGAGTGAGGTGCTGGGTGGAGGTGGGGGTGGAGAGAGTAGAGAGTTGAAGGTGGAGAAGAGTCGGCGAGGATTGGAGGAGAGGGCCTTGATGAGGGTCAGGAAGTAGGCTTGTTTGGCAGCATGGAGGGAGGAGGTGTAGGTGTGGAAGGCAGATTTGTAGCGGGTGAAGGCTTGTTGAGATTTGGTTTTGCGCCATAGTCGCTTCAGGGCACGACTGTCGTTTGAGGGTTTTGGTGTGATCAGTCTGCCAGGGCTGGAGCGGTCGGGGTCTGATGTTGCGTGTGGTTAAAGGCGCTAGTGAGTCAAGGGCTGTTGAGAGCGCGTTCTTGTAGGCGGTCATAGCCAAGTCGGGGCAGGACAGGGGGAGGATGCGGTCGTGGAGTTGATCAGCTGCAGAGTGGAGGGAGGCAGGGTTAAGGTTGCGGAGGTCACGGCTGGTAGTAATGTGACATTTGGAGGGGTAGGCGTTGGAGGACGAGGAGATAGAGAAGGTAATCAGGTTGTGGTCAGAGAGAGGGAAGGGGTGTTAGTGAGGTTGTGGGGAGCGCAGCGGTTGGAGAAGACAAGATCAAGGATATTACCGTCAGAGTGGGTGGCGGATTGTATGCACTGTGCAAGTGCAAAGGAGGAGGTTAAGTGGAGGAGACGGGCTGTGTCCGGGTTGTCGAGGTTGACAGGGATGTTGAAATCCCCAAGGATGATGGTGGGTAGCTCAGAGGAGAGGAAGAAGGGTAGCCAAGAGGAGAAGTCATCCAGGAAGCGGGGTATGGATCCAGGAGGCCGGTATATCACAGCAATCTTCAGGGCGGTTGGGGAGAATAGTCGGACGCAGTGGGCCTCAAAGGAGAAGAAGGATAGGGAGGGGGGTTTGGGAGGACTCGGAAGGTGCTCAGCAGTGACAGGAGCAGACCAACCCCACCACCTTTACGACCGTTGGGCCTGGGTGAGTGGGTCCAGGTGAGACCTCCGTAGGAGAGTGCAGCAGGGGAGGTAGAGTCAGTGGGCTGGATCCAGGTTTCCGTAATCGCTAGGAGGATGAGGGAGCGGGAAGCAAAGAGGTCGTGGATGGCGGTAAGCTTGTTGCACACCGATCGGGCGTTCAGGAGTGCACATGAAAACGGGGGGAGATTTTAGGGAGCAGGGGGACAGATACTAAGTTGCGGGGGTTGCGGCGGGACGTGGAGGCGGGAGGGTGTTGTGCGGGTGAGGGAGGTGGTGGAGGGCCAGGATTCGGGGAGATGTCCCCCCGCGGTTATGAGGAGGAGAAGGGTGAGAAAGGTGGCATGGGTGCGGGATGTGCAGGAGCGTGAGAAACTGCTAGTGGAGGTGTTCGGGTCAGTGTGAGAGTGGAGTAATAGGAGGAGGTGGTGGGTGCCGTAGAGGGGTGAAGGAAGCAGTGAAGACACAATATAAAATTGTTTGGGAGGGGCAGAGGGATATAGTGAATAGATTTTGGGAATGGAGGAGAGGAAAATGAGAAGGAGGAGTGGAAGAGGCATTTTGGGGAGGTGATGAGAGCAATAGTAGGGAGATGATAGCAATGAGGGGGAGATGTACAAGTTTTGGGGTGGAGCAGAGGGGTAAAGAAATGAGATTTGGGAACAGAGGATAGTAATATGGAAAGGAGTAGAGGGGATGTATTGTATAAAAGGTACTCGGAGTGGGTCTCAGGTATGTAAGAGATGTTTCCCAGGGTGTTTGCTTGCAGTCTGTCCAGCATGCAGTAGAGTTTCCTGCTGTTTTTGTGTCTTCCTGCTGCTTAAGTTCTCCTGCTTTAGTTCAACTGCTGTGTTTAACTGCTTCGCACTCGTTCAAAGCCGCACTCAATCATAAGCAGCACCCCCATCAGTGATCTCCCCCCATGAGCTGATCTAAATTTATAGGGAGATGCTCAAATGAGCATTCAACTCCGCCCTAATTAGAAGCTGATAAGGCTCACATGAATAGTGGGGGATGTTTCTTAGGAACCAGGCTACAGTTGTAAACCTGAGTGCACCTAGGAGGTGAGGACTGGTCAACATATACACAAATATAAATACACCATTTGTTCAGAATTTAACAGGAGTCAATGCGTTTTTCTGGTTAAGAGCGGAGGTAGGAGATAGATGCAGTTACCTGTGAAAGTAGAGAAGGCATAATTAAAGTGCTGTGTTTAACTGCTTCGCACTCATTCAAAGCCGCACTCAATCATAAGCAGCACCCCCATCAGAGACTTGCCCCCCATCAGATAAACAGCGCAATGTTAAAAATATTAAATGTTTAAGTCCCCATAAAACCTTTTTATTTTTAAAATATTCCTAATATCCACCTCTGATTTAAATAAGCTTTTGGTTCAATTTGTTTTCAATATCTGGACAAGTAGATTGTCATGAGGGACAAGTAGATTGGGACACCGATTTAGTCCCTTGGACAAGTAGGTTTTTCAAAAAATGTCCACACCCCTGGAATATGTCCCATAGGAAATCATGTTAAATGGACTGCTGTGCATTTCTGCACAAAGCAAAACACTTAGGTGTGAACCTAGACTAAAGGGTTAAAAACAGGGTGAGGAAGCAACAATGCTGCCTGCTTTAACCCCATTTGCTGTACTGGTCAAGGTTGCAGGGCAATTGCAGAGCAGCCTCATTCACTTGAATGGGTCATGCTTGACAGATGCTACACCCACCAACCATGACCACTTATAACTCCTGCTGCCACATGTGCACACCCCTTGCCATTGCCGCTAAAGGGGGTGCAGTTAGGGCAGGGGGAAAAAAGATAAAAAACAAAAAAAACACTACACCCCAACTGCAGGTTTTCAACTACAAATTTAAATGGACCTTTATCGTTCTGGGCACCCTAGAAGGCTGCTTTCACACTGATGTGCTGTGGTTTACATGCACTGCGGTGCAAAGCATCTGTAACTTTCCTGGGTTAACTGCACTTTTCTATAAACTTCTATTATATCTTGCAGGTCTGGTGTGCTTTCTGAAATCCTGCATTCAGGAGTTTTGGTGTGCTTTCAGAAAGTAGGATTGAATAAAAGTATGTGGCCAAGTGCAGCAAACCCACAGGCAAGCTGCAGGTCCACTGCACCAGTGTGGGTAAACTGCAGTGCATCAGTACAGAAGCAACCCTATACTATTATGCCCAGTATATTGCTTCACAGTGACTTCAAGATCTCTTTCCTGCTGCTGACACCACTCTGGAGACAGCTGGCCAGGGTAAGAGGTGGAGTGCATTTGGTATCACTTCACATTGGACAGAAGCCAGCACACAGGCGGCATTGGCTTATGCAGCTCTGGATCCCTACTACAGCTCCAACTCCACAAGTAGCCCCTCTGCATTGCACTCTGTAAGCAAGTCCAGACTGCCATCTTCCAGTCACCTGGCCGCGATCTATGGGTTGCTGATCCCCAGGTTAATGCATGAGAATAGTGGTGTACCACATTGCAGCCAAATACAAAAAACAAGCTTACACTCTACTCGACTCATTAACAACTTAAACTCCGGAAGATTTTACATCCTGCATGACTAAGCCATTTGATGCTATACTGAATGACACGTTACTGTAACTGGTAAATGCACGGTCAACAACGCTCAGCCCAAGAGAAATTTATATACAATTTTTTGTAAACAAATATTTTTTAGTGGCATTCAATCACCACTGCGTTTTTTTTTTGCAATATAAATCAAAAGACCAAAAGTTTATTTTTTTCCCTTTCTGCTATTATATGCATATCCAATGAAAATAGTAAAAAAAAAAAAAAAAAAAAAGATAACTTTTGGCCAAAATGTATTGTGCTACATGTCTGATGGAAAAGTGTATATTGATAGATTGTAGGTGCTATAACTTTTAAGCAAACCTAGGTTACATATACACACTAACATTTTTATTTATTTTTGTTCCAATGGCAGTGATCAGCAACTTGGGGATTGCAATAGTGTGGCAATCTTGACACTGACACTGGGGGGAACTGACCAACTGCCACTGACATTAATACAGTGATATTATACACTGTCACTGTACTAATGACACTGGATGGAAGGGGGAGGGGTTACCATCTAGGGCGATCAAGGGGTGTGCCCAACTATGTGTAACGTGTGCTTCTTTTACTACTAGATCTCCAAGTTTCTCATCCTGGATGAGAAACAGATAGATCCCTCTGTTGATAGTCAACACAGTTCTGGGCTGTGATTGTACACTGGTGATCAGCAGGTCCCAGCTGGGATTTGCTCACAGGCTCCCGCTGTGTAAAATCACAGAGGGTGCTGGCCAGGGGATGCCATGCACATGCCCAAAACTCAGAAGTAGGCAGCGATGTACGGTTATGTTGCTTTGCCTACAGTGGCTGCCTGTCTGCAGTACATTATGGGTGGGCACCAAGTGGTTAACTGAGGCCAAGTAGGATTGTAGACAAGTTGTCTACAAAGAAAGGTCGATGAAATACCCTTTGGCATGGTTAAAATTGTAAATCCGAACCATTTAGGCAGACCTGTGATACCAGCCTCTTCATTACAGCTACATTATTCTCACCTGCTTATATATGCAGTGGGGCAAAAAAGTAGTCAGCCACCAATTGAGCAAGTTCTCCCACTTAAAAAGATGAGAGAGGCCTGTAATTGGCATCATAGGTAGACCTCAACTATGAGAGACAAAATGAGTAAAACAAAATCCAGACAATCACATTGGCTGATTTGGAAAGAAATTATTTGCAAATTATGGTGGAAAATAAGTATTTGGTCACCTACAAACAAGATTTCTGGCTCACACAGACCTGTACCTTCTTCTTTAAGAGGCTCCTCTGTCCTGCACTCATTACCTGTATCAATGGCACCTGTTTGAACTTGTTATCAGTATAAAAGACACCTGTCCACAACCTCAAACAGTCACACTCCAAACTCCACTATGGTGAAGACCAAAGAGCTGTCGAAGGACACCAGAAACAAAATTGTAGACCTGCACCAGGCTGGGAAGACTGAATCTGCAATAGGCAAGCAGCTTGGTGTGAACAAATCAACTGTGGGAGCAATAATTAGAAAATTAAAGAGATACAAGACCACTGATAATCTCCCTCGATCTGGGGCTCCACGCTAGATCTCACCCCGTGGGGTCAAAATGATCACAAGAACGGTGAGCAAAAATCCCAGGACCACACAGAGGGACCTAGTGAATGACCTGCAGAGAGCTGGGACCAACGTAACAAAGGCTACCATCAGTAACACACTACGTTGTCAGGGACTCAGATCCTGCAGTGCCAGACGTGTCCCCCTGCTTAAGCCAGTACATGTCCGGGCCCGTCTGAAGTTTGCTAGAGAGCATTTGGATGATCCAGAAGAGGATTGGGAGAATATCATATGGTCAGATGAAACCAAAATAGAACTGTTTGGTAGAAACACAACTCGTCGTGTTTGGAGGAGAGTGAATGCCGAGTTGCATCCAAAGAACACCATACCTACTGTGAAGCATGGGGGTGGCAACATCATGCTTTGGGGCTGTTTCTCCGCAAAGGGACCAGGACGACTGATCCATGTACAGGGCAGAAAGAATGGGGCCATGTATCGTGAGATTTTGAGTGCAAACCTCCTTCCATCAGCAAGGGCATTGAAGATGAAACGTGGCTGAGTCTTCCAACATGACAATGATCCCAAACATACCGCCAGGGCAACGAAGGAGTGGCTTCGTAAGAAGCATTTCAAAGTCCTGGAGTGGCCTAGCCAGTCTGCAGATCTCAACCCCCTAGAAAACCTTTGGAGGGAGTTGAAAGTCCGTGTTGCCCAGCGACAGCCCCAAAACATCACTGCTCTAGAGGAGATCTGCATGAAGGAATGGGCCAACATACCAGCAACAATGTGTGCCAACCTTGTGAAGACTTACAGGAAACGTTTGACCTCTGTCATTGCCAACAAAGGATATATAACAAAGTATTGAGATGAACTTTTGATATTGACCAAATACTTATTTTCCACCATAATTTGCAAATAAATTCTTTCCAAATCAGCCAATGAGATTGTCTGGATTTTTTTTTCTCATTTTGTCTCTCATAGTTGAGGTCTACCTATGATGCCAATTACAGGCCTCTCTCATCTTTTTACGTGGGAGAACTTGCACACTTGGTGGCTAAATACTTTTTTGCCCCACTGTAAATCCATCTTATGCACAGGAGACCAGTATCTTCTATGACCTTTACTGTACACAATAGAATTTCAGAAAGACAGATAGGGTATGACCAGAACCCCGATTGTTCTCCAATATATTTAAAAGAAGCTGGCGTAGGTCTCTAGATGCATTGGCATTACCAACAGTCCCAAAAAGTCCTTGCTAGCCTGTAGTCCAAGCAGGCCAAATAATGGAATATTGCAGTCAGTAGAAAATGTAAGCGCTTTATAAGCACTAGTAACATTAAACTGTATAATCAAAAGAAAGCCTGGAGACTGCCTCTAAAGGAATGAAGATATTCTCACATATTAACATGATATACATGTATAGAGAACCATGCCACAGCTGAATATATTCAAGAAACAGAATTCAAAGATCATTTTACTACACATATACAGTTGTGTTCAAAATAATAGCAGTGTGTTGAAAAAAGTGAATAAAGCTCAACATCCTTCTAATAGCTTTTATTTCCATACAAACAAATGCATTGGGAACACAACACATTCAAAATCAAATCAAAACATGAAGAAAAATATATCAAATTTTTGTTGTTCCGCTTAAAAAAAATTGAAGAAAAGTGAATATTAGACGGTTCAAAAAAATAGCAGTGTTTGTATTCTTCTTTACAAGCTCAAACATTCACTATATAAACTGAAAAATGTTTGAAGATTTTGCTTTCCTTTGAATCACTTAATGAATATTTAGTTGTATAAGCACTGTTTCTGAGAACTGCTGTACATCTGTGTTGCATGGAGTCAACCAACTTCTGGCACCTGTGATCAGGTATTCCAGCCCAGGATGATTGGACTACATTCCACAGTTCTTCTCTATTTCTTGGTTTTGCCTCAGAAACTGCATTTTTGATGTCACCCCACAAGTTTTCTATTGGATTAAGATCCGGGGATTGGGCTGGCCACTCCATAACATCAATCTTGTTGGTCTGGAACCAAGATGTTGCACGTTTACTGGTGTGTTTGGGGTCGTTGTCTTGTTGGAACACCCATTTCAAGGGCATTTCCTCTTCAGCATAAAGCAGCATGACCTCTTCAAGTATTCTGATGTATTCACACTAACCCATGATCCCTGGTATGCGATAAATAGGCCCAACACCGTAGTATGAGAAACATCCCCATATCATGATGCTTGCACAACCATGCTTCACTGTCTTCACAGTGTACTGTGGCTTGAATTCAGTGATTCAGTGTTTGGGGGTCGTCTGACAAACGGTCTCCGGCCACTAGACCCAAAAAGAACAATCTTACTTTCATCAGTCCACAAAATGTTGCGCCATTTCTCTTTAGGCCAGTCTATGTGCTCTTTGGCAAATTGTAACCTCTTCAGCACATATCTTTTTTTCAACAGTGGGACTTTGCGGGGGCTTCTTGCAGATAGCTTGGCTTCACATGGCGTCTTCTAATTGTAACAGTACTCACAGGGAACTTTACACCTTCTTTGATCTTCCTGGAGCTGATTGTTGGCTGAGTCCTTGCCATTTTGGCTATTCTTCTATCCATTCGAATGGTAGTTTTTCGCTTTCTTCCACGTCTTTCAGGTTTTGGTTGCCATTTTAAAGCATTTGCGATCATTTTAGCTGAGCAGCCTATCATTTTCTGCACTTCTTTATATGTTTTCCCCTATCCAATCAACTTTTTAATCAAGGTACGCTGTTCTTCTGAACAATGTCTGGAACGACCCATTTTCCTCAGAATTTCAGAGAGAAATGCACTGTAAACAGCATGTACAACATTTGCTGCCTTCCTTCCTTAAATAAGGGCAATAATTGCCACCTGTTTTTCAAAGAATGAATGACCTCACTAATAGAACTCCACAGTGCTATGATTTTGAACCAAAAACAGTGATTGATCAGGTTAGCAATGTCTGACTGCTATTATTTTGAACACAACTGTATGTATTTTGTAGTGCACTGTATTAAATTCTTGTGCAATTCTAAAGTCTGCTACCACACACTGGCAGTAATAAATGGGCAACTCAATGCAATAAAACGCGAGTAAATCCATTTAATCTCATTAAAGTGGTAGTGAACTTGGTTTTTTTTTAACTTTTACCTACAGGTAAGCTTATAAGCCTTCCCTGTAGATGAAATGATATGTCCTAAACGTGCACTGTTTAGAAGATATCCATTTTTAAAGCCGACGCATGCGCTCTGAACGGCATACCCATGCCAATCCTTCGGAGTACTGTGCCGTAGCCCGGGACTCCCACACGCATGAGTGACACCATCATGGCCCGGCCTATCAGACGGAACCTGGAAAGGAAGACCAGGTGAAGACAGAAGCCTCTGCAGCAGTGACAGTGCCCCACCGGAGGGCTTAGTTTTAAGATAAGCTTTACATAATGTGCTAGTATGCAGTGCATATTATGACATTAACTTGCAGGGATCACTTTTCTCCTGCGGTTTACTAACACTTTAAAATGTGCAAATTCTTTTGCAGGCAGTCAAAGACAGCATGGATCTACTTACCCTTTACTAGCACCATCTTTTGAAGTTGGAAGACGGATGTCTTTGGCATTTTCAAAAATCTCTTGCAATTCCTCTGAAGTTGTGCTATAGGGGATGTTCTTAACAAACAGAGTTCGTGCATCTCTCTCTAAGATTAGAAGCGAGTCTTATGAAGTTACACACATTTCATTTAAGTATTAAAAATATTTTCATTAAAATTAAAATTTTGTTCAGATAACCCATCTGGAAAAATAAGCAGCTCCAGGACCACCACCTTGGAGTTCTGCTAGATTCAGTTTAGACCAGCCCCACTTTGAAAATTCAACGATTTTCACTGCAAAATATAATGCAGGTATAGCTCTAGAAAACTACTGAAATGCAACGTTTATTTAAACTCACAGAACAAACCTTTTGTGAAGGGCTAACTGAACACATCAGGCCTACATTTCTACGACTTTGGAACATGCACCACGACGAAGCTACTATTGTCTTCCTCTAGTACTGCAAACTTTACCTATGAGGAAACTGAAGCTATTGTTGAAACAAGGATGCAAATATAGGCTTGACTGAACCCCAACCTTCCTTATCTGCTCACTTTATTAAAACTGGTGAGTAAGTATTAAAAACAGTGTGTCAGCATAACAACCAGGCTGCCAACATCTTTTTGGTCCCCCCAATAACAGCATCACTATAAAGGGAACAAAGAGTGAGCAGTAATTGACTTTAATTTACAGAGAGTTTCACAATCCATGCCTTAAAGTCAATTAGAATGCAAAAGATACACAGGACCTATTCTTGCTATTAGGCTAGATGTGTACATTTAATATATAATCATATTATGAAAATGTAAAAACTAGCCAACGGATCAATTTAAAAACAAAAGTACTATATGGGAGGACAAACAGATCCTATCTTATGTTCTCTGCATTTTTTGTTTTCTCTGCAGGAGTGTTTGCCTTCTCTACTTTCATCGCAAAACAAAGAACCTTCTTTCCATTTAATTTCAGGGCTTTTTCCACTTCCTCCGCAGTAGCAAACTCCACATAGCCAAACCTCCTGCAGTAGAGATGGAAAAGTGAAGGAGCTGCAGCACAACAAACAAACAAGAGATCCCTGTGCTCAAATCCCAACCGCTAGTGCATGCATTTATCTATCAGGTGCTAAAGGGGTGTAACCACATATTAACACTAGAAATTCTGAGGACCCTCTGCACACTGGTATATACCCTTTCCAGCAGACTATGCAATAAATAGGGATATTTAGTTCACACATTGCAATACATGCTTAAGCTGGCCAACTGCGTCAAAGTAATCCCTCTATGGCCAGTCCTACTCTGCTCTGCCTACGCAAATGTTACTGTGGACACAATGCTAGCATAGGGGAAAAGACACAATGGGGGGAGCTACAAGGTTCAGGTCTGGCTACTGACCCACAATACAACAAACAAGATCTACCTGTGCTGAAATCCCAATAGCTAGTACATGCATTTATCCATCAGGTGCTAAAGGGGTGTAATTAATATTAATATGTGGTTACATCCCTTTTAGCACCTGATGGATAAATGCATGTACAAGCTATTGGGATTTAAGCACAGGTATATATATTTTTGGAAAGGGTCAGGGACATTTTTTTTTAACACAAAGTTGAGTTTTCGGTTCTATAGTCTTCAATGGAGACAATGCGGAAAAGCATGTAGTGCATTTTTTTTAATGCATTTTTTTGGTTTAATCTTCCTAGCAACTAGAAAAAAACCGTATGTACAAAAACACACCGCAAAAAGCACTGCAGAAACGCAAACTGCATAGGTGTGAACCTAGCCGTAGACCCAGCAGAAGCATGCAGTTGCAGAGCAAGTGAAGGAGCTGCAGCACAGGGCGCCTATTCAGCACGTTATCTTAACCATTTCAATACCGTGCAATTTTACACCTTCCTGCCCAGGCCAGTTTTCAGGTTTCAGCGCTCTCACACTTTGAATGACAATTGTGCGGTCATACAACATTGTACCCAAACTAAAATTTTATCATTTTCTTCACACAACTAGAGCTTTCTTTTGGTGGTATTTAATCACCGTCAGGGTTTTTATTTTTTGCTAAATTAACAAAAAAAAAACAAAAATTTTTTAAAAAAAAAACATTTTTCTTTGTTTCTGTTATAAAAGTTTACAAATAAATAATTGTTCTTCATAAATTTAGGCCGAGATGTATTCTGCTACATGTCTTTGGTGAAAATAACCCAAATTAGGATGTATTTTTTAGTTTGTAGGAAAGTTATAGAGTTCACAATCTATGGTATAGATCTGAAAATTGATCAATCCTGAAGTACTGACAGCCAATCTAATTTCTTGAGGTCCAAGAATGTCAGAACAGTACAGATATCCCACAAATGACCCCTTTTTGCAGAGTAGACAGTCCGACGTACTTCATAAGAGGCATGGCGAGTTTTTTGAAGTTGTATTTTTATGTCATAATTTTTTGGAAAATGAAAAAATTAAAACAATTATTTTCACTATTTTTTTTTTTACATACTGTCACCAGTGCAGTACAGCGTCATCATATAACTGGCATGACGGTGAACAGCGACACTGACTGGTGAGAGTATGAAAAAAAAATATATATATATTTTTTTTTTTTTTTTATTATATTTAATTTTTTATTACATTTTTTTTATTTTTTTTAAGATTTTTTTTCCATATTTTACTATGACCAAAGTAGTACAATGTTACCATAGTAACACTGTACTACTTTGGGGAAGTAATCAGTATTTTTTTTTTTTTTTACACAATTTGCTTATAGCAAAGAATTACTTTGCTATAAGCAAGCATTTACCTGAATGAAATCGATTCATTCAGTTTTTTTTTTTTTTTTGTGCTTAGCTGTGATTTGGTCACAGCTAATCACATGACATGTGCATGTGATTAGCTGTGACCATTCACAGCTAGGCACTAGTATACAATGGATGGCATCATGAATGAAGCCATCCATTGTATACAACTGTCATGTGACCTGCTGTGATTGGTCACAGCAGGTCACATGGTACCAGCAACGGGAGCCGGTACTCGGATCTGTCATCGGCCGTGTCCAAGGTGCACGGCCCGTGACAGATCCCGCTGCTGCGCCGCTCTGCATTACCGCAAATGGCGTGCACCCGGAATGAAGAGGCACATCTGAAGCCGCCAAACGACCATTGGCCGGGCGGCTAATGGTTAATAAATACTTACTTGGAGGCTCCAATCTGAACATCCTGCACTGGCAAGTTCTTCTTACAAAAAAAACTCCCTCAGAGCATTTTTAAGTTCATCATAATCTATTGCAGAATTCAGATTTGCAACAAATACTGACAAATCTAACAAAAGGAGTAAAAAAAAAAAAAAAGATTTTAACCAGAAATACCAAATACACATTAGCAAATATGGCATGAACTTTGAAATGATGGCCAACATTGAATAGAATTAGCATGTAAAGCAGGAATTTCAGCTTCATTATCTGTCCCAGAGACCCAAGGGAACGCTATTATGCTACTATACGAACACAACTTAAAGCAGAGATATACACACACCGATTTAACAGTTTCACATAAATGACATTCAGAGCATCCCATGAGAACAACTGTCACAGTTACCTGCATCTTTCAACTAAACTGTCAAGCCATTTAATGGTTGGTGTTCTAACCAATCACACGCGCAGCACCATGGCAACTGCAGAACAGAGGCTAAAGCTGGCCATACATTACACAACTTTCCTATTCAATTTCCTTTAGATTTACCTTCAACTAAGACACGCAAGAGCCTTCCTGACTGCATACAAACTGAAAGTTTAGGTTTGACCGCATATGTTTTGGAAAATCTAAAGGAAATTGACACTTGCAGACTTAATACTACTGACAAGAGAAAACTCAACTGAAATGTTCTTGACACTTGTACCCCAGAAGGGCCATTATATTGCCAGGTGAGAATTCTCAGATTTTCTCAACTGGAATGCACACAGCCAACATGGATTTCCTGACATTTTCGTTAATCTCTGCATCTGGATATGCATAGTACACGACAAAGGTCTATAGGTGCCAGAAAACCAAGAGTCCAGCATACATCCAGCGCCCCGAATAACGTTTCCTAAACACATCACTTCCAGAGCCAATTTTTTTAAATTTTGTGCACATTTGTACATAAAAATGCACATGAAACCCTGAAAATATTTTAAGAAGGTAAAAAAAAAATTTTAATGTATGAACTTTTTTTTTTTTTTAAATATTTTTCAGCAAAAAACTAATGAAAACAAATGCTCAATTTCCTGGTAAAGTATAAAAAAAAAAAAAAGTAGTGTCACCATGGTGACACTCCACTCCTAGAGTGACAGTATGTAAAACAACAAATATAAAAAAATAAAATAGTTAAAAAAAAAATGTTTAAAAATTATAATTTTGGTTATAAACTAATTTGGGATTTTTTTTTTACTAGAAAGATAACGGAATACATTTTGGCCAAGATTTATGATGAAATATATATTTGCAAAATTTTATAAGAAAAACACTTTTTTTCAAAATTTTTGGACTTTCATTTACATAGCAAAAAATAAAAATCCCGGTGGTGAATAAATACCACCAAAATAAAGCTTTATCTGTCTAAAAAAAAGGCTAAAAAATTCATATGGGTACAGTGTTGCATGACCGCGCAATTGTCATTCAAAGTGTGATAGCACTGAAAGCTGAAGATTGGCCTGGACCAGGAAGGGGGTAAAAGTGTCCAGACTTGAAGTGGTTAAATATGGCAATGCAGTTAAGTAGAGCAAAAAGGCTTTTTTTTCCCCTTTTTAAATATGTTGGATAGAAGAGGAGAGGGTTCCATTTATTGACCATCTGTGTCAGAGAATTCCCTTCACTTCCTTCAATGTTGCCTCAACATGAAGAGGAGATATCTTTCCAATGTGAAGGATATCCTCTCAGACAGTTGTCACAGGAAAAAGTGCCCCCATTAGAAAAAGGTCTCCTGCATTCATGTTTTGGTGGCAACAAAATGTTGAATCTTTACAACGGGGACACAGACGGCAAAAAAAAAAAAAAAAAAAATCTGACAAAAGGTTTTCTTTCATTACACAAGTAAAAAAAAAATAAAAGTTCCAGTAAAAAGAGATCTCCATTGCATGTTAAAAACAAAGTTATCACATTTATGGCACATCAGCAAACATCAGTCATCAAAGATCAGTATTAAGTCCCAAAATTGTTCATCATTTGTGCCAACAATTCACAAGACAGCAGGCAGCTTACCCTCCTCTTCAGACCCCTCCTTTACAGCTTTCTTCCCTTGAGGCATTTTGGCAGGAGCTTTCTTGGCAACAGGTTTTTTCTCTTCTTCAATTCCATTAACACACCAAAGCAAATTTCAGTGACACCATCTCTCTATTAGATATCTAGTATTGTAAGAGTGGGAGGAGCCATCCACTATGTCCATGTCTCCTTCCCCTGTAATCCCAGGGCGTTGCCATGGAAACAGAGGTGACCCGGAAGTAGAAAAGAGGGCAGCCTGTCACTTCAGGTGTCCTCAACCCACAGAGCGCCGCCTCTTTCTCTATGATTTGCCTCCTGTTCTCCTCCCCCTAGGTGGAGACCCGCCCCTTCCATCACGGCAGATGAGGATTCTGACCCCGCCTCTTCTCCGCCCCCTCAAAGAGTTCTACACCATACTCCTCCCCCCAGGCGGAGTTTCGGTCTTTTCCCCACTCTCATTTAGAGAGGTACCACGCCCCCACATTTATGGAGGTGAAAGCCACCCCCTCTAAAAAGTTCAATGGGAGGACATAGAGATGCCGCCCCAAAGCTTTGTCGCCCCGCCCCCATGCTCTGATGCCACGCCCCCGTTTTCTGAGTGGTAGGTGGCAAAGTCCCCGCCCCTCTCATTTGCATAAACGTTGCAGAGGATTGTGGGTATGTCGGTGTGTGATCCGGGGATGGGGGCTGAGCGGTTGTGTGTAATGTATGAGTACGGTATTCGGTGTAGGAGGTATACATTATTAATAATAATACATCCACACATACATCACAGCAGACACGTCTAGGAATAAAGGGAATGAGATGGACGGGCTCTCCATGATGTGACCCTCACAGATCCTGGAAGGGTTTATATAGAACAGGACACACCATAGTAATTAGGTGAAGGAAGGCTCGCTACCAAGGCTATGTGCACACCTTGGGGGGCTGTGAGGCCAGAACCAATCAGTGGTGAGTCCACCCAGACCACATGACATGAGAAGAGCAACAATCGAACAGTGAAGAAAAAGAAGAGATGTTGTCATGTGGGACATTGGAAGGAGACTCCTGATTGGCTGGCAGAGCAAGTCTGATGTGTGAGATGGAGGCACCCCACTGAAGAGTGAAGAAATGTGTGCGTGTGGGCGCTACCAGAACCCGATTCAGACTACTCTCCCTTCCGTCACCGATTTTTTACTTCACCACAGCATGTGAGGGTGCTGCACGACCCGATTCAGACTACTTTCCCCTCCCCCACCCTCATTATTCATCACGGCATGTGGGTGCGCTACATGACCCGATTCAGACTACTCTCCCCTCCCCCACCATCATTACACTCCACCACGGCATGTGGGGGCGCTACACCACCCGATTCAGACTACTCTCCCCTCCCACACCATCATTACACTCCGCCACGGCATGTGGGGGCGCTACATGACCCAATTCAGACTACTCTCCCACCCTTATTACACTCCGCCACGGCATGTGGGGGCGCTACACCACCCGATTCAGACTACTCTCCCACCCTCATTACACTCCGCCACGGCATGTGGGGGCGCTACATGACCCAATTCAGACTACTCTCCCACCCTCATTACACTCCGCCACGGCTTGTGTGGGCGCCACACGACCCAATTCAGACTACTCTCCCCTCCCCCACCCTCATTATACTCCTCCACAGCCCGTGGGGGTGCCACACGACCCGATTCAGACTACTCTCCCACCCTCATTACACTCCGCCACGGCTTGTGGGGGCGCTACAGAACCCAATTCAGGCTACTCTCCCCTCCCCCACCCTCATTAAACAGCGGTTGCACCATGCATGTGAGGTATTGCCGTGAACGTCAGATCAAGGGCAGTAATTCTAACACTAGACCTCCTCTGTAAATCTAAAATGGTAGCTTTTAAAGGCTTTTAAAGTGTTGCCTATGGATATTAAAAATGTTTGCAGTTTGTCGCCATTGCACGGGGAATGCGCAGTTTTAAAGCATGTCATGTTTGGTATCTGTTTACTCAGAATACCATTTTTAGATCTTTTATATTTTACCAAAGAGTTGGCCAATATATTGTGTTTTTGTGCATTAAAAGTAAAAAAAGTGTATTTTTTTTTTATTTGCATTTGAAAAATCGCTGCGCGAGTACTATGTGCCATAATAAATTGTAGTACCACCATTTTATTCACTAGGTTGTCTGCTTTAAAATAATATATACTGTTTAAATTAATTTCCTAGCAAAAAATACTGATTTTTTTTCATGTGAACAAAAAGTGTCAGAAAAGGTTTGGTCTTCAGGTGGTTAGAAGAGTGAGTGATGTGTGGCATAAACTTCTAATGCTGGGCATAGAATGCCCCCACCCCCCAAAACGACCCCCAAAATGAATTTTTGGAAAGTAGACACCCCAAACTATTTGCTGAGAAGCATATTGAATCAATAGAAGAATTTATTTTTTTATCTCAAGTTTTTGGAAAATGACAAAAAATTTTTTTTTTTTTTTACACAAAATTGTCACTTAAATGATTTACAGCTCACACATGCCATGGGTATATGTGGAATTACTCCCCAAAATACATTTTGCTACTTCTCCCGAGTATGGGGGTACCACAAGTGAGAGAAGTTTTGGCAGTCTAGCCAAGTACAGGACCCCAAAATCCAATAAGCACCTTCAGGCTTTTAAAGGGCTTTATTTCCTCATTACACTTCCAGACTACCTATCACAGTTTCGGAGGTCCTGAAATGCCAGGATAGCACCTAACCCCCCCAAATGACCCCTTTTTGGAAAGTAGACACCCCAAGGAATTTGATAAAAAGCATGGTAAGTATTTTGCAGATCACATTTGTTGCCACAAGTTTTTGGAAAATGAAGAAAAAAAACAATATATTTTTTCTATTCTTTTTTTATACTTCAATATTTTTATTGAAAGATGGGTATAGAACAGTATCCATAGAAATATAGACAACACTCACCGACATGGTGAGATGGAGTACATCAGCATATTCTTAGAACATAGCAGATCACAAGAAATATAGGAAACATATCCCTAGTCAACCACATTGTGTACAAAGGACACCATCACCACCAGACGGGAAACCTTACATCTATCAGTGAATATAGGCAAGGATCTTATAGATTTACCAAAAGTATCAAAGATCAGGTCAGAGAAGGAAAAGAAATAAGGATGAAGACTAGAAAAGTCATAAAAAGGTCTAAGGTAAGAGAGAAAGATTAGAGAGAGAAAAAGGGGGGGGGGGGGGGGTTTGAGCGGTAGCACCATTAACTAACAGAAATATATCTGATCCATAGTTCCCACGTCACCTCAAATCTGGCCACATCATTTAATGGGGCACTCCGATGGGAACAGTCCATGTAAAGGGGGCACTCCGATGGGAACAGTCCATCTAAAGGGGGCACTCCGATGGGAACAGTCCATGTAAAGGGGGCACTCCGATGGGAACAGTCCATGTAAAGGGGGCACTCCGATGGGAACAGTCCATGTAAAGGGGCACTCCGATGGGAACAGTCCATGTAAAGGGGCACTCCGATGGGAACAGTCCATGTAAAGGGGGCACTCCGATGGGAACAGTCCATGTAAAGGGGCACTCCAATGGGAACAGTCCATGTAAAGGGGGCACTCCGATGGGAACAGTCCATGTAAAGGGGCACTCTGATGGGAACAGTCCATGTAATGGGGCACTCTGATGGGAACAGTCCATCTAAAGGGGGCACTCCGATGGGAACAGTCCATGTAAAGGGGCACTCCGATGGGATCAGTGCATGTAAAGGGGGCACTCCGATGGGAACAGTCCATGTAAAGGGGCACTCTGATGGGATCAGTCCATGTAAAGGGGCACTCCGATGGGAACAGTCCATCTAAAGGGGGCACTCCGATGGAAACAGTCCATGTCAAGGGGGCACTCCGATGGGAACAGTCCATGTAAAGGGGCACTCTGATGGGAACAGTCCATGTAAAGGGGCACTCCGATGGGAACAGTCCATGTAAAGGGGGCACTCCGATGGGATCAGTCCATGTAATGGGGCACTCTGATGGGAACAGTCCATGTAATGGGGCACTCTGATGGGATCAGTGCATGTAAAGGGGCACTCCGATGGGAACAGTCCATGTAAAGGGGCACTCCGATGGGAACAGTCCATGTAAAGGGGGCACTCCGATGGGAACAGTTCATGTAAGGGGGCACTCCGATGGGAACAGTCCATGCAGAGAAGCAAACCGATGGGAACAATGCATGTAAGGGGGCACTCCGATGGGAACAGTCCATGTGAGGGGGCACTCCGATGGGAACACTGCATGTAAAGGGGCACTCCGATGGGAACACTGCATGTAAAGGGGCACTCCGATGGGATCAGTCCATGTAAGGGGACACTCCGATGGGATCAGTGCATGTAAAAGGACACTCCGATGGGAACAGTCCATGTAAAGGGGGCACTCCGATGGGAACAGTCCATGTAAAGGGGGCACTCCAATGGGAACAGTCCATGTAAGGGGGCACTCCGATGGGAACAGTCCATGTAAAGTGGGCACTCCGATGGGATCAGTGCATGTAAGGGGGCACTCTGATGGGATCAGTCCATGTAAAGGGGCACTCCGATGGGATCAGTCCATGTAAAGGGGCACTCCGATGGGATCAGTGCATGTAAAGGGGGCACTCCGATGGGAACAGTCCATGTAAAGGGGGTACTCCGATGGGAACAGTTCATGTAAGGGGGCACTCCGATGAGAACTGTCCATGCAGAGGAGCAAACCGATGGGAACAATGCATGTAAGGGGGCACTCCGATGGGAACAGTCCATGTAATGGGGCACTCCGATGGGAAAAGTCCATGTAAAGTGGGCACTCCGAAGGGATCAGTGCATGTAAAGGGGCACTCCGATGGGATCAGTGCATGTAAGGGGGCACTCCGATGGGATCAGTGCATGTAATGGGGCACTCTGATGGGAACAGTCCATGTAATGGGGCACTCCGATGGGAACAGTTCATGTAAGGGGGCACTCCGATGGGATCAGTGCATGTAATGGGGCACTCCGATGGGAACAGTTCATGTAATGGGACACTCTGATGGGAACAGTCCATGTAAGGGGGCACTCCGATGGGAACAGTCCATGTAAAGGGGCACTCCGATGGGAACAGTCCATGTAAAGGGGGCACTCCGATGGGAACAGTTCATGTAAGGGGGCACTCCGATGGGAACAGTCCATGCAGAGAAGCAAACCGATGGGAACAATGCATGTAAGGGGGCACTCCGATGGGAACAGTCCATGTGAGGGGGCACTCCGATGGGAACACTGCATGTAAAGGGGCACTCCGATGGGAACACTGCATGTAAAGGGGCACTCCGATGGGATCAGTCCATGTAAGGGGACACTCCGATGGGATCAGTGCATGTAAAAGGACACTCCGATGGGAACAGTCCATGTAAAGGGGGCACTCCGATGGGAACAGTCCATGTAAAGGGGGCACTCCAATGGGAACAGTCCATGTAAGGGAGCACTCCGATGAGAACAGTCCATGTAAGGGGGCACTCCGATGGGAACAGTCCATGTAAAGTGGGCACTCCGATGGGATCAGTGCATGTAAGGGGGCACTCTGATGGGATCAGTCCATGTAAAGGGGCACTCCGATGGGATCAGTCCATGTAAAGGGGCACTCCGATGGGATCAGTGCATGTAAAGGGGGCACTCCGATAGGAACAGTCCATGTAAAGGGGGCACTCCGATGGGAACAGTTCATGTAAGGGGGCACTCCGATGAGAACTGTCCATGCAGAGGAGCAAACCGATGGGAACAATGCATGTAAGGGGGCACTCCGATGGGAACAGTCCATGTAAGGGGGCACTCCGATGGGAAAAGTCCATGTAAAGTGGGCACTCCGATGGGATCAGTGCATGTAAAGGGGCACTCCGATGGGATCAGTGCATGTAAGGGGGCACTCCAATGGGATCAGTGCATGTAAGGGGGCACTCCGATGGGAACAGTCCATGTAAAGTGGGCACTCCGATGGGATCAGTGCATGTAAGGGGGCACTCTGATGGGATCAGTCCATGTAAAGGGGCACTCCGATGGGATCAGTCCATGTAAAGTGGGCACTCCGATGGGATCAGTGCATGTAAAGGGGGCACTCCGATGGGAACAGTCCATGTAAAGGGGGCACTCCGATGGGAACAGTTCATGTAAGGGAGCACTCCGATGAGAACGGTCCATGCAGAGGAGCAAACCGATGGGAACAATGCATGTAAGGGGGCACTCCGATGGGAACAGTCCATGTAAGAGGGCACTCCGATGGGAACAAACCATGTAAAGTGGGCACTCCGATGGGATCAGTGCATGTAAAGGGGCACTCCGATGGGATCAGTGCATGTAAGGGGGCACTCCGATGGGATCAGTGCATGTAAGGGGGCACTCCGATGGGAACAGTGCATGTAAGGGGGCACTCCGATGGGAACAGTCCATGTAAAGGGGGCACTCCGATGGGAACAGTTCATGTAAGGGGGCACTCCGATGGGAACAGTTCATGTAAGGGGGCACTCCGATGGGATCAGTGCATGTAATGGGGCACTCCGATGGGAACAGTTCATGTAAGGGGGCACTCCGATGGGATCAGTGCATGTAATGGGGCACTCTGATGGGATCAGTCCATGTAAAGGGGGCACTCCGATGGGAACAGTCCATGTAAAGGGGGCACTCCGATGGGAACAGTTCATGTAAGGGGGCACTCCGATGGGAACAGTCCATGCAGAGAAGCAAACCGATGGGAACAATGCATGTAAGGGGGCACTCCGATGGGAACAGTCCATGTGAGGGGGCACTCCGATGGGAACACTGCATGTAAAGGGGCACTCCGATGGGAACACTGCATGTAAAGGGGCACTCCGATGGGATCAGTCCATGTAAGGGGACACTCCGATGGGATCAGTGCATGTAAAAGGACACTCCGATGGGAACAGTCCATGTAAAGGGGGCACTCCGATGGGAACAGTCCATGTAAAGGGGGCACTCCAATGGGAACAGTCCATGTAAGGGAGCACTCCGATGAGAACAGTCCATGTAAGGGGGCACTCCGATGGGAACAGTCCATGTAAAGTGGGCACTCCGATGGGATCAGTGCATGTAAGGGGGCACTCTGATGGGATCAGTCCATGTAAAGGGGCACTCCGATGGGATCAGTCCATGTAAAGGGGCACTCCGATGGGATCAGTGCATGTAAAGGGGGCACTCCGATGGGAACAGTCCATGTAAAGGGGGTACTCCGATGGGAACAGTTCATGTAAGGGGGCACTCCGATGAGAACTGTCCATGCAGAGGAGCAAACCGATGGGAACAATGCATGTAAGGGGGCACTCCGATGGGAACAGTCCATGTAATGGGGCACTCCGATGGGAAAAGTCCATGTAAAGTGGGCACTCCGAAGGGATCAGTGCATGTAAAGGGGCACTCCGATGGGATCAGTGCATGTAAGGGGGCACTCCGATGGGATCAGTGCATGTAATGGGGCACTCTGATGGGAACAGTCCATGTAATGGGGCACTCCGATGGGAACAGTTCATGTAAGGGGGCACTCCGATGGGATCAGTGCATGTAATGGGGCACTCCGATGGGAACAGTTCATGTAATGGGACACTCTGATGGGAACAGTCCATGTAAGGGGGCACTCCGATGGGAACAGTCCATGTAAAGGGGCACTCCGATGGGAACAGTCCATGTAAAGGGGGCACTCCGATGGGAACAGTTCATGTAAGGGGGCACTCCGATGGGAACAGTCCATGCAGAGAAGCAAACCGATGGGAACAATGCATGTAAGGGGGCACTCCGATGGGAACAGTCCATGTGAGGGGGCACTCCGATGGGAACACTGCATGTAAAGGGGCACTCCGATGGGAACACTGCATGTAAAGGGGCACTCCGATGGGATCAGTCCATGTAAGGGGACACTCCGATGGGATCAGTGCATGTAAAAGGACACTCCGATGGGAACAGTCCATGTAAAGGGGGCACTCCGATGGGAACAGTCCATGTAAAGGGGGCACTCCAATGGGAACAGTCCATGTAAGGGAGCACTCCGATGAGAACAGTCCATGTAAGGGGGCACTCCGATGGGAACAGTCCATGTAAAGTGGGCACTCCGATGGGATCAGTGCATGTAAGGGGGCACTCTGATGGGATCAGTCCATGTAAAGGGGCACTCCGATGGGATCAGTCCATGTAAAGGGGCACTCCGATGGGATCAGTGCATGTAAAGGGGGCACTCCGATAGGAACAGTCCATGTAAAGGGGGCACTCCGATGGGAACAGTTCATGTAAGGGGGCACTCCGATGAGAACTGTCCATGCAGAGGAGCAAACCGATGGGAACAATGCATGTAAGGGGGCACTCCGATGGGAACAGTCCATGTAAGGGGGCACTCCGATGGGAAAAGTCCATGTAAAGTGGGCACTCCGATGGGATCAGTGCATGTAAAGGGGCACTCCGATGGGATCAGTGCATGTAAGGGGGCACTCCAATGGGATCAGTGCATGTAAGGGGGCACTCCGATGGGAACAGTCCATGTAAAGTGGGCACTCCGATGGGATCAGTGCATGTAAGGGGGCACTCTGATGGGATCAGTCCATGTAAAGGGGCACTCCGATGGGATCAGTCCATGTAAAGTGGGCACTCCGATGGGATCAGTGCATGTAAAGGGGGCACTCCGATGGGAACAGTCCATGTAAAGGGGGCACTCCGATGGGAACAGTTCATGTAAGGGAGCACTCCGATGAGAACGGTCCATGCAGAGGAGCAAACCGATGGGAACAATGCATGTAAGGGGGCACTCCGATGGGAACAGTCCATGTAAGAGGGCACTCCGATGGGAACAAACCATGTAAAGTGGGCACTCCGATGGGATCAGTGCATGTAAAGGGGCACTCCGATGGGATCAGTGCATGTAAGGGGGCACTCCGATGGGATCAGTGCATGTAAGGGGGCACTCCGATGGGAACAGTGCATGTAAGGGGGCACTCCGATGGGAACAGTCCATGTAAAGGGGGCACTCCGATGGGAACAGTTCATGTAAGGGGGCACTCCGATGGGAACAGTTCATGTAAGGGGGCACTCCGATGGGATCAGTGCATGTAATGGGGCACTCCGATGGGAACAGTTCATGTAAGGGGGCACTCCGATGGGATCAGTGCATGTAATGGGGCACTCTGATGGGATCAGTCCATGTAAAGGGGGCACTCCGATGGGAACAGTCCATGTAAAGGGGGCACTCCGATGGGAACAGTTCATGTAAGGGGGCACTCCGATGGGAACAGTCCATGCAGAGAAGCAAACCGATGGGAACAATGCATGTAAGGGGGCACTCCGATGGGAACAGTCCATGTGAGGGGGCACTCCGATGGGAACACTGCATGTAAAGGGGCACTCCGATGGGAACACTGCATGTAAAGGGGCACTCCGATGGGATCAGTCCATGTAAGGGGACACTCCGATGGGATCAGTGCATGTAAAAGGACACTCCGATGGGAACAGTCCATGTAAAGGGGGCACTCCGATGGGAACAGTCCATGTAAAGGGGGCACTCCAATGGGAACAGTCCATGTAAGGGAGCACTCCGATGAGAACAGTCCATGTAAGGGGGCACTCCGATGGGAACAGTCCATGTAAAGTGGGCACTCCGATGGGATCAGTGCATGTAAGGGGGCACTCTGATGGGATCAGTCCATGTAAAGGGGCACTCCGATGGGATCAGTCCATGTAAAGGGGCACTCCGATGGGATCAGTGCATGTAAAGGGGGCACTCCGATAGGAACAGTCCATGTAAAGGGGGCACTCCGATGGGAACAGTTCATGTAAGGGGGCACTCCGATGAGAACTGTCCATGCAGAGGAGCAAACCGACGGGAACAATGCATGTAAGGGGGCACTCCGATGGGAACAGTCCATGTAAGGGGGCACTCCGATGGGAAAAGTCCATGTAAAGTGGGCACTCTGATGGGATCAGTGCATGTAAAGGGGCACTCCGATGGGATCAGTGCATGTAAGGGGGCACTCCAATGGGATCAGTGCATATAAGGGGGCACTCCGATGGGAACAGTCCATGTAAAGTGGGCACTCCGATGGGATCAGTGCATGTAAGGGGGCACTCTGATGGGATCAGTCCATGTAAAGGGGCACTCCGATGGGATCAGTCCATGTAAAGTGGGCACTCCGATGGGATCAGTGCATGTAAAGGGGGCACTCCGATGGGAACAGTTCATGTAAGGGAGCACTCCGATGAGAACGGTCCATGCAGAGGAGCAAACCGATGGGAACAATGCATGTAAGGGGGCACTCCGATGGGAACAGTCCATGTAAGAGGGCACTCCGATGGGAACAAACCATGTAAAGTGGGCACTCCGATGGGATCAGTGCATGTAAAGGGGCACTCCGATGGGATCAGTGCATGTAAGGGGGCACTCCGATGGGATCAGTGCATGTAAGGGGGCACTCCGATGGGAACAGTCCATGTAAGGGGGCACTCCAATGGGATCAGTGCATTTAAGGGGGCACTCTGATGGGAACAGTCCATGTAAAGGGGGCACTCCGATGGGAACAGTTCATGTAAGGGGGCACTCCGATGGGATCAGTGCATGTAAAGGGGCACTCCGATGCGATCAGTGCATGTAAGGGGGCACTCCGATGGTATCAGTGCATTTAAGGGGGCACTCCGATGGGAACAGTCCATGTAAGGGGGCACTACGATGGGAGCAGTCCATGTAATGGGGCACTCTGATGGGATCAGTCCATGTAAAGGGGCACTCCGATGGGAACAGTCCATGTAAAGGGGGCACTCCGATGGGAACAGTCCATGCAAACAAGCAAACCGATGGGAACAATGCATGGAAGGGGGCACTCCGATGGGAACAGTCCATATAAGGGGGCACTCCGATGGGATCAGTGCATTTAAGGGGGCACTCTGATGGGAACAGTCCATGTAAAGGGAGCACTCCGATGGGAACAGTTCTTGTAAGGGGGCACTCCGATGAGAACAGTCCATGCAAAGGAGCAAACCGATGGGAACAATGCATGTAAGGGGGCACTCCGATGGGAACAGTCCATATAAGGGGGCACTCCGATGGGATCAGTGCATTTAAGGGGGCACTCTGATGGGAACAGTCCATGTAAAGGGGGCACTCTGATGGGAACAGTTCATGTAAGGGGGCACTCCGATGAGAACAGTCCATGCAGAGGAGCAAACCGATGGGAACAGTCCATGTAAGGGGGCACTCCGATGGGAACAGTCCATGTAAAGTGGGCACTCCGATGGGATCAGTGCATGTAAGGGGGCACTCCGATGGGAACAGTCCATGTAATGGGGCACTCTGATGTTATCAGTCCATGTAAAGGGGCACTCCGATGGGAACAGTCCATGTAAAGGGGGCACTCCGATGGGAACAGTCCATGTAAAGGGGGCACTCCGATGGGATCAGTGCATGTAAAGGGGGCACTCCGATTGGAACAGTTCATGTAAGGGGACACTCCGATGAGAACTGTCCATGCAGAGGAGCAAACCGATGGGAACAATGCATGTAAGGGGGCACTCCGATGGGAACAGTCCATGTAAGGGGGCACTCCGATGGGAAAAGTCCATATAAAGTGGGCACTCCGATGGGATCAGTGCATGTAAAGGGGCACTCCGATGGGATCAGTGCATGTAAGGGGGCACTCCAATGGGATCAGTGCATGTAAGGGGGCACTCCGATGGGAACAGTCCATGTAAAGTGGGCACTCCGATGGGATCAGTGCATGTAAGGGGGCACTCTGATGGGATCAGTCCATGTAAAGGGGCACTCCGATGGGATCAGTCCATGTAAAGTGGGCACTCCGATGGGATCAGTGCATGTAAAGGGTGCACTCCGATGGGAACAGTCCATGTAAAGGGGGCACTCCGATGGGAACAGTTCATGTAAGGGAGCACTCCGATGAGAACGGTCCATGCAGAGGAGCAAACCGATGGGAACAATGCATGTAAGGGGGCACTCCGATGGGAACAGTCCATGTAAGAGGGCACTCCGATGGGAACAAACCATGTATAGTGGGCACTCCGATGGGATCAGTGCATGTAAAGGGGCACTCCGATGGGATCAGTGCATGTAAGGGGGCACTCCGATGGGATCAGTGCATGTAAGGGGGCACTCCGATGGGAACAGTGCATGTAAGGGGGCACTACGATGGGAAAAGTGCATGTAAGGGGGCACTCCGATGGGAACAGTCCATGTAAAGGGGGCACTCCGATGGGAACAGTCCATGTAAAGGGGCACTCCGATGGGAACAGTTCATGTAAGGGGGCACTCCGATGGGAACAGTTCATGTAAGGGGGCACTCCGATGAGAACAGTCCATGCAGAGGAGCAAACCGATGGGAACAATGCATGTAAGGGGGCACTCCGATGGGAACAGTCCATGTAAGGGGGTACTCCGATGGGATCAGTGCATTTAAGGGGGCACTCTGATGGGAACAGTCCATGTAAAGGGGGCACTCCGATGGGAACAGTTCATGTAAGGGGGCACTCCGATGCGATCAGTGCATGTAAGGGGGCACTCCGATGGTATCAGTGCATTTAAGGGGGCACTCCGATGGGAACAGTCCATGTAAGGGGGCACTCCGATGGGAGCAGTCCATGTAATGGGGCACTCTGATGGGATCAGCCCATGTAAAGGGGCACTCCGATGGGAACAGTCCATGTAAAGGGGGCACTCCGATGGGAAAAGTCCATTTAAAGGGGGCACTCCGATGGGAACAGTTCATGTAAGGGGGCACTCCGATGGGAACAGTCCATGCAGACAAGTAAACCGATGGGAACAATGCATGGAAGGGGGCACTCCGATGGGAACAGTCCATATAAGGGGGCACTCCGATGGGATCAGTGCATGTAAGGGGGCACTCCGATAGGATCAGTCCATGTAAGGGGGCACTCTGATGGGATCAGTGCATGTAAGGGGGCACTCCGATGGTATCAGTGCATTTAAGGGGGCACTCCGATGGGAACAGTCCATGTAAAGGGGTCACTCCGATGGGAACAGTTCATGTAAGGGGGCACTCCGATGAGAACAGTCCCTGCAGAGGAGCAAAACGATGGGAACAATGCATGTAAGGGGGCACTCCGATGGGAACAGTCCATGTAAGGGGGCACTCCGATGGGAACAGTCCATATAAGGGGGCACTCCGATGGGAACAGTCCATGTAAAGTGGGCACTTCAATGAGAACAGTCCATGTAAGGGGGCACTTCGAAGGGATCAGTCCATGTAAGGGGGCACTCCGATGGGATCAGTGCATGTAAGGGGGCACTCCGATGGGAACAGTCCATGTAAGGGGGCACTCCGATGGGAACAGTCCATGTAAAGGGGCACTCCGATGGGATCAGTCCATGTATGGGGATACTCCGATGGGATCAGTCCATGTAAAGGGGCACTCCGATGGGATCAGTGCATGTAAAGGGGCACTCCGATGGGATCAGTGCATGTAAGGGGGCACTCCGATGGGATCAGTGCATGTAAGGGGGCAATCCGATGGGATCAGTGCATGTAATGGGGCACGCCGATGGGATCAGTGCATTTAAGGGGGCACTCCGATGGGAACAGTCCATGTAAAGGGGGCACTCCGATGGGAACAGTCCATGTAAGGGGGCTCTCCGATGGGAACAGTCCATGTAAGGAGGCACTCCGATGAGAACAGTCCATGCAGAGGAGCAAACCGATGGGAACAATGCATGTAAGGGGGCACTCCGATGGGAGCAGTCAATGTAAAGGGGCAATCCGATTGGATCAGTCCATGTAAGGGGACACTGATGGGATCAGTGCATATAAGGGGGCACTCCAATGGGATCAGTGCATGTAAGGGGGCACTCCGATGGGATCAGTGCATGTAAGGGGGCACTCCGATGGGATCAGTGCATGTAAAGGGGCACTCCGATGGGATCAGTGCATGTAAGGGGGCACTCCGATGGGATCAGTGCATGTAAGGGGGCACTCCGATGGGATCAGTGCATGTAATGGGGCACGCCGATGGGATCAGTGCATTTAAGGGGGCACTCCGATGGGAACAGTCCATGTAAAGGGGGCACTCCGATGGGAACAGTCCATGTAAGGGGGCTCTCCGATGGGAACAGTCCATGTAAGGAGGCACTCCGATGAGAACAGTCCATGCAGAGGAGCAAACCGATGGGAACAATGCATGTAAGGGGGCACTCCGATGGGAACCGTCCATGTAAGGGGGCACACCGATGGGATCAGTGCATGTAAGGGGGCACTCCGATGGGATCAGTGCATATAAGGGGGCACTCCAATGGGATCAGTGCATGTAAGGGGGCACTCCGATGGGATCAGTGCATGTAAGGGGGCACTCCGATGGGAACAGTCCATGTAAAGGGGCACTCCGATAGGATCAGTCCATGTAAGGGGGGCACTCCGATGGGAGCAGTCCATGTAAGGGGGGCACTCTGATGGGAGCAGTCTATGTAAGGGGGGCACTCCGATGGGAGCAGTCCATGTAAGGGGGGCACTCCGATGGGAGCAGTCCATGTAAAGGGGCACTCCGATGGGAGCAGTCCATGTAATGGGGCAATCCAATTGGATCAGTCCATGTGAGGGGACACTCCGATGGGATCAGTGCATGTAAGGGGGCACTCTGATGGAAACAGTCTATGTAAAGGGGCAATCCGATTGGATCAGTCCATGTAAGGGGACACTGATGGGATCAGTGCATGTAAAGGGGCACTCCGATGGGATCAGTGCATATAAAGGGGGCAATTCGATGGGAACAGTCCATGTAAAGGGGGCACTCCGATGGGATCAGTGCATGTAAGGGGGCACTCCGATGGGAACAGTTAATGTAAGGGGGGCACTCCGATGGGATCAGTCCATGTAAGGGGGGCACTCCGATGGGAGCAGTCCATGTAAAGGGGCACTCCAATGGGAGCAGTCCATGTAAAGGGGCACTCCGATAGGATCAGTCCATGTGAGGGGACAGTCCGATGGGATCAGTGCATGTAAAGGGGCACTCCGATGGGATCAGTGCATGTAAGGGGGCACTCCGATGGGATCAGTGCATGTAAGGGGGCACTCCGATGTGAACAGTCCATGTAAAGGGGCACTCCTATGGGAACAGTCCATGTAAAGGGGCACTCCGATGGGAACAGTCCATGTAAAGGGGCACTCCGATGGGATCAGTGCATGTAAGGGGACACTCCGATGGGAACAGTCCATGTAATGGGGCACTCCGATGGGATCAGTGCATTTAAGGGGCACTCCGATGGGATCAGTGCATTTAAGGGGGCACTCCGATGGGATCAGTCCATGTAAAGGGGGCACTGCGATGGGAACAGTCCATGTAAGGGGGCACTCCGATGGGAACAGTCCATGTAAGGGGGCACTCCCATGGGAACAGTCCATGCAGAGGAGCAAACCAATGGGAACAATGCATGTAAGGGGGCACTCCGATGGGATGAGTCCATGTAAAAAGGCACTTCAATCGGAACAGTCCATGTAAGGGGTAGAGGCGGCTTCATGTCGGTCAATCAGATAACAAATGGCTGACGGTCCTGCAGTCTGTGTTCTTTATCAGAAGGGTCACCTCTATGCTGCAGATTCAAAACAGGGAGCCGGCCTGTTCAGATTGCCAGTGACCTCTGACCCCCTAGGTCCCATTAAGGGAACCTGCCTACAATACAGCCGCCATTACTAGGTGGTCCAGGATGTAATAGAAAGGTCAAATTGTGGAGGATTGTATGAGCACAGCACACATTGTCAGATCAGATTGGTGGAGATCGCTCTTCAATCATATCTGACTTTCGCCCCACACCATGATGGTCACATGATTGCTTGGGTGGGCGCTAACGATGGCGGATCCTCATACAACTCACTGTTTATGTCTTACAGAGCCCCTCCCCCATTCTGGCAATCTGATTGGATGTGAAGTACCGTCAGCCTCATGGTGGAAGAGCCGTGAGCCGCCAACATGGACACCAAATGCGTAAAGGTGGCAGAACGATGTCGGCAAGTGAAGGGCGAGGGGACGGACATGAAGTATCAGATGATGGGTGCAGTGAGCAGCAGGCGCTGTCAGTACTTCATCCAGAAGACAGGTAGGTGGGTGAGGATGGGAGCAAAGGGGTCCTCACTGGGGGAAGGAATGGTGTGTCACCCATATACAGAGAGGGCTCCCCATACCCATGTATGAGCTGGAAGTGGCAGGAGATCAGTGCTGGTAGTATCCATCACAGACAACACTGACCCATCCTCCCATCCACCACATACTGACCCATCCCTGCGATCCCCACATACTGACCCATCCCTGCGATCCCCACATACTGACCCATCCCTGCAATCCCCACATACTGACCCATCCCTGCAATCCCCACATACTGACCCTTCCCTGCAATCCCTACATACTGACCCATCCCTGCAATCCCCACATACTGACCCATCCCTGCAATCCCCACATACTGACCCATCCCTGCAATTCCCACATACTGACCCATCCCTGCAATCCCCACATACTGACCCATCCCTGCGATCCCCACATACTGACCCATCCCTGCGATCCCCACATACTGACCCTTCCCTGCAACCCCCACATACTGACCCATCCCTGCAACCCCCACATACTGACCCATCCCTGCAACCCCCACATACTGACCCTTCCCTGCAATCCCCACATACTGACCCATCCCTGCAATCCCCACATACTGACCCATCCCTGCAATCCCCACATACTGACCCATCCCTGCAATCCCTACATACTGACCCATCCCTGCAACCCCCACATACTGACCCTTCCCTGCAATCCCCTTATACTGACCCATCCCTGCAATCCCCACATACTGACCCATCCCTGCAATCCCCACATACTGACCCATCCCTGCAATCCCCACATACTGACCCATCCCTGCAATCCCTACATACTGACCCATCCCTGCGATCCCCACATACTGACCCATCCTCCCATCCACCACACACTGACCCATCCCTGCGATCCCCACATACTGACCCTTCCCTGCAATCCCCACATACAGACCCATCCCTGCAATCCCCACATACTGACCCTTCCCTGCAATCCCTACATACTGACCCATCCCTGCAATCCCCACATACTGACCCATCCTCCCATCCGCCACACACTGACCCATCCCTGCAGTCCCAGCATCGACCCTCCGCATAGTAGTGTATTTTACTTTTTTGCTGCCCTAGGCAAGACTAAAATCGACCACCCCCATCTACATTTATCTCTCCTTTTGCTGTTTAAGATCCACCTCTTCAGTACAGGAGCATGATGGAGGGCAGTGTGACATGGCAGGGGGAGGTCGTGGGACAGGAGGGGGTCAGCGTGATGGGGGCAGCAGGACAGGAAGGAGGCAGCAGGAGAGGAGGGGGGCAGCAGGAAGGGGGAGATTAGGACAGGAGTAGGCCATCGAGACAGGTAGGAGGGTAGCAGGACAAGAGGGAGGCATCATGACAGGGGGAGGGTGTCATCTGTTTTCACAAGTTGCCTTGTGTTGATGTAGGTGCTACTGCCATTGATGAAAACTGGTGACTCTTCCTTACCTCCTCCTAGAAACAACAGGAGGAGTTCTTCACTGCCAAATAATAGGATAATGTAGCATTCAACAGTGGGAACAGATCAGCATTGGCAAAACTGTAAAAGGGACCTAACTCCACTATGGAAGCTATTATTATATTTAAAAAAATAAATTTTGAGTTACACTACCAGTGACACCAGTTTTGTACCTAAATTCTCAACTCTGCTTACCCACCAGAGCCATTATCAGGAGGTTCCCTGTTCACCTGTGAAATATTCCATTTATACTTTATGTACCGTTGAATGCAGCAGAAGTGGTGAGACTTAGTGGAGGGGGGAAAACTGGGATCTGTAAAGAGGAGATTTTGCCCTTGCTGTCAATAAAAAATGTAATAAACCATCAAGTTGGTTAAATTGACCTTTTCTCATCATCAACATTATCATTATCAATGTTTCTGTGATGGCCAGCTCTGCAACAATTATTCTTTCTTTTCTTTTATCTTCAGCTATTCAGTGCTATAGAAAAAGATTTGTCATCTTTGGTTTCACCTGTAAGTGCTGAAGCTGCAATCACTGCATGGAAATACCAGCATCATTTCCTTCTGCCTTTGTAAAGTTCCTCTTTTTGGGTCTA